>NC_069499.1:1048950317-1049286224 GCF_027579735.1 Bombina bombina | reverse complement strand
AGTTTTGTTTTTGGTTGCAATTTCTTCTGCTAGAAGAGTTTCAGAGTTATCTGCTCTGCAGTGTTCTCCGCCCTATCTGGTGTTCCATGCAGATAAGGTGGTTTTGCGTACTAAGCCTGGTTTTCTTCCGAAAGTTGTTCCAAACAAAAATTTTAACCAGGAGATAGTTGTACCTTCTTTGTGTCCGAACCCAGTTTCAAAGAAGGAACGTTTGTTACACAATTTGGACGTAGTCCGTGCTCTAAAATTCTATTTAGAGGCTACTAAATATTTCAGACAAACATCTTCTTTGTTTGTTGTTTATTCTGGTAAAAGGAGAGGTCAAAAAGCGACTTCTACCTCTCTTTCCTTTTGGCTTAAAAGCATTATCCGATTGGCTTATGAGACTGCCGGACGGCAGCCTCCTGAAAGAATCACAGGTCACTCCACTAGGGCTGTGGCTTCCACATGGGCCTTCAAGAACGAGGCTTCTGTTGACCAGATATGTAAGGCAGCGACTTGGTCTTCACTGCACACTTTTGCCAAATTTTACAAATTTGATACTTTTGCTTCTTCGGAGGCTATTTTTGGGAGAAAGGTTTTGCAAGCCGTGGTGCCTTCCATTTAGGTGACCTGATTTGCTCCCTCCCTTCATCCGTGTCCTAAAGCTTTGGTATTGGTTCCCACAAGTAAGGATGACGCCGTGGACCGGACACACCTATGTTGGAGAAAACAGAATTTATGCTTACCTGATAAATTACTTTCTCCAACGGTGTGTCCGGTCCACGGCCCGCCCTGGTTTTTTTAATCAGGTCTGATGAATTATTTTCTCTAACTACAGTCACCACGGTATCATATGGTTTCTCCTATGCATATTTCCTCCTGTACGTCGGTCGAATGACTGGGGTAGGCGGAGCCTAGGAGGGATCATGTGACCAGCTTTGCTGGGCTCTTTGCCATTTCCTGTTGGGGAAGAGAATATCCCACAAGTAAGGATGACGCCGTGGACCGGACACACCGTTGGAGAAAGTAATTTATCAGGTAAGCATAAATTCTGTTTTTGCTGCTGCTAAAGACATTCAAACATTTGCAATACCACCATGTTATGTTCAAAGATCTCCTTGATCATTCTGTTTACCTGAATGACTTCCACAAACATGATAGGCATTGGTATATTTATGTGGACACACTAAATATGCCAATGACACCAATCAGCAGCTAGCACCAAGTAGTTCATTGCTGCTCCTGAGCTTACCTAGGCATGTTTTTCAACAAAGGATACAAAAAATAATAATTTAGAAAACAAGTTAAAGGGACATGAAACCCAAAAATTTTCTTTCATGATTTAGGTAGAACATACAATTTTAAACAACTTTCTAATTTACTTCTTGCCAAGATAAGCCTTTCAGCAAAAGATAACAATAGAAGGAAGCAAATAAAATAATAGACATAAATTGAAAAGTTGTTTAAAATGGTATTCTCTATCTGAATCATGATAGAAAACATTTGGGTTTCATCTCCCTTTTATTGGAAAGTTTCTTAAAATTGTTTGCTATATCTGAATTATGAAAGAAAAAATATAAAATGTTATATATAAATAGTTTAATAATGTTTAATTAAAAAAGAAAATTGCAATATACTTTTATTTTCTTTTTTCAGTATTTTAACTTTGTGGGTTTTATAATTCTATAAATGTAACTGCATATGATAAACCTCACAAACTTAGCCCAGCAAGTCATGGAATAAACTTCCACAAGAGGTGGTAATGACAAACACTGGCTATCCTACAAACTAGATAAGTTTCTACTTTTAGGAAATATTAGGCAAACTTGTTTGCCTATGGTTCTAATCTGCCATCAAAATCTATGTTTTAGTCAGGATTGGCTGCACTAAATTAGGCAAGTGGTGAGGGGAGTTTAGTCATCGGAAAGCAAAGCCAGAATATGCAAACTGTTCTCACTATCTGCTGAAAAATCTGAAACCTCATATCTTTGAATTCTTATAACTTTTTTATGCAATATTTTTTTTAAATATTTGTTATTAGACAGTGATATTATGAGTATAACTGTACTTTTAAATGTATTTTCTCTTGTTAAGTGTATCCAGTCCACGGATCATCATTACTTGTGGGATATTCTCCTTCCCAACAGGAAGTTGCAAGAGGATCACCCACAGCAGAGCTGCTATATAGCTCCTCCCCTAACTGTCATATCCAGTCATTCTCTTGCAAGCCTCAACCAAGATGGAGGTCGTAAGAGGAGTGTGGTGTTTTATACTTAGTTTATTCTTCAATCAAAAGTTTGTTATTTTTAAATGGTGCCGGAGTGTGCTGTTTATCTCAGGCAGTATTTAGAAGAAGAATCTGCCTGCGTTTTCTATGATCTTAGCAGAAGTAACTAAGATCCATGGCTGTTCTCACATATTCTGAGGAGTGAGGTAACTTCAGAGAGGGAATGGCGTGCAGGTTTTCCTGCAATAAGGTATGTGCAGTTAATATTTTTCTAGGGATGGAATTTGCTAGAAAATGCTGCTGATACCGAACTAATGTAAGTAAAGCCTTAAATGCAGTTATAGCGACTGGTATCAGGCTTATTAAAAGAGATACATACTCTTATGAAAGTGTATTTTAAAACGTTTGCTGGCATGTTTAATCGTTTTTTATATATGTTTGGTGATAAAACTTATTGGGGCCTAGTTTTTTTCCACATGGCTGGTTTGATTTTTGCCTAGTAACAGTTTCCTTAGGCTTTCCACTGTTGCAATATGAGTGGGAAGGGCCTATTTTAGTGTTTTTCTGTGCAGCTAAAAATACTGACAGAGACATTCAGCTTCTTCCTGCATGATCCAGGACATCTCTGGAGGGCTCAAAAGGCTTCAAAGTCGTTTTTGAGGGAGGTAAAAAGCCACAGTAGAGCTGTGGCAGTTGTTGTGACTGTTTGAAAAAAAAAACAAACCAAAAAAAAACCAAAAAAAAAAACGTTTTTGTCTTTTATTATTCAGTTTTGGGTATTAAGGGGTTAATCATCCATTTGCAAGTGGGTGCAATGTTCTGCTAACACTGTTATTTCAAATTTTGACAAAATTTGTGTTTCTTAAAGGTGCAGTAACGTTTTTTATATTGCTTGTAAACTTGTTTAAAGTGTTTTCCAAGCTTGCTAGTCTCATTGCTAGTCTGTTTAAACATGTCTGACACAGAGGAAACTACTTGTTCATTATGTTTGAAAGCCATGGTGGAGCATCATAGGAGAATGTGTACTAAATGTATTGATTTCACCTTAAACAGTAAAGATCAGTCTTTAACTATAAAAGAAATATCACCAGAAGATTCTGACGAGGGGGAAGTTATGCCGACTAACTCTCCCCACGTGTCGGACCCTTCGCCTCCCGCTCAGGGGATGCACGCTAATATGGCGCCAATTACATCAGGGACGCCCATAGCGATTACCTTGCAGGACATGGCTGCAATCATGAATAATACCCTGTCAGAGGTATTATCCAGGTTGCCTGAATTAAGAGGCAAGCGCGATTGCTCTGGGGTTAGGAGAAATACAGAGCGCGCAGATGCTGTAAGGGCCATGTCTGATACTGCGTCACAATATGCAGATCATGAGGACGGAGAGCTTCAGTCTGTGGGTGACATCTCTGATTCCGGGAAACCTGATTCAGAGATTTCTAATTTTAAATTTAAGCTTGAGAACCTCTGTGTGTTGCTTTGGGAGGTATTAGCTGCTATGAATGACTGTAACACAGTTGCAGTACCAGAGAAATTGTGTAGGCTGGATAAATACTATGCAGTACCGGTGTGTACTGATGTTTTTCCTATACCTAAAAGGCTTACAGAAATTATTAGCAAGGAATGGGATAGACCGGGGGTGCCTTTTTCCCCACCTCCTATATTTAGAAAAATGTTTCCAATAGACGCCACTACACGGGACTTATGGCAGACGGTCCCTAAGGTGGAGGGAGCAGTTTCTACTTTAGCAAAGCGTACTACTATCCCGGTAGAGGACAGTTGTGCTTTTTCAGATCCAATGGATAAAAAATTGGAGGGTTACCTTAAGAAAATGTTTATTCAACAAGGTTTTATTTTACAGCCCCTTGCATGCATTGCGCCTGTCACGGCCGCGGCGGCATTCTGGTTTGAGGCCCTGGAAGAGGCCATCCATATAGCTCCATTGACTGAAATTATTGACAAGCTTAGAACACTTAAGCTAGCTAACTCATTTGTTTCTGATGCCATTGTTCATTTGACTAAACTAACGGCTAAGAATTCCGGATTCGCCATCCAAGCGCGTAGGGCGCTATGGCTTAAATCCTGGTCAGCTGACGTGACTTCGAAGTCTAAATTACTCAACATTGCTTTCAAGGGGCAGACCTTATTCGGGCCTGGTTTGAAGGAAATTATTGCTGACATTACTGGAGGTAAGGGTCACACCCTTCCTCAGGACAGGGCCAAAGCAAAGGCCAAACAGTCTAATTTTCGTGCCTTTCGAAATTTCAAGGCAGGTGCAGCATCAACTTCCTCCGCTTCAAAACAAGAAGGAACTTTTGCTCAATCTAAGCAGGCCTGGAAACCTAACCAGTCCTGGAACAAAGGCAAGCAGGCCAGAAAGCCTGCTGCTGCCTCTAAGACAGCATGAAGGAACGGCCCCCTATCCGGCGACGGATCTAGTAGGGGGCAGACTTTCTCTCTTCGCCTAGGCGTGGGCAAGAGATGTTCAGGATCCCTGGGCGTTGGAGATCATATCTCAGGGATATCTTCTGGACTTCAAAGCTTCCCCTCCACAAGGGAGATTTCATCTTTCAAGGCTATCTGCAAATCAGATAAAGAAAGAGGCATTCCTACGCTGTGTGCAAGACCTCCTAGTTATGGGAGTGATCCATCCAGTTCCGCGGACGGAACAAGGACAGGGTTTTTATTCAAATCTGTTTGTGGTTCCCAAAAAAGAGGGAACCTTCAGACCAATTTTGGATCTAAAGATCTTAAACAAATTCCTCAGAGTTCCATCTTTCAAAATGGAAACTATTCGGACCATCCTACCCATGATCCAAGAAGGTCAGTACATGACCACAGTGGACTTAAAGGATGCCTACCTTCACATACCGATTCACAAAGATCATCATCGGTTTCTAAGGTTTGCCTTTCTAGACAGGCATTACCAATTTGTAGCTCTTCCCTTTGGGTTGGCTACAGCCCCGAGAATCTTTACAAAGGTTCTGGGCTCACTTCTGGCGGTTCTAAGACCGCGAGGCATAGTGGTGGCTCTGTATCTAGACGACATCCTGATACAGGCGTCAAGCTTTCAAGTTGCCAAGTCTCATACAGAGATAGTTCTGGCATTTCTGAGGTCGCACGGGTGGAAAGTGAACGAGGAAAAGAGTTCTCTATCCCCACTCACAAGAGTCTCCTTAGGGACTCTTATAGATTCTGTAGAAATGAAAATTTACCTGACTGAGTCCAGGTTATCAAAACTTCTAAATGCTTGCTGTGTTCTTCACTCCATTCCGCGCCCTTCGGTAGCTCCGTGTATGGAGGTAATCGGCTTAATGGTAGCGGCAATGGACATAGTGCCATTTGCACGCCTTCATCTCAGACCGCTGCAATTATGCATGCTGAGTCAGTGGAATGGGGATTACACAGATTTGTCCCCTCTGCTAAATCTGGATCAAGAGACCAGAGATTCTCTTCTCTGGTGGTTGTTTCGGGTACACCTGTCCAAGGGTATGACCTTTCGCAGGCCAGATTGGACAATTGTAACAACAGATGCCAGCCTTCTAGGTTGGGGTGCAGTCTGGAATTCCCTGAAGGCACAGGGATCGTGGACTCAGGAGGAGAAACTCCTTCCAATAAATATTCTGGAGTTAAGAGCGATATTCAATGCTCTTCTGGCTTGGCCTCAGTTAGCAACACTGAGGTTCATCAGATTTTAGTCGGACAACATCACGACTGTGGCTTACATCAACCATCAAGGGGGAACCAGGAGTTCCCTAGCGATGTTAGAAGTCTCAAAAATAATTCGCTGGGCAGAGTACCACTCTTGCCACCTGTCAGCAATCCATATCCCAGGCGTGGAGAACTGGGAGGCAGATTTTCTAAGTCATCAGACTTTCCATCCGGGGGAGTGGGAACTCCATCCGGAGGTGTTTGCTCAGTTGATTCATCGTTGGGGCAAACCAGAGTTGGATCTCATGGCGTCTCGCCAGAACGCCAAGCTTCCTTGTTACGGATCCAGGTCCAGGGACCCAGAAGCGATGCTGATAGATGCGCTAGCAGCGCCTTGGTTCTTCAACCTGGCTTATGTGTTTCCACCGTTTCCTCTGCTCCCTCGACTGATTGCCAAAATCAAACAGGAGAGAGCATCTGTGATTCTGATAGCACCTGCGTGGCCACGCAGGACTTGGTATGCAGACCTAGTGGACATGTCATCCTTTCCACATGCCTCTAAGACAGGACCTTCTGATACAAGGTCCTGTCAATCATCCAAATCTAATTTCTCTGAGACTGACTGCATGGAGATTGAACGCTTGATTCTATCAAAGCGTGGCTTCTCCGAGTCAGTCATTGATACTTTAATACGGGCACGAAAGCCTGTTACCAGGAAAATCTACCACAAGATATGGAGTAAATATCTTTATTGGTGTGAATCCAAGACTTACTCATGGAGTAAAGTTAGGATTCCTAGAATATTGTCTTTTCTCCAAGAAGGCTTGGACAAAGGATTATCAGCTAGTTCCTTAAAGGGACAGATTTCTGCTCTGTCTATTCTTTTGCACAAGCGTCTGGCAGAGGTTCCAGACGTCCAGGCATTTTGCCAGGCTTTGGTTAGATTTAAGCCTGTGTTTAAACCTGTTGCTCCCCCGTGGAGCTTAAACTTGGTTCTTAAGGTTCTTCAAGGAGTTCCGTTTGAACTCCTTCATTCCATTGATATTAAACTTTTATCTTGGAAAGTTCTGTTTTTGATGGCTATTTCCTCGGCTCGGAGAGTCTCTGAGCTATCTGCCTTACAATGTGATTCTCCCTATCTGATTTTTCATGCAGATAAGGTAGTTCTGCGTACCAAACCTGGGTTTTTACCTAAGGTGGTTTCTAACAAGAATATCAATCAAGAGATTGTTGTTCCATCGTTGTGCCCTAATCCTTCTTCAAAGAAGGAACGTCTTTTACATAATCTGGACGTAGTCCGTGCCTTGAAGTATTACTTACAAGCTACTAATGATTTTTGTCAAACATCTAACCTGTTTGTTGTTTACTCTGGACAGAGGAGAGGTCAAAAGGCCTCGGCAACCTCTCTTTCTTTTTGGCTTCGGAGTATAATCCGTTTAGCCTATGAGACTGCTGGACAGCAGCCTCCTGAAAGGATTACAGCTCATTCTACTAGAGCTGTGGCTTCCACCTGGGCCTTTAAAGATGAGGCCTCTGTTGAACAGATTTGCAAGGCTGCGACTTGGTCTTCGCTTCATACTTTTTCCAAATTTTCCAAATTTGATACTTTTGCTTCTTCGGAGGCTGTTTTTGGGAGAGAGGTTCTACAGGCAGTGGTTCCTTCCGTTTAAGTTCCTGCGTTGTCCCTCCCATCATCCGTGTACTTTAGCTTTGGTATTGGTATCCCACAAGTAATGGATGATCCGTGGACTGGATACACTTAACAAGAGAAAACATAATTTATGCTTACCTGATAAATTTATTTCTCTTGTAGTGTATCCAGTCCACGGCCCGCCCTGTCCTTTTCAGGCAGGTCTAAATTTTAATTAAACTACAGTCACCACTGCACCCTATGGTTTCTCCTTTCTCTGTTTGTTTTCGGTTGAATGACTGGATATGACAGTTAGGGGAGGAGCTATATAGCAGCTCTGCTGTGGGTGATCCTCTTGCAACTTCCTGTTGGGAAGGAGAATATCCCACAAGTAATGGATGATCCGTGGACTGGATACACTACAAGAGAAATAAATTTATCAGGTAAGCATAAATTATGTTTTTGTTGTGTTTTGTGCAACTTTTTAGTTGAGCATAAAAGTTAAAGGGACAGTCAAGTCCAAAAAAAACTTTCATGTTTCAAATATGGCATGTCATTTTTTTTTTTTTAAATATTTATTTATAACCAACAATGAATACAATATCCATATCGGCACAAAAAAAAAACAAGAGATATTTCAGTTTGTCATACATGTTATGATAACAGAGAAGAAAAGAAAACGAGAAACAATATCAACCAAACATGAAGTATATATTATAATTCATATATACAATAGATTAACCTGAATTATCCATCTATTTAGTCATTACTCATTGTTGGAATTTTTTTATTTTATTTAAATTAAAACAAAACAAAACAAAACAAAAACAATCCAAGAGGAAAAGAAAAAAAAAAAAAAAAAGGGGAGGGAGGGGAAAGGGAAGGTGGCCATCTCTCATTCATCTCGCCCAGCTACCAGATGCCTAGTAAGATTAGTTCAGAATTTTGAAATGGGAAGATCATATATTCTTTTTCATTTTCAGGGAGTGATTTAATATATACTGCCCATTTATTGAAAAAATTCCTTATGTCCTCTTCATTGTCTATGTCTGTGTCTTTTTGTTCTAATAAGCATTGTTTTTTTAGACAGTTTTGGATTTCGCATACGCTGGGCGCTGAGCGCGTTTTCCATTTTTTACAAATTAAGTATCTAGTGGCTAATATCGAGACAGAGATCAGGTTATCATTAGGGTGGCGTTCGGTTAGATTATCGTTACATAATATAATTTGATATATGGTAAGAGTTACAGGGGGAATTTTCAGCACCTTATTCAACCAATATTCAAGCTTGCACCAAGTATTTCTTACTTTTGGACAGAACCAAAGCATGTGTTCTAAGTTGGCTGCCGGGAATGAGCATTTGGGGCATTTATCGAAGCCTGAGTTGTGAACCCTGCGACCCGTTTCCGGAGTAAAATATGCCCTATGAAGAATTTTGATATGTGCTTCCCGCCAAGTAGCTGAAAGAGTTGTTTTTTTCACTTTGCTTATGGAATGTTGCACTATTTTTGAGTCTACCCTATTTTGTTCTGACAGTGAAGTCCATGTTAGAGCAAGTCTTGCTAAATTCTGGTTGCCCCTGCTAATAGCCAAAAGATGATAGCATACAGAGATAGAGATCCGATCCACAGTCGTAAGTGTAAGCCAATTTTCAAGTTTACCTAATTTCCAAGACCATCCTACCTCTCTAGTTGTTTCCAGGAAAAAATGCCTTATCTGTAAATAAGCAAAGAAGTCTTTGTTGGGTAAGTTATATTCCCCTTTTAGTTTTTCAAATGTTTTAATGGTTTTTCCGTCCCCATCTATCAGTAAGATTAGTTTATTTAGTCCATTATTGTGCCATCTATTGAAGACCTCAGACTGTAGACCGGGTTGAAACTTTGGGTTCCCTATCAAGGTGAGGTGTTTTGAAATTTTAGGGTTGAAAGATAAAAGCTTTGATATTTTCCACCAAGCCCTGATAGGGTTGGATATAGATTTCAGTCTTTTAATTTCTAGGGGTAGCTCTTTAGGAGGGGAGTGTAGGAGTGCTAGGGGAAGATAAGGATCGCAGACATTACTTTCAAGATGGTTATTTAGGATATAATCCTTAGATAAGATCCAGCTAGTAGCTATTCGTGCCAAGGAGCTGAGGTTGTATGCTCTGATATCTGGGAGTGCCATACCTCCAGAATCGCATGGGAGAGAGAGTTTTTTAAGGGAAATTCGTGCCTTTTTCCCTTGCCAGAGAAATTGGCTAATCAAGCTATTGATTAATCTTACATCCTTTTCGTACAAGATTACTGGGACATTCAGAAGTATATAAAGGAGTTTCGGGAGAAGAACCATCTTAAATATTGCCACTCGACCCGAGACCGAGAGTGGAAGTGTGTGCCAGGTTCTCAGCTTTTCTTTAATTTGCCTAATAATAGGGGGTATGTTAAGTTCATATAGTTTGTCGGCATTCACCGGAACATTTATTCCCAAGTATTTAAATGAATCTGTTATTCTCTTGAAAGGATTTTCTGTACAAGAGTCTTTATCCCTGCGGATCCAAAGAATTTCTGACTTAGCTGTATTTATTTTATATCCTGAGAAGGTAGCAAAATGGTCTATTATTTGCATAAGTTTTGGGATGTTAATTTTAGTGTTAGATATATATAATAGTACATCGTCTGCATATAGGCCGATTTTCATTTCATGATTTGAGATCTTAATTCCTTCCAAGTTTTGTCTTACCATGATTGCCAAAGGTTCAATGGCCACATTGAACAGGAGAGGGGAGAGAGGACACCCCTGGCGGGTTCCTCTTTCCAGAGTTATTGATGGGGATACCATGCCATTAATGATTAGGCGTGTAGCTGAGCCTTTATAAAGGTTCTTAACAAATTCAGGAAATTTACCCTTAATTCCGAATTTTGTCAGGGAGGTGTTGAGATGCTTGAAAGTGACAGAGTCAAACGCTTTTTCTGCGTCAATGGACAGAATAGCCATGTCCGGTGCTCCGGGCATTTCCTCTCTCCCCCCTCCCGCCTGCCGGGCCTTTTCCAAATATTCAAGTGTAAGTAATAATTCCCTTATTTTTGCCGAGGAGTTCCGTCCATTCATGAAGCCCGCTTGGTCCGGATGGATTACCTGTGGGAGTATTTGCTGTAATCGAGCTGCTAAGATAGAGGTGAGAATCTTATAATCTGAATTAAGTAAGGCTATTGGCCTATAAGATTCTTTGAGCCTTGGGTCCTTCCCTTCCTTGAGGATCAGAGTTGTATGTGATGCCGAGAATGAAGGAGGGATTGGTTTACCTTTGATATAGAGATCATTATATAAATTTATTAAATATGGAGAGATTTCTGAAGAAAGAATTTTGTAAAATTCACCAGGTAATCCATCCGGACCTGCTGCCTTACCAGTGGGAAGACCAGAGATTGCCTCAGTTAGTTCTTGCGCTGATATGGGGGAGTTAAGGATACTGATATCTTCGTCCATTAGTGAAGGGCTTTTAATCATATTCCAGAACTCCGTGGCCTTGTCATGATCATAGCCTTTACAGGAATATAATTCCTGATAATAGTTCACCAATGTGGATGCGATTTTATCCGGATTTAGGATTTGCACACCCTTCTCTAGGAGTCCTTCGATATAGGGTTGCTTTTTTTCGTTATTGACCATTCTGGCAAGCATCTTTCCGGACTTGTTCCCGAATCTATAAAGTTTAGCCTGGGTTTTTAATTCCTTTTGTGTTTGTTGAGTCAAAGAGAATGTATCCCGGGCTTCCTTAGCCTGTACATACTTAGACCAGTTTAAGGCGTTCTTCTGTAATATGAATTTATTATATGCATTAGTTAATGCTTTTTGTATCTCTCTCTCCCTTACCTTCAATTTCTTGGTCAGGGCTATCTTGTAGGTTAGAATTTCTCCTCTAAGGACCGCCTTGGCGGCTTCCCAGAACAACTCTGGACGTTCGGTATATTCTGAATTAAACCGGAGATATTCCTCAAATTTAGATCTAATGTGGGTTTTGAATTTCATATCTGTCGCTAAATAATATGGAAAGAAGAAGCGTGAAGATTTGAATCTTGATTGTTCAGGCTTAATGTCTAAAGTAATAGGGGCGTGATCTGATAGCAATATAGAGGTAATTCCTGCTTGGGCTCTCAAGGAGCCCAAGCGCTCATCTACGAGAAAGAGATCTATGCGAGACATAGTTTTATGCGCTTTTGAGAGGCACGTGAATTCCTGAACATCTGGATTCTGACTTCTCCAGATATCGTATAATGCTAGGTTTTGTTTTAGTTTCTTAAACATTTTAGATTCTAAATTATCCTTTTTCTGTTTTTTTTGCTTCATAGATTCTCTAAGTCTATCTAATGGGGAGTGCGGTGCCATGTTGAAATCGCCACCTATAATTGATAGCCCCTGATTGTACAGGAGAAATTTAGTTTGGATTCTATTCCAGAATTCTGGATCAAAGGTATTAGGGCCATATAGGTTGCAAATTGTATAAATTTCCTGGGCGATTTTTACTTTAATTAGGACATATCTCCCCTCCGGATCAGGCTCGCAGTGGATCACCTCAAGCTGAGCTCTTTTGCCAATTAAAATTGCCACTCCCCTTTTTTTGCCTATGCTTGGCGAGAAGTATACGTCTCTTACCCATGAGGACTTAAGTTTGTTAGATTCTTCTGAATTGAGATGGGTTTCCTGGATTAATCCTATATCCGTCTGATATTTCCTTAATTGTGTTAATATGGTTTTCCGTTTAATGGGGGTGGAGATCCCTCCCACATTCCACGAAACTATTCTAAGTTTTTCTATTTTTCTGTATCTTTATAGCATGAAAGTAAGATGAGGGAGAGAGGTAGGGAAAAGGGAATGGAGAGAGAGAAAAAAAAAAAAAAAAAAAAAACCACCTGACACATATGGAACTTGACCCATTTAGCCCTATATGAGAGGTCTTCCCAGTTATCGAACCTACACTGTTTAGGTGGGGGCTGCATCGTCTGTTGCTAGGGAGTCTAAGGACATGAAGAATTTCTCGGCTGCGTGTGCCTCCAGGAAAAGATGTGCCATTCCGTTCACAGTAACTTTTAATTTAGCTGGGTAAAGTATGGTCGCATTTATTCCGGAATTTATAAATTTAGTGCATATAGGTGCCAGATCTCTCCTTTTGGAAGCTGTCTCAGCCGAGAAATCCTGAAAAATAAGGATCTTAGCTCCATTAATAATGAGAGGTTGTGTTTTATGATAGTGCTGGAGAATAGAGATTTTGTCCTGGTAATTGAGTAGCTTTACAATAACAGGTCTAGGCCTATTAGATTTTTGAGCTAATTGTGGTGGGCCCAATCTGTGGGCCCTCTCTACCAAGATGTTGTTGTATAAGGGCGAGAGTTTGAGAGCTGTCTTTAGTGTGTCAGAGACAAAGAGGGCAAGGTCCTCATATTGTTTCTCCTCTGGAAGACCTATTATTCTGATGTTGTTTCTTCTGCTACGGTTTTCAAGGTCTTCTAGTCTCATAAGAGTTTTTTGATTACTGCAACTGATGCTGTCCAGCTTAGTGCCTTGTACTGCTACCGTATCTTCCAGATCCGATACTCTCTGCTCGACCTCCTGCATTCTTGAGGAGAATTGTCTGATTTCCTGAGATAGAGAGGAAATATCCTGCTTAATTTCCATCCTAAGAGCATCGAATTTGGGAGAGAGGGCATCAGAAATGCTGGCAACTAGATTTTGGACATTTAGTACTTCGGGTGTGGCTGCACTTAATAAAGTTGATTGAATCTCAGCTGTTGAGTCCTGTGTGTTTTTGGATTTCTTATCTCTTTGTCTACCTGCCATTCCTGGTGAGGATGCTTTAGAAGAGATACCAAGAAATTTATCCATGTACTTCTCTATAGAAGAGAGAGAAGCAGAGAGAAGGAAAGAAGGGGGGAGAGGAAAAAAAAAAAAAAAAGAAAAGAAGAGGAAGAAGTGAGCTAAGGAAGAATATATCTCAAGATCCCTAAAAGGGAATCAGTGGGGTGGGCGTAGAGGAATGCGCCAATTCAGTGTCGGGCTGTGACTTGTGATGCCCTATTTAAATTACGTGCTATTTGGGTGATTGTGTAGATAAGTGGAAAAAGAGGAGAGAGAGGGAAAAGAGGGGGGGAAGGGAGGGGGAAAAAAAAAGGAAAAGACGTTTAGAGAAACGTTGTGTATTCGCGTTTACCCTATATGTTATTTATCTGCTCGCTTTTTCTAAAGTATGAGGGCTTTAGTATTTTTAATCACTGGGTTTAGGATATTTGACAGAATAGTAACGACAGTAAGTTAATGGGAAACCTCTTTAGCAATAAGAAGTCAATTAGTGATATGAGTAAGCAGATAATATTGATTCAGGAAGTTCTTTAGTATCTAAGGGATTGATTTGAGGTATTTTATTTCTAAGAGAAGGAGCTAGGGGAGATTACCCCTGTTTACTATTATTGTGATAAGGTATTGAATACTACAGATAGGTCAGGGGATTGCTGCCTGTATCCCTATTGTATGTTTTTTTTTTTTTTTCTTTCTTCTTCCCAGACACAGGGCAGGGAGGAAACTCAGGTAGTACAGATAAATTTTGGTTTTCCAGCTATACTAGTTATCGTGTAGACCTTTCAAAGGGTCAGCGAGAGTGTTGATTAATAAGAAGATTCAGTTTGAGCCTTAATGACCCAGCTTTAGTAAGATACCTGTATATATAGCGTAGTGACACCTTTAAAAAGCCATCAAACAAAAAACAATTCCTTTTTGCATATGCAGTATAAGTATGTACGCAATCTGGCAAAGCTAGACAGTATTATATACAAAACAAGAAGAAAAGTGCAACATCATCAGTTGGTAGTATCAGGTTTTAAAACTTTTGTATCAAAAAAAAAAAAAAACAAATTGAAGGAGCTTATTCAAATTTGTTAAAGGCTGAGGCTACCAGATATTGCGCAGTGCTAGATATATGCTTATTTCATGTGGCACAGTAATTTTCAGTATACTAAGTATCAGGAGTTACCACGCTCTTATTAGTATTAGGTGATATGAATAAGCAGGTAATATTGATTCAGGGAGTTCTTTAAAATCTAAAGACTTGATTAGAAATATTTTATTTTTAAGGGAAGAAACTAGGGGAGATTACCCCTGTTTATTATTGTTGTAGTAAAGTATTAAATACCACAGTTAGGTCAGGAGATTGCTGCCTGTATCCCTATTGTATCTTTTTCGTAGACAGAGAGCAGGGAAAAAACTCAGGTAATACAGTTAATTTTTGCTTTTTGCAGCTACACTAACTATCATGTAAACCTTTCAAAGGGTCAGTAAGAATGTTGGTTAGTGATATGATTCAATTTAAACCTTAATGACCCATCTTTAGGAAGATATGTGTAGCGTAGTAACGCTTTTTAAAAAGCCATCAAACAAAGACAATTCCTTTTTGCATAAATAGTATCAGTATATACGCAATCTAATAAAGCTAGATAGTGTTATATCCCAAATAAAAAGAGAAGTGCAAGTTAATCAGTTAATAATATCAGGTTTTGAAACTTTTGTAACAGGTAGGGGGAAAGTGAGAGAGCATATTCAAGTTGTTAAAGATTGAGCAAATATTCTCATAGAAGAAGTCTTTTTATTCTCGGTCTCTTCTTAAGTTCAAATTGCCCCTTTATATATTTTTAGTCCACAGTTAGGATATCAAGATAGGGAGCAAGAGAGCTTGTTGAATAGAATTAAGTGCTCTAGACGATTTTAGCGTCTCAGGTTTATCCCCCTTGGTAAGCTTCCAGGCCATTCGCCATCAGCCTGATTCTTTCTCTTTCTCCCCCCTTCCTCCTCCTATTCACCTCTGCCTTTAGAAAATTGACTTTTAGCGGGTCTAACCTGAAACTTTTAGGAGCCTCTTCAGGTATCCAGGAGCAGTGTCTGACCCACAGTGGAGTAAGAAAAAAGTTCAGGTAAACTCACCCCTTGCCTCCGCCTGTCCACTCGCCGTGTTCGCCAGCGACGTCCAGGTCCCCGCAAGCCGACACGGGGCTGCTTCCAGTAGCCGTTTCCCCTCCGCCCCTATTGAGGGTCGCGCTCGGCTCTCCTCACGCAGCAACGGTGGGAGGAGAGCAAGAGGGCTGCATCAAACACCGGCGTCAGCCGGAGAGGGACGGCTCCAGCGTCAGAACCCCAATCCAAGATCGAGCCCAGCTCCCTCCCGCGCAGCACCGGTGGGGGAGGGAGAGGGCGGACACCAAGCTGCAACGCTGCAGGGGGGGCACTTCCAGCGGTACCGCAGGTGAGGTTCAGGTAATAACAGAGCGGTCAAAGATGCTGAAAATTTTCCTGGCGAGGGCTACAGGCGGAGTGGGGGAGGTAAGGTTTGAAGTTTGAGCGGAGTGGCAGAGTTTAGTTTGAAGGAGGAGGGAGATACAGTCTAAAGCAGAGAGGGTAGGTAGCGTGATGAGAGATAGTTTTTAGGCTGGGTAAGTCAAAATAGAGACAAGTTGAGTCCAGACAATGAAAAGAGTTAGTATGAACCAGTGGGATGGTGGGCCACTGGTAAAGGGTTCCAGAGCTGCTTTTACCAAGCTGTCCTTACAAAGAGCCCCAGGACTTGGAGCAGGCGCGCAAAACAATCCACCGCCAGTATGTGTGTGGCTGGAGGTGTGGGCTCAGCAACACCTGTTGAGCTCCTCCTCCACCGGAACCTCCTCTAGCCATGGCATGTCATTTTAAACAACTTTCCAATTTACTTTTATCACCAATTTTGCTTTGTTCTCTTGGTATTCTTAGTTGAAAGCTAAACCTAGGAAGGCTCATGTGATAATGTATAAGCCCTTGAAGGCCGCCTCTAATCACATGCTTTTGTATTTGCTTTTCTCAACAGGGGAGAGGTAGTTCAGGTTAACCATATAGATAACATTGCGAGCACGCCTGTGAATTGTGGCAGACACTGCACTAATTGGCTAAAATGAAAGTCAATAGCTAATAAATAAAATGCCATGTGACCTGGGGGCTGTCAGAAGATGCTTAGATACAAGGTAATCACAGAGATAAAAAGTATATTAATATAACCGTGGTGGCTGTGCAAAACTGGGGAATGGGTAATAAAGGGATTATCTATCTTTTTAAACAACAAAAATTCTGTTGTTGACTGTCCCTTTAACCAGAGCTCTAAAGTCGCACTATCGTGATCCGTGTTAAATTAATTTGCGCACAAGCGAACAGGTTTACTTTTAACTCGTAATACCTGTGCTACTCAAACACAGAGCCACGATAAACCCCTTTTTGCTCGCACACAACAGCGTGTTACTCGTAAACTAGACCAATATTTTATTTGGAATTTGGGAGAATTGTAGTACTGAACATTTGTGTTTTTGTTTGTATATAGTGGCTGGTTTTGCTAAGTTGTTTATAGTTGTAAGTTAATTGGACTATAAAAAGAAAAGGAGACTAATTGCATCAGGAGAAGTGACACATTGCTTAGAATGTTATTTGTCGACATGTTAATAGTGTGTTTATCACTGCTTGGGATGGAGGACTTCCATTGGGAGAGGAGTTGGCAGTTACTTGCATACAGGTGTTGTGAGAGGACGCCGCATCATCAGTTCCCCGCTTTTCGACACTTGCCTTGGATAGCTTACCGAGGTGTTTTAGTGTGGCGCCCTGCGTGGCTATGGCCCGCCCGAGAGTCTGAAGTCCTCAGAAGCCATTTTGGCTTGCGACTGCATTGCAGTGCATTTTAAATTTCTTCCATAAAAATGTTATTGGTCATATGGACAAATGTCATATGTCATATTAAATACTGTGTCACGAAAAGGACAGGAAATCAAATACAGAGGATTGACCAGAGCAACGTCGCTGGATGCATTCAGCTATTGATCTCAACACATTATGGACAGTCTTTTGTAAATTCTGAGAAATTTAAGAATGTAAGCCAATGATTGACTTTTATTAGGTTTATAATGCTGTTGACTCGTTTGTCTCCAATAAAGAAAATTATAAAAAAAAAAAAAAGATTAAAACCAGAGAAACTGATAATTTTGCAGTGTTTATCCAGAGCTATATATAGAAAAACAAAAGACACAAAACACAATACAAACTTTAACATTAAGAAGTGTCATATCTAACATAACAAGGATGCATTTATGTCAGCATAAACATTGACATTTTCCACTTGTGAAATACAGTATTTTCTTTTCATACAAATTTAACATTTCCTTTATTCTGTATCATGTGATAGCCATTGGCTAATCACAAAATACATACATATAGACTAAAATCTTGCACATGCTCAGTAGTAGCTGGTGCCTCACAAAGAAAGTATGCATATAAAAAGACTGTGCACAATTTAAAGGGATGTTAAACAGCGCTCCTTTAGTAAAAATGAATGTTACATCAAAGTAAACATAAAAAGAAATAGATTGTATAAAAATAGCAAACAGGTGGATAAGAGAGCTGACATTTTGGCAACTTACGTTGCATTCTGCCTCTTCTGAGTATGAGAAAATCTGACAACTTAGTCATCTTAAAGTCTTACTTTAGATTAAAGGGATACTAAAGCCACATTTTTATTTCATGATTCAGATAGAGCATGCAATTTTAAGAAACTTTCTAATTTACTCCTATTATCAATTTTTATCTGGTCTGGCAAACTTATTTATGAATGCTTGTCAGTAGTGCAAAGTCCTTAAAAGAATTGTAGGCAAATATTAGCTTGAATGTTGTTTATATCAATCTTCAGAGGTACGGATGTGAAGTAGAGCCACCTATATTATAATATAATACTAAAAACAAAAGTTTTTGCAGGATTTCTCTCCATACCGGCTAGTTTCTGTTCTTTATACAGTTTGAGGGTGTGTGATGCACATGAGTGCAATCTCAAATGATTAGCAGCTTATGTATTTTTTTTTTAGTTGAAACACTCAAGCAACAACTCTCTGGTCCAAACCATGATCATTTCATATATTTTCATATTACATATTTCTCTTGTAAGGTGTATCCAGTCCACGGATCATCCATTACTTGTGGGATATTCTCATTCCCAACAGGAAGTTGCAAGAGGACACCCACAGCAGAGCTGTCTATATAGCTCCTACCCTAACTGCCATATCCAGTCATTCTCTTGCAACTCTCAACAAGCATGGAGGTAGTAAGAGAGAAAGTGGTGAAATGTAGCTGTTATTTTGCTTCAATCAAAAGTTTATTATTTTTAAATGGTACCGGAGTTGTACTATTTTGTTCCAGGCAGAAAAATAGAAGAATCTGCCTGTGATTTCTATGATCTTAGCAGGTTGTAACTAAGATCCATTGCTGTTCTCACACATGACTGAAGAGAGAGGTAACTTCAGCGGAGGAATGGCGTGCAGGTTATCCTGCTATGAGGAATGTGCAGTTAAAATTATTTTCTAGAACATGTGAATGCTAGAAAAATGCTGCTGATACCAAATTTATGTAAGGTAAGCCTGAATACAGTGATTTAATAGCGACTGGTATCATGCTTTCTGAGGTAATACTCGTTTATATTTACAATATAAAACGTTTGCTGGCATGTTTAAACGTTTTTATATATATACTTTGGTGATAAAACTTTATTGGGGCCTAGTTTTTTTCCACATGGCTGGCTTAAATTTGCCTAGAAACAGTTTCTTAAGGCCTTCCACTGTGTTACTATGAGTGGGAGGGGCCTAATTTAGCGCTTTTTTGCGCAGTAACTTTTACAGACTGAGACATCCAAATTCCTCCAGGAGTCCCCTGAATGCTATAGGACATCTCTAGAGGGCTCTAAGGCTTTCCAAAATCGTTTGTTGGGAAAGGTAGGCCCACAGCAAGGCTGTGGCAGTTTGGTGTGACTGTTAAAAAACGTCTATATCGTTTTTTTGATCCGTTTTTTGAACTGAGGGGTTAATCATCCATTTGCAAGTGGGTGCAATGCTCTGTTAGCTTGTTATACACACTGTAAACATTTAGTTTGATTTACTGCCTTTTTCACTGTTTTTCAAATTCGGACAAAATTTGTTTCTCTTAAAGGCACAGTACCGTTTCTTATAATTGCTTGTTAACTTGATTTAAAGTGTTTTCCAAGCTTGCTAGTCTCATTGCTAGTCTGTACAAACATGTCTGACATAGAGGAAACTCCTTGTTCATTATGTTTAAAAGCCATGGTGGAACCCCCTCTTAGAATGTGTACCAAATGTACTGATTTCACTTTAAGCAATAAAGATCATATTCTGTCTTTAAAAAATTTATCACCTGAGGAATCTGACGAGGGGGAAGTTATGCCGACTAACTCTCCCCACGTGTCAGATCCTTTGACTCCCGCTCAAGGGACTCACGCTCAAATGGCGCCAAGTACATCTAGGGCGCCCATAGCGTTTACTTTACAAGACATGGCGGCAGTCATGGATAATACACTGTCAGCGGTATTAGCCAGACTCACACTCCGTTCGTAGGCGCTCAGTGTGTAGAAAAATTCCATTCACCTCTCTCTTTCTCTCTCGTTCACCGTGCTGTGTCTTCACTGTCGCTGCCGCTGCAGCAATACTTTGTCTCACCTCCTCAGCGCTCCCCACGGGAGCTGTGATCAAGACAAAGGTTCCGGTCCGACTGGTGCAAATAGGATGTATACAGGGAACTTCACCTCTTTCCCTCAGTAGAAAAATCTGTAGAACAACCGGAATCCTCGCACTCAAAAAGGGTTAGTAGAAAAGGGTGAAAATAAATAAAGTACCGCCAGGCTAAGGCTTAAAAATATAAAGCTCCTTTATTTGAAAAATACATAAAAGGCATACACGCCAACAAGGTGACAAGGTCAAACGCGTTTCATAGTTCTCACTTCATCAGTGACCTAAACGCGTTTCATAGTTCTCACTTCATCAGTGACCTAGGTCACTGATGAAGTGAGAACTATGAAACGCGTTTGACCTTGTCACCTTGTTGGCGTGCATGCCTTTTATGTATTTTTCAAATAAAGGAGCTTTATATTTTTAAGCCTTAGCCTGGCGGTACTTTATTTACTTTCACCCTTTTCTACTAACCCTTTTTGAGTGCGAGGATTCCGGTTGTTCTACAGTATTAGCCAGACTTCCTGAATTTAGAGGAAAGCGAGATAGCTCTGGAGTTAGACGAAATACAGAGCATACGGACGCTTTAAGAGCTATTTCTGATACTGCCTCACAATATGCAGAAGCTGAAGAAGGAGAGCTTCTTTCTGTGGGTGATGTTTCTGACTCGGGGAAGATGATGCAACCTGATTCTGATATCTCTACATTTAAATTTAAGCTTGAACACCTCCGCGTGTTGCTCAGGGAGGTTTTAGCTGCTCTGAATGACTGTGATACAATTGCAGTGCCAGAGAAATTGTGTAGACTGGATAAATACTATGCAGTGCCGGTGTGCACTGATGTTTTTCCAATACCTTAAAGGTTTACAGAAATTATTACTAAGGAATGGGATAGACCAGATGTGCCGTTCTCTCCCCCTCCTATTTTTAGAAAAATGTTTCCAATAGACGCCACCACACAGGACTTATGGCAGACAGTTCCTAAGGTGGAGGGAGCAGTTTCTACTCTAGCAAAGCGTACTACTATCCCTGTCGAGGACAGTTGTGCTTTCTTAGATCCAATGGATAAAAAGTTAGAGGGTTACCTTAAGAAAATGTTTATTCAACAAGGTTTTATCCTACAGCCCCTTGCATGCATTGCTCCTGTCACTGCTGCTGCGGCGTTCTGGTTTGAGTCTCTGGAAGAGGCTTTACAGGTAGCGACTCCATTGGATGACATACTTGACAAGCTTAGAGCACTTAAGCTAGCCAATTCTTTTGTTTCTGATGCCGTTGTTCATTTGACTAAACTAACGGCTAAAAATTCTGGTTTTGCTATTCAAGCGCGCAGAGCGCTATGGCTTAAATCATGGTCAGCTGACGTTACTTCAAAGTCTAAGCTGCTTAGCATTCCCTTCAAGGGGCAGACCCTATTCTGGGCCTGGTTTGAAGGAGATTATTGCTGATATCACTGGAGGAAAAGGTCATGCCCTTCCTCAGGATAGGTCCAAATCAAGGGCCAAACAGTCGAATTTTCGTGCCTTTCGAAACTTCAAGGCAAGTACGGCATCAACTTCCTCTAATGCAAAACAAGAGGAAACTTTAGCTCAGTCCAAGACGGTCTGGAGACCTAACCAGACCTGGAACAAAGGTGAGCAGGCCAAAAAGCCTGCTGCTGCCTCTAAGACAGCATGAAGGAACGGCCCCCTATCCGGTAACGGATCTAGTAGGGGGCAGACTTTCGCTCTTCGCCCAGGCGTGGGCAAGATATGTCCAGGATCCCTGGGCGTTGGAAATTAAATCCCAGGGATATCTTCTGGACTTCAAGGCTTCCTCCCCAAAAGGGAGATTTCACCTTGAACAATTATCTGCAAACCAGATAAAGAGAGAGGCATTCTTACACTGTGTACAAGACCTCCTAGTTATGGGAGTGATCCATCCAGTTCCAAAGGAGGAACAGGGACAGGGTTTTTACTCAAATCTGTTTGTGGTTCCCAAAAAAGAGGGAACCTTCAGACCAATTTTGGATCTAAAGATCTTAAACAAATTCCTCAGAGTTCCATCATTTAAGACGGAGACTATCCGTACCATCCTACCTATGATCCAGGAGGGTCAATACATGACTGCAGTGGATTTAAAGGATGCTTATCTTCACATTCTGATACACAAAGATCATCATCGGTTTCTCAGGTTTGCCTTCCTAGACAGGCACTACCAGTTTGTAGCTCTTCCCTTTGGGTTAGCTACAGCCCCAAGAATTTTTACGAAAGTTCTGGGATCGCTTCTGGCGGTTCTAAGGCCGCGGAGCATAGCAGTGGCCCTTAATTTAGACGACATCCTGATTCAGGCGTCAAACTTCCAAATTGCCAAGTCTCATACGGACATAGTGTTGGCATTTCTGAGGTCGCATGGGTGGAAGGTGAACGAGGAAAAGAGTTCTCTATCCCCCCTCACAAGAGTTTCCTTCCTAGGGACTCTGATAGATTCTGTAGAAATGAAAATTTACCTGATGGAGTCCAGGTTATCAAAACTTCTAAATTCCTGTCGTGTTCTTTATTCCATTCCTCGCCCTTCGGTGGCTCAGTGCATGGAAGTAATTGGCTTAATGGTAGTGGCAATGGACATAGTGCCATTTGCATGCCTACATCTCAGACCGCTGCAACTCTGCATGCTCAGTCAGTGGAATGGGGATTACACAGATTTGTCCCCTCTACTAAATCTGGATCAAGAGACCAGGGATTCTCTTCTCTGGTGACTATCTCGGGTCCATCTGTCCAAAGGTATGACCTTTCGCAGGCCAGATTGGACAATTGTAACGACAGATGCCAGCCTTCTAGGTTGGGGTGCAGTCTGGAACTCCCTGAAAGCTCAGGGATCGTGGACTCAGGAGGAGTCACTCCGTCCAATAAATATTCTGGAACTGAGAGCGATATTCAATGCTCTTCAGGCTTGGCCTCAGTTAGCAACTCTGAGGTTTATCAGATTTCAGTCGGACAACATCACGACTGTGGCTTACATCAACCATCAAGGGGGAACAAGGAGTTCCCTAGCGATGTTAGAAGTCGCAAAGATAATTTGCTGGGCAGAGATTCACTCTTGCCACCTATCAGCTATCCATATCCCAGAGCTGGGAGGCGGATTTTCTAAGTCGACAGACTTTTCATCCAGGGGAGTGGGAGCTCCATCCGGAGGTGTTTGCTTATGTGTTTCCACCGTTTCCTCTGCTCCCACGTCTGATTGCCAAGATCAAGCAGGAGAGAGCATCGGTGATCTTGATAGCACCTGCATGGCCACGCAGGAGCTGGTATGCAGATCTAGTGGACATGTCATCCTTTCCACCTTGGACTCTGCCGTTAAGACTAGACCTTCTACTACTACAAGGTCCTTTCAATCGTCCAAATCTAATTTCTCTGAGACTGACTGCCTGGAGATTGAACGCTTGATGTTATCAAAGCGTGGCTTCTCTGAGTCAGTCATTGATACCTTAATACAGGCACGAAAGCCTGTCACCAGGAAAATTTACCATAAGATATGGCGTAAATATCTTTACTGGTGTGAATCCAAGGGTTACTCATGGAGTAAGGTCAGGACTCCCAGGATATTACCCTTTATCCAAGAAGGTTTGGAAAAAGGATTGTCAGCTAGTTCCTTAAAGGGACAGATTTCTGCCCTGTCTATTCTTTTGCACAAGCGTCTGGCAGATGTTCCAGACGTTCAGGCATTTTGTCAGGCTTTAGTTAGAATCAAGCCTGTGTTTAAACCTGTTGCTCCGCCATGGAGCTTAAATCTGGTTCTTAAGGTTCTTCAAGGAGTTCCGTTTGAACCTCTTCATTCCATAGATATCAAACTTTTATCTTGGAAAGTTCTGTTTTTGGTAGCTATTTCCTCGGCTCGTAGAGTCTCCGAGTTATTTGCTTTACAATGTGATTCTCCTTATCTGATCTTCCATGCGGATAAGGTAGTCCTGCGTACCAAACCTGGGTTTTTACCTAAGGTGGTATCTAATAAGAATATCAATCAAGAGTTTGTTGTTCCATCTTTGTGTCCTAATCCTTCTTCAAAGAAGGAACGTCTATTACACAATCTGGACGTGGTTCGTGCTTTAAAGTTTTACTTACAAGCTACTAAAGATTTTTGTCAAACATCTGCTTTGTTTGTTGTCTACTCTGGACAGAGGAGAGGTCAAAAGGCTTCGGCAACCTCTCTTTCTTTTTGGCTAAGAGGCATAATCCGCTTAGCCTATGAGACTGCTGGCCAGCAGCCTCCAGGAAGGATTACAGCTCATTCTATTAGAGCTGTGGCTTCCACATGGGCCTTTAAAAATGAGGCTTCTGTTGAACAGATTTGCAAGACGGCGACTTGGTCTTCGCTTCATACTTTTTAAAAATTCTACAAATTTGATACTTTTGCTTCTTCGGAGGCTATTTTTGGGAGAGAGGTTTTACAGGCAGTGGTACCTTCCGTTTAAGTACCTGCCTTGTCCCTCCCTTCATCCGTGTACTTTAGCTTTGGTATTGGTATCCCACAAGTAATGGATGATCCGTGGACTGGATACACCTTACAAGATAAAACATAATTTATGCTTACCTGATAAATGTATTTCTCTTGTGGTGTATCCAGTCCACGGCCCGCCCTGTCATTTTAAGACAGGTATTTTTTAATTTTAAACTACAGTCACCACTGCACCCTATGGTTTTTCCTTTCTCTGCTTGTTTTTGGTCGAATGACTGGATATGGCAGTTAGGGGAGGAGCTATATAGACAGCTCTGCTGTGGGTGTCCTCTTGCAACTTCCTGTTGGGAATGAGAATATCCCACAAGTAATGGATGATCCGTAGACTGGATACACCACAAGAGAAATAAATTTATCAGGTAAGCACAAATTATGTTTTTTTTTACATTTCCTTCAATGTCCCTAAGTACATTGTTAACGTTGCACAATTTATGTGGGTGCTGTCCTAGAATGTATTTGGGTGTGTGGTACACATAACATAGTAGCATAGATTCCCTAACTGCTTCTCTAGTCTCCCCAGTTACTGTGCTATTCTATTTGGCTTATCCGGTAAAGCTCACACACCACCTTGGAATAAAATTAATTGTGAGATTGGAGAGGCTGTTACTGCATGTTGTGTATGAAAGAAACGTCACCATTTTTTCCCCTATGTGAAACTTCTTTTAGTAATCTCCAACAAAAAATAACAAATGGTAAAATGTTTGACTTGAAAATCCTCAGTTACTCTGTACTTTGTGAAGCGAGCATTTCTTCTGGAAGGTCACTTGGGTCTCTTGGGGTGTAGTGTACAGATTAGTATGACTGAACTCTTTGCAGAAAAACACCCTAGTCATCTCCCACATAAATTGTCTGGAGAGTTGTGTATTGGCCCTCACTCATATTTACAAAAATTCTTTAGTAATTTTGGAAGATCTAACCAATCAATAGCCAGTCTGTGGATTACATTCTTTTGGATGACCAGACGACTTAGAGTCTGCAAAGATGGGACTGAAAAGAGAAAAATAAGTGTTTAGAATTAGTACACATATACATCACCTACTGTACATAACAACACATTTGTCACTGAGAATATCCTTACATTAGTTTTATTACTATTTTATCTATTTAGAGCTTTAAAAGCAGTGTGTGAAGAGGTGAATGGGCATGTAGTGTAGTGTAGAGGTTATATGGGGTCCTGGGGTGTGCTATATCACCTTATTCATTACTGTAGCACCCCAAACTTCAAAAGTGCCAGCCGCCCTGTATTTGATACCTAGTGCTTTTTTTACATGTCAAGTGCTCTACGTAGGGAGGTAAAATATGGATTATGGAGAGGGGTTTAAAAAAATAATACAAAAGTAGGAATAAGTAGTAAAAGATAAGGTTCCCCCAGTAACCCTGACATTCTTGATAATATTTAGCCCTGTGGCCAACTTTTTGCACAAGCAACATTGCCATGGATACATTCTGGCCTTATGGTAGCCTCTATATTACCTTCAGAGCAGCGTTTCCAAGTGGATAGTTGATAATGTTTTCATATCTCAATGTTGAGAATTAGTGTATTTCAAAAATACTACAATAACTCTTTTCAAATGGATAAGAATTTGTATTTTATTGGGGGTCAGCGACACTGTTTGAGGCCAGAATAGTCCTTATTAAATCTAAAAATTGTAGCTTTTCCAGAGTTCTCAGAGAGGCTGGAGTGCTTTTTGTAGAATTAAGAATTCTACCTTCTATTTCAGTGGTTACCAAACTTTTTCAGGTCAATGCCCCCCACAAAAATAATGTTCGGACCAGCAGTACACAACCCCTAAAAAAAGATAATGACACAATGCAATCTAAAAGAGTAACAAATATTTTACATTTTTAAAATATTTTTTTTTAATGTTATTTAACCTGTATTATCTTTATCTTCTGATGCCAGCTTTTAACCCATTAAAGACCAGCTGTACCCTTTACGATGCTGCTGTCCTGGGCCTCTCTCTGCCACGATCTCGCTAACAGTGGTGAGATTGCGCTATTTCTCCCTCCCTCAGAGTGGGAGGGAGGGGGAATAGAGGGTAGGGGTTTACTAGAGTGGAGGGGGGAATAGAGGGTAGGGGAAACAATCTTGGAGGGGGGAGGTGGGTTAAATGAGGGAAAACTGGGTACTGGCAGACAGCTGTCAGTACCTAAAATGGCGGGAATTAGTTAGAGGAGGAGGGTTAAAGAGCTTTTTGGGTGGGATCAGGGAGGTGGGAAGGTAAGGGGGTAATCATACACTGAAAATAATAAAAAAATAAATAATAAAAACAGATGTCTAAAACTGCATACTGGCAGACTATCTGCCAGTACCTAAGCTGGGGGTGACCAGTGGGGAGTGAGGGAGGAATGGGTTTAATGGAGTGATAGGTTTTTCCAAACTCTACTTTCATGTCACTAAGCAGGGGTCTTATATTGCCATAGTTGGAGATCTGGAGTTGATTTCTTTTCTTGGAGCATGGTTGTACAGTTGCACCATTAAATCAACTTTATAGGAAGCGTATTCTACTTACCAAAGTGTTATGTAGTGCACAACCAGATTATTTATAATGATAAATTATTGAAACATCTTAGATGGCTGACTGTGTACAAAGTTACTCAGACAAGCACTGTAGGTCTTTATTGTGTTCCCTGCTACTACACAATGATTCTGAACTGTGCAATTAAAGGGATATGAAATCCAAAATTAAACTTTCATGATTCAGATAGAGCATGCAATGTTAAGCAACTTTCTAATTTACCCCTAGTGTCAATTTTTCTTTGTTCTCTTGGTATATTTATTTGAAAAATCAAGAATGTAAGCTTAGGAGCCAGCCCATTTTTGGTTCAGAACCTATGTAGCATTTGCTGATTGGTGGCTACATGTAGACACCAATCAGCAAGCGCTACCCAGGGTACTGAACCAAAAATGGGACTGCTCCTAAGCTTACATTCTTGCTCAGCCAGGACCTGAGCTTTGTAGTACGTCCTATAGAAGTCTATTATGTGAGGGCTTTAGCATGGCCGCATTATCCAATCTCCAGATGTTTAAGCTCCTGAGGTTTTTGTTGAGCGCTACCATTTTACTGTAAATTTGTAATACTAGGACAAGTATGGAGCACTATTGATTTAACTTGAGCAGTGTTAGCGCTCAATAGCGCTAATATTTTTGCACTCAACTTGTAATCTAGGCCTTTATATGGATTAGTGTTTAATTTCCTTTCATCCATGGCATTATCCTGCTTGTAGCAATATCCATCAGTGACATAAAGAAACCAATTGCTCCGTTTGCTGCATGATATATATAAGTGTGTACACACACATGGATTCACACTGTTTCACCATATTGCAAATAGAGTATGTGGTAAATATGCCAGCAGCATTCGTGGTTAATACCACAGGCCCTAACACCACTGCTGTGTGATCTGCCTTATCGTGAGTAGTATAGTACAAACTTGCATATTGCTATTTGAGGATTAAAGGGACAGTCTAGACCCAATACATCATTTTCCTTACTTATTGTTACATACCAGAGAACCATCCTGCAACTGTTCCCACATCTATAAGCTTGTAAGAAGTACATGAAACATTTAAATATTTGTTTGTAAGGAGCTGAAAATGGCCGCCAAGCTCCGCCTACCTATTCCGTATATATTTTGGTATGTTAAGTTTCTCCAATCACAATCCACTCTTAAATAAGTTTTCCTACTCGCACATGCTGATTTGTGCATGTGCAATTTGAAATAGCTAACTGGAATATATTAAATGTGCACTGCTAAACAGTCATACAAGAAAATAACTTACTAGACAAGAAGAAAGCTGTGGGTGGAGCTTAACAGACATTTTCAGCTGTTAACAAACGATTATTTAAAAGTTATGTGTACATCTTACAATGCAAGATGCTTGTCTGTTATGTAACAATAAGTAATGAAGAATAAGTATTGGGCCTAGACTGGTCCTTTAATAAAAAAAACAAAAACAATAGTAGTGTTTGTTGTAATACTTTTTTTTTCAAAAGCAACAGAAAAATCAAAACAACCAAAACATATATACAACTGCAAAACCAAAATGTTGTAATGTGTTAGAGCATTTTATTTTTATTATTATTATTATACTATTGCTTGTATATAACTGTGTGTTTTTGTCCCCTGCTCACATAGTAGTCATCTTCAGAGTAGCAATATACTGCTAGGAGCTAGCTGAGCACACCAGGTGAGGGACACATTTGTGTAGCCACCAATCATCAGCAAGCTCTCAGTAATGAAGGATATGTAAATACTCTTTTCAACAAAGAGCAAGAGAACAAAGTACAATTGAAAATATAAGTGACTTTAAAAGTGTCTAAAATGACGTGCTCTAGCTGAATTAAGCAAGTTTAAAGGGACAGTCAACACCAGAATTTTTGTTGTTTTAATGACCAATTCCGCAGTTTTGCATAACTAACACAGTTATAATTATACACGTTTTACCTCTGTAATTACCTTGTATTTAAGCCTCAGCAGACTGCCCCCTTATTTCAGTTCTTTTGACAGACTTGCATTTTAGCCAATCAGATGGTTTAGCCAATCTCCATGGTAAATTCACGTGCATGAGCTCAATGTTATCTATATGAAACAAGTGAACTAATGCCCTCTAGTGGTGAAAAACTATCAAAATGCATTTAGATTAGAGGCGGCCTTTAAGGTCTAAGAAATTAGCATATGAACCTCCCTAGGTTTAGTTTTCAACTAAGAATACCAAGAGAACAAAGCAAAATGGGTGATAAAAGTAAATTGGAAAGTTGTTTAAAATTACATGCCCTATTTGAAACATGAAAGTTTTTTTTGGACTTGGCTGTCCCTTTAAGTTTGACTTTGCTATCCGTTTAATTGAAAAGTTTAATGTATGCATCTGCCTCTGTATAAAAAAAATATGTGCAGAAGAGAACCTTATGGTATGGAAAACTCTAGCTTACTTTACAATTTTTAAATAGGTCTTCTAAAAAGTATATCCAGCATTAAATCTTAAATTACTTTATTAGTAACTGGCAAAGAAAGTGAATGTTATAGCAAAGGTTTAGCTTCTTCTTAAAACATACCTGTTGCTTTTCTAGATTTTGTACATACCAGAAATATCTCAAAGGCTCTCTTTATATCTGATAATTAATTAAAATATTACAATATGTGATGTAAAGATTAAACATTCTAGTTTGTACTGTTTTTAAATCTGTATCTAATTTTCTAAAGTATTTTAAATATATCAATAATAAGGGTTGTGTCATACATTTTACAAGAAATCAAATACTCAAATTTTTTAAACAGTATTGTGGCTGTTTATGGCTTGTCTCCCTATATGAATCATCTACTGCCAATATTTATCTGACAAAGGCCTTATTATAACTGTAGATTATAATTTGTTAAAGGGACACTGAACCCAAATGTTTCCTTTCGTGATTCAGATAGAGCATGCAATTTTAAGCAACTTTCTAGTTTACTCCTATTATCACATTATCTTCATTCTCTTGGTATCTTTATTTGAAAAGCAATAATGTAAGTTTAGATGCCGGACCATTTTTGGTGAACAACCTGGGTTGTTCTTGCTGATTGGTGGATAAATTTACCCACCAATAAACAAGTGCCTTTTTAGTGTCCTGTACCAAAAATTGACTGGCTCCTTAGCTTAGAGGCCTTCTTTTTCAAATAAAGATAGCAAGAAAACGAAGAATTGCTAATAGGAGTAAATTAGAAAGTTGCTTAAAGTTGCATGCTCTATCTGAATCACAAAATAAAAGTGTCCCTTTAATATGTACTGTGCAAAATGTTAGCTCCTTCTGAAATCCTTATTCCTGTAAAATCTCAGAGATGTTATCCTATTATACGTACAGCCATATTCCAACTGAATTACACGAACACTCTTTGTGGAAGCAAATACATCAACCACAGCATAGAGGGGGTGTGTAGCAGGTATCCCACGTGCGCTGGCTCCCATGTCTTCTCCATTGATGATGATGTGCATGTTGCGAGTCCCGTCAGACTGAGGCTCATACAGCACACCTATCCTACTTCTTCTGGCAGTGGGAGGGAGAATATTTGACTTGTACAAATCATCAAGGATATGGCTATAGCGCCCTGGGCGGCTTCGAGCTACAAGTTTTTCACGTGGTATTTTAAACTTGCCCACTTTTAAGTAGGGGTCTGACATTAATGCACTTTGTGCCACAGAGTTTGCATCGTCCTCTCCTGACAAGACCCTATTATGGTTTCGAGTAATGGCAAAGATCCAACTATCCCCAAGATTCAGTAGGTCTGGCAGAGAATATTCTGGCACCACATCAAGGCTGCGAGGATCCCGGGCCATGAGACCCACTCTTAAGTGTCCACACCACCCCAGTTCCTTTTCCTCAATTTCCACCAAAAATATCTCCCCAGGTTCTAGCGGTTCCTGGCTAAAGCATATACCATTAGCAAAGCTTTCTACCCTGGTGGCCAGTGTTCCTGAAGAGTCAATGCGAACATTTGTACCATGAACAGTGTGGAAACACATGAATGTACGGCAGTGCACAGCCATTGCTTCAGCTCAGATCACACTCTGCTAGGTCCTATTTTTAAAACGTCTAGTGTGTCTGTGCTATCTGCGACAGCTGCATACTAAAGGAAAGAGAGGGGATGGCCATTTATGGAACATTAGGCTGTCTCACATACAGTAAAACTCTAATTACATTGGTGATAAGAATACAGGTCAGACAGCCAACTAAAGGCTAATTTAAAAAAAAAGAATCTGCATTAGGAATATAAACAAATCGTTTTGAATTATATCAGTGCTTTTTATTTGTGCATGAGGCTAACAATGTGTAATAGGATTCATCTTATTCCCACAGTCATTAACACTTTCACTAAAGCATCTAGTAAGTTACAGCACTTTGAAATAATGTACAATTAAGATTATGCTACTGATTTGGATTCTTTAGAATCTATTTTGGTCTAACAAGTTTTGTATGATCACCTTTATATTTCTGTGACCTATATCCTGATTTATTGTAGGGAAAACACTACTTCCCCCATGAACAACATTATTCCCATTACAGTCACTCACAGTCTCTCTCTCTCTCTCTCTCTCTCTCTCTCTCACACACACACTCTCACTCTCTCAAGCTTTTTTGTAACAGACCACATGGAATACAATCTAAACTGTGCATTGTATAATGCTATAAATGATCAGGCAAATAAAGTCGTAGAAAAGTAATAATGAGACATGCGGTCAGCAAAATAATATTGAAACAATAAAATGATTACCAACAAGCTTAAGTATAAATCATGATTAATATGCAATAAACAATAACATAAAATATTTGTGAGCCGGGAGGTGCACATAGTGTGTTGTTTACATCTGTAAAGGGCTTGTCCAGATCCTTCTCTTGCATCTCTCCAAGTTCTCCTTTTATTTTCCTTTGTAAACCTTAAAACCTTAACGTTTTGTTGAACCCTTTTGCCCCAAAATGTTTGAACCCTGCAGTATTTATCATGGATAGAAAAACAAAATTATAAACTTGGACCACAAAGAATCCCTTTCATTACAAGAAAACAGGTTTACAGGGACCTAAAACCCCACATTTTCTATCATTCAGATAGGACATACAAATATAAGCAATTTTCCAATTTACTTCTATTATCAAATCTTTGTTTTGCTGTTATCCTTTGTTGAAAAGCAAAAAGGTGAGCTCATCAGTGTGCATGTGTCTGCAGCTACTTATCTAGATATCCCTTCAACAAAGAATAACCTGAGAATGCTGCAAATTTAAAATCAAATACGTTTCAGGCCTGCTATAGGCCCTTAGTCATGTCAACAGCAACTTCCTATTCCATGATTCTGCCTAATTGCTGCACTAGTTTGGTTAGCAATTGCAACTTAGCCTACTGTTGTACATGGGGGCTCTCCTATCTGCTTGTGCACAGTACATTTTTAAGAACCCCTAGTTTAAGAAGCATTGCTGTAGAATGCTTGTAAGAGAAGTTGAGTGATTTATAATTACTGTAACTAAAGTAGGCAGCTAAGCCATCGTAAAGCATAAGAAAAGTTTATCTTGATACAGCTGTTTCATGCTAAAAATAGAAGCATAGCATAATCAGGTCTTGTTATAGAGTTAGAGACGTTGACATTGAAGAGTTATTTCAGTCAGAAAATTGGGACAGAAAGCAATCATCAAAATCTATGAAACCAAGTCATAGTAAAATAGCAATAGTCAAAGGAACAATACCAGGGGATCTAATGTGAAACAGTAACATTAATCCTGATGTTACATTGGGATACGGAGTCTACCATGATACACACACCACTAAAGACCACTCAAATCACACCTGCATCCTTTTAGAAAAAAAAACAGCCATATATCAAACAGGTGTAACCTAATAAAGGACAGCTGTACGATGCACAACAGTGCACTACTGGGAGCTAGCTGAGCACATTGGGTGATCCAGTAACAAAAGGCATATATGTGCAGCCACCAATAAGCAGCTAGATCCCAGTAATTCATTGTTGCTCCTGAGCCTACCTAGGTATTCCAAGAGAAAGAAGCAAATTAGCTAATATAATTAAATTGGAAAGTTGTTTAAAATTGCACACTTTAGCTGAATCATGAAAGCTGTGTTTAATTGTCCTATAGACAGACTGTTGCTTTGAGGGTATTAGGCAGAAAAACAATGAGAGCTAAATTTGAAGAATATGGCATGACTTCTAAAATCTCTTAGTAAACTAGAGAGACCCTTATCTGAGGCAATGTTCTATGGCTCTCTGTAAAGATGGACAATCCCATAGATGAAGAAAGTTATCAACTGGAAGGGAGTGCAACATCTGTTAGAAGCAATCAAACTCAACAAAAATGGTATTAAAAACTGTTGGAGGGTAACCGCTTGACTATGAGGTCCATCATAAAATATCACTACAGTTTACTGTGAGTCATTTCATTAGGCTACAGGGACAATGGTGAAAACAGTTAGATTTAGTATGACCTGTGCAGACATTTTCTTTGCAACCATGTGTAGTAAATCAGTACCAGAATACTTTCTCTGTTTCCTTCCTGACTACAAGGAGTGAACCATGATTCTTCTAAAAGAGATATTAACCACTTAAGGGCGAAAAACTTGTACTAGAGAGTTTTTAGCATTTTTGCTGTCGCTCCATTTGAACAGAAATAGAGCTTTTTATTTACCTATCAAAAGTATATGTTTTTTAGTAGACTTTTTCACAAACTTTGGGTTTCTCACTGAAATTATTTACACACAACTACTAGATTCATAAGACAAATGATTTTAAAGTTTATCTGGGGTTCCCTTTTTTTGGAAATAGCAGACATGCATGGATTGGTCATTGTTTTTTGGAAATTAGAAGGCCGCTTATTGCAGCTGCACACTGCACTTCTGAAATTCCGTCAGTGAATGGGGTTGATTAGTTAGCTGGTATTGGTAATTAGAGGCCCCCCCCTCACCATCCCCCACCTCCCCCATCCAAGCAATCTTGCTGTAAGTCCTCCATTCTTCTCTAAAATACCTTTTTTGAAGTGTAGTATATCCCTCCCTCCCTGTAATATCTTTTCTGCTGTGTAGCAATCCTGCCCCCCTCCTGTGATGTGCCACCCCACCTGCCTCTCTCTTCCCTCCCACGACTCTGTCTGCATCGGCAATCTGCTTTCATATGGCAAAGGGAGAACGATCAGTTCTTCCTTGACATATAAAGGCAGATGATTTCTGCCTCTGTCTACAGTCTAGGCTGTCAGAGCTGACACACACTAGGCAAAGTACCCTGTGACGTAGTACCTACGTCCTTTAGGCTTAAGGTGTTAAACAGTATGAAATTGAAATATAAAATATTTAATTATGTATAGTTAAAAAATGTTGCAATAAACTTCTTGAAAATAGTTGTTTCTTTCCTAAGATATGGTGAGTCCACAACGTCCACAATTACAGCACTCCTGGCTGGCTAGCAGGAGGAGGCAAAGAGAACCACAGCAAAGCTGTTAAGTATCACTCCCCTTCCTACAAACCCCAGTCATTCTCTTTGCCTCTGTCAATGGAGGAGGTGAAGTTTTGGTGTCTGAAGAAAATTGGATTTCTTTCGCTACAAGCAAGATTTTTTGGGTCTAGCCGTACTTCACGTGAATCTCTTCAGTAAAGATAGTGGTGGCTTTAAAACAGTTAGGAACTTGTAAGGTGGGCATTGCTGCGTTTCCTAACATTTTTGCTGCCCAAGTACAGAAAGCCAGAGTAGGTTTACTCTGTTCTTTCCTTTTTCTACAGATCTCTGTGAGAAGTATGTGTCCTCTCATACCGTGTAAGCTGTCCTCCTGCCGGACTACCAGAATGAAATTTATGAGTCTTTATCTGCAACAATATCTGGAACATATATATCCTTTAGAATTATATTTTAGGCAGGATGCAGGCACTTGTGACCAGGAGACTAGGGGTTAATACTTTTAGAATAGTATCCCCTGATTTTTGTCTAACTTTTAGAGGCTCATAAGGGGTTAATAATATCTCTAATTATTTGTTTGCATCTTATGTTTTTTAATTATGCTTTTTAATTCATTTGGGATTAATTTTCTATTGTGCTTTAGTAGCTCTTTAGGGCTTAGCATGCACAGTGTTATTTATTAGAGTCTGTTAGTGCCTTGTGAGCGCACTCTTTTACTTTTAGCTGCACATTTCTATGGGGCTGGTTACTATGTTGCTTTCTCCGTTTCTAAGATACGTAGTGGAGGGCGCCATTTCTATGTGTTAGAGACCTTGCTGGTGGTTTGTTACAGCTGGTAGAATGAAGCATGATGTTATTAATTTTTGCACTTCATTCCAATGCTGCTGCCGTGCCCTCGCCTCCTCCTTCTTTGAGAAGGGGAGCAGCGCAATTTTCGCCTCTCGCTGGGTCTGGTCATGTGACCCCACCTCTTTCAGTTTCTCCTGCTGAGAACGGAGCAGAGTGTTATCTCAGCCGGTCTCTGAAGGGTTATTATGGATGTGGAAACGTTTATTCTAAAGTATTTATGGATGTTGGAAACGTTCATTCTATACCTATGTGAACGTGTACATCATATGAACATCTATTTATTAAATAAAATCACTGTTTTTATACTCTATCCTATACTGTGTATGCTATAGCGTTATTTCCACTATAATATAGTAGTAAGCATCCTAGATGGGGGAGTTCAGTCCAGACTAGGATGTACTGAGTTCCCTTAAAAAAAACTGTTTGGTTTTAAAGTGCCAGTTTTTTACTATTAAAATATTAAATTTTGAATATAACATTCCTCTCAGTTTTTCTTTAGGAAAAGAATTCTGTTTGGTTTTTAGACGCTACAATAGTGTATCAAATATGCAATTATGTGTTTTCTTACTTCGCTGGATATCTTGAGATAGAGATAAAGATTTGCCTCTGAGCCCAATGGCTCCCAGGATGATACTGTTTAGGCAATGCCGCAGTTTTCTCCTTAACGTCCCAAGCCTCTATGGCGTCACATGCAGTGCCCTGTGGTTCCTCGCTATCTGCTGGAGGAGTTATTTGCCTGCAGAATTGCTGCTCAGGTACCTACGGCTACACAGATTGTCCTTCCGCATAGGTCTGATAAGGAGGATACGTCGGTAGCCTCTGAGGGTGAAATCTCAGATTTGGACAGTATAATTCCTTCATTTGATGCTGAAGTAGTAACCTTCAGATTTAAGCTTGGATACCTTTGTGTATTGTTTAAGGAGGTTTTGGCTACTTTGGAAGACTCAGATACACCTGTCGTTATCCACCCTAAAGAATATAGTGAATTTATAAATACTAGGATTCCACTGTAGATTTTTTTCCTGTCCCAGACCATGCTAGGAGATTTTTCACAGGAATGGGAAAATTCAGGGATTCCTTTTTCCCCGTCTCCTCTTTCTAAAAAAATGTTTCCTGTCGCTCTCTCCATTAAATATGGCGGACGGTGTCTAAAAGAGAAGAGACTATTTCTACTCTGGCTAAGAGAACGACGATCCCTAGAGAGAATAGCTGCTCAATTAAGGATCAAGGGACTAAGCTGGAGGCTTGTATGGAAGTTTGTATTGCCACTGTGTCAAGTGCGGCATCTTATTGGTGCGACGCCTTGTATGATTCCATTTTGGCAGAGACTCCTTTGGAAGAGATCCAGATCAGCATTTCGGATCATAAGCTACTCAATTCTTTCATTTCTGGTGCTACCATGCAAGTCATTAAGCCGTGAGCCAAGATATCTGGTTTCGCTGTGCCCGTGGGGCATTGTGGCTATTTTCTTTGTCAATGGATTTTTCCTCTGAGTTTCTCTTCTGGCAATTCATTTCAAGGGTAAGACCTTGTTTGGTCCTGATCTGACAGGAATATTTCTGATATTACGGGTGGAAAAGGGTCTTTTCTACGACAGGAAGAATAGAGCTTCAGGACGTCAGAGTTGATCCCTGTAGCTGAGTCTAAAACCTGTTATCAGTGCTGCAAGTCGATTAAGTTTGAGGTTGTGCGCTATACAAGTATCCAATTATTATTAATAAATAGAATTCTTACCTTTCCTCCCTGAGACAGGTTCCTCCTCTCTCTCTTTCTTTCATGTAATTAGCAAGAGTCCATGAGCTAGTGACGTATGGGATATACATTCCTACCAGGAGGGGCAAAGCTTCCCAAACCTCAAAATGCCTATAAACACACCCCTCACCACACCCACAATTCAGTTTTACAAACTTTGCCTCCGATGGAGGTGGTGAAGTAAGTTTGTGCTAGATTCTACGTTGATATGCGCTCCGCAGCAAGTTGGAGCCCGGTTTTCCTCTCAGCGTGCAGTGAATGTCAGAGGGATGTGAGGAGAGTATTGCCTATTTGAATGCAGTGATCTCCTTCTACGGGGTCTATTTCATAGGTTCTCTGTTATCGGTCGTAGAGATTCATCTCTTACCTCCCTTTTCAGATCGACGATATACTCTTATATATACCATTACCTCTGCTGATTCTCGTTTCAGTACTGGTTTGGCTATCTGCTATATGTAGATGAGTGTCCTGGGGTAAGTAAGTCTTATTTTCTGTGACACTCCAAGCTATGGTTGGGCACTTTGTTTATAAAGTTCTAAATATATGTATTCAAACATTTATTTGCCTTGACTCAGAATCTTCAACTTTCCTTATTTTCAGACAGTCAGTTTCATATTTGGGATAATGCATTTTAATTTAACATTTTTTCTTACCTTAAAATTTGACTTTTTCCCTGTGGGCTGTTAGGCTCGCGGGGGCTGAAAATGCTTCATTTTATTGCGTCATTCTTGGCGCGGACCTTTTTTGGCGCAAAAATTCTATTTCCGTTTCCGGCGTCATACGTGTCGCCGGAAGTTGCGTCATTTTTTGACGTTATTTTGCGCCAAAAATGTCGGCGTTCCGGATGTGGCGTCATTTTTGGCGCCAAAAAGCATTTAGGCGCCAAATAATGTGGGCGTCTTATTTGGCGCGAAAAAAATATGGGCGTCGCTTTTGTCTCCACATTATTTCAGTCTCATTTTTTATTGCTTCTGGTTGCTAGAAGCTTGTTCTTTGGCATTTTTTCCCATCCCTGAAACTGTCATTTAAGGAATTTGATCAATTTTGCTTTATATATATGTTGTTTTTTCTCTTACATATTGCAAGATGTCTCACGTTGCATCTGAGTCAGAAGATACTACAGGAAAATCGCTGTCAAGTGCTGAATCTACCAAAGCTAAGTGTATCTGCTGTAAACTTTTGGTAGCTATTCCTCCAGCTGTTGTTTGTATTGATTGTCATGACAAACTTGTTAAAGCAGATAATATTTCCTTTAGTAAAGTACCATTGCCTGTTGCAGTTCCTTCAACATCTAAGGTGCAGAATGTTCCTGATAATATAAGAGATTTTGTTTCTGAATCCATAAAGAAGGCTATGTCTGTTATTTCTCCTTCTAGTAAACGTAAAAAATCTTTTAAAACTTCTCTCCCTACAGATGAATTTTTAATTGAACATCATCATTCTGATTCTGATGATTCCTCTGGTTCAGAGGATTCTGTCTCAGAGGTTGATGCTGATAAATCTTCATATTTATTTAAAATGGAATTTATTCGTTCTTTACTTAAAGAAGTACTAATTGCTTTAGAAATAGAGGATTCTGGTCCTCTTGATACTAATTCTAAACGTTTAGATAAGGTATTTAAAGCTCCTGTGGTTATTCCAGAAGTTTTTCCTGTTCCTAATGCTATTTCTGCAGTAATTTCCAAAGAATGGGATAATTTGGGTAATTCATTTACTCCTTCTAAACGTTTTAAGCAATTATATCCTGTGCCGTCTGACAGATTAGAATTTTGGGACAAGATCCCTAAAGTTGATGGGGCTATTTCTACCCTTGCTAAACGTACTACTATTCCTACGTCAGATGGTACTTCGTTTAAGGATCCTCTAGATAGGAAAATTGAATCCTTTCTAAGAAAAACTTATCTGTGTTCAGGTAATCTTCTTAGACCTGCTATATCTTTGGCTGATGTTGCTGCAGCTTCAACTTTTTGGTTGGAAACTTTAGCGCAACAAGTAACACATCGTGATTCTCATGATATTATTCTTCTTCTTCAGCATGCTAATAATTTTATCTGTGATGCCATTTTTGATATTATCAGAGTTGATGTCAGGTTTATGTCTCTAGCTATTTTAGCTAGAAGAGCTTTATGGCTTAAAACTTGGAATGCTGATATGGCTTCTAAATCAACTTTACTTTCCATTTCTTTCCAGGGTAACAAATTATTTGGTTCTCAGTTGGATTCCATTATTTCAACTGTTACTGGTGGGAAAGGAACTTTTTTACCACAGGATAAAAAATCTAAAGGTAAAAACAGGGCTAATAATCGTTTTCGTTCCTTTCGTTTCAACAAAGAACAAAAGCCTGATCCTTCATCCTCAGGAGCAGTTTCAGTTTGGAGACCATCTCCAGTCTGGAATAAATCCAAGCCAGCTAGAAAGGCAAAGCCTGCTTCTAAGTCCACATGAAGGTGCGGCCCTCATTCCAGCTCAGCTGGTAGGGGGCAGGTTACGTTTTTTCAAGGAAATTTGGATCAATTCTGTTCACAATCTTTGGATTCAGAGCATTGTTTCAGAAGGGTACAGAATTGGTTTCAAGTTGAGACCTCCTGCAAAGAGATTTTTTCTTTCCCGTGTCCCAGTAAATCCAGTAAAAGCTCAAGCATTTCTGAAATGTGTTTCAGATCTAGAGTTGACTGGAGTAATTATGCCAGTTCCAGTTCCGGAACAGGGGATGGGGTTTTATTCAAATCTCTTCATTGTACCAAAGAAGGAGAATTCTTTCAGACCAGTTCTGGATCTAAAAATATTGAATCGTTATGTAAGGATACCAACGTTCAAGATGGTAACTGTAAGGACTATCTTACCTTTTGTTCAGCAAGGGAATTATATGTCCACAATAGATTTACAGGATGCATATCTGCATATTCCGATTCATCCAGATCATTATCAGTTCCTGAGATTCTCGTTTCTGGACAAGCATTACCAGTTTGTGGCTCTGCCGTTTGGCCTAGCTACAGCTCCAAGAATTTTTACAAAGGTTCTCGGTGCCCTGCTGTCTGTAATCAGAGAACAGGGTATTGTGGTATTTCCTTATTTGGACGATATCTTGGTACTTGCTCAGTCTTTACATTTAGCAGAATCTCATACGAATCGACTTGTGTTGTTTCTTCAAGATCATGGTTGGAGGATCAATTTACCAAAAAGTTCTTTGATTCCTCAGACAAGGGTAACTTTTCTGGGTTTCCTTCAGTCACAATCATTCCCTTCGGTAGCCTTATGCATGGAAATTCTAGGTCTTATGACTGCTGCATTGGACGCGATCCCCTTTGCTCGTTTTCACATGCGACCTCTTCAGCTCTGTATGCTGAAGCAATGGTGCAAGGATTACACGAAGATATCTCAATTAATATCTTTAAAACCGATTGTTCGACACTCTCTAACATGGTGGACAGATCACCATCGTTTAATTCAGGGGGCTTCTTTTGTGCTTCCGACTTGGACTGTAATTTCAACAGATGCAAGTCTCACAGGTTGGGGAGCTGTGTGGGGATCTCTGACGGCACAAGGAGTTTGGGAATCTCAGGAGGTGAGATTACCGATCAATATTTTGGAACTCCGTGCAATTTTCAGAGCTCTTCAGTTTTGGCCTCTTCTGAAGAGAGAATCGTTCATTTGTTTTCAGACAGACAATGTCACAACTGTGGCATACATCAATCATCAAGGAGGGACTCACAGTCCTCTGGCTATGAAAGAAGTATCTCGAATTTTGGTTTGGGCGGAATCCAGCTCCTGTCTAATCTCTGCGGTTCATATCCCAGGTGTAGACAATTGGGAAGCGGATTATCTCAGTCGCCAAACGTTGCATCCGGGCGAATGGTCTCTTCACCCAGAGGTATTTCTTCAGATTGTTCAAATGTGGGAACTTCCAGAAATAGATCTGATGGCGTCCCATCTAAACAAGAAACTTCCCAGGTATCTGTCCAGATCCCGGGATCCTCAGGCGGAGGCAGTGGATGCATTATCACTTCCTTGGAAGTATCATCCTGCCTATATCTTTCCGCCTCTAGTTCTTCTTCCAAGAGTAATCTCCAAGATTCTGAAGGAATGCTCGTTTGTTCTGCTGGTAGCTCCGGCATGGCCTCACAGGTTTTGGTATGCGGATCTTATCCGGATGGCCTCTTGCCAACCGTGGACTCTTCCGTTAAGACCAGACCTTCTGTCACAAGTCCCTTTTTTCCATCAGGATCTGAAATCCTTAAATTTAAAGGTATGGAGATTGAACGCTTGATTCTTGGTCAAAGAGGTTTCTCTGACTCTGTGATTAATACTATGTTACAGGCTCGTAAATCTGTATCTCGAGAGATATATTATAGAGTCTGGAAGACTTATATTTCTTGGTGTCTTTCTCATCATTTTTCCTGGCATTCTTTTAGAATACCGAGAATTTTACAGTTTCTTCAGGATAGTTTAGATAAGGGTTTGTCCGCAAGTTCTTTGAAAGGACAAATCTCTGCTCTTTCTGTTCTTTTTCACAGAAAGATTGCTATTCTTCCTGATATTCATTGTTTTGTACAAGCTTTGGTTCGTATAAAACCTGTCATTAAGTCAATTTCTCCTCCTTGGAGTTTGAATTTGGTTCTGGGAGCTCTTCAAGCTCCTCCGTTTGAACCTATGCATTCATTGGACATTAAATTACTTTCTTGGAAAGTTTTGTTCCTTTTGGCCATCTCTTCTGCCAGAAGAGTTTCTGAATTATCCGCTCTTTCTTGTGAGTCTCCTTTTCTGATTTTTCATCAGGATAAGGCGGTGTTGCGAACTTCTTTTGAATTTTTACCTAAAGTTGTGAATTCCAACAACATTAGTAGAGAAATTGTGGTTCCTTCATTATGTCCTAATCCTAAGAATTCTAAGGAGAAATCGTTGCATTCTTTGGATGTTGTTAGAGCTTTGAAATATTATGTTGAAGCTACGAAATCTTTTCGTAAGACTTCTAGTCTATTTGTTATCTTTTCCGGTTCTAGAAAAGGCCAGAAAGCTTCTGCCATTTCTTTGGCATCTTGGTTGAAATCTTTAATTCATCTTGCCTATGTTGAGTCGGGTAAAACTCCGCCTCAGAGAATTACAGCTCATTCTACTAGGTCAGTTTCTACTTCCTGGGCGTTTAGGAATGAAGCTTCGGTTGACCAGATCTGCAAAGCAGCAACTTGGTCCTCTTTGCATACTTTTACTAAATTCTACCATTTTGATGTATTTTCTTCTTCTGAAGCAGTTTTTGGTAGAAAAGTACTTCAGGCAGCGGTTTCAGTTTGAATCTTCTGCTTATGTTTTTCGTTAAACTTTATTTTGGGTGTGGATTATTTTCAGCAGGAATTGGCTGTCTTTATTTTATCCCTCCCTCTCTAGTGACTCTTGTGTGGAAAGATCCACATCTTGGGTAGTCATTATCCCATACGTCACTAGCTCATGGACTCTTGCTAATTACATGAAAGAAAACATAATTTATGTAAGAACTTACCTGATAAATTCATTTCTTTCATATTAGCAAGAGTCCATGAGGCCCGCCCTTTTTTTGTGGTGGTTATGATTTTGTATAAAGCACAATTATTCCAATTCCTTATTTTATATGCTTTCGCACTTTTTTATCACCCCACTTCTTGGCTATTCGTTAAACTGAATTGTGGGTGTGGTGAGGGGTGTGTTTATAGGCATTTTGAGGTTTGGGAAGCTTTGCCCCTCCTGGTAGGAATGTATATCCCATACGTCACTAGCTCATGGACTCTTGCTAATATGAAAGAAATGAATTTATCAGGTAAGTTCTTACATAAATTATGTTTTTTTTTAAATGGTTTTTATTGATGGTAATAAAAAAAAAAAAGAAACAAGGTAACAAAAACATATACCACTTTTACAGCAAATACCATCTTCCAAAATCAGTGGTAATAATATAAACATAGTTTCACTACATCCTTTACATTTATATCAACATATCAAGAATAATAGAACTCTCAGTACAGGTTGTTATGTAATCTTGTGTAATTGTGATTATCCTGAAACTTATATCTGTGCTGTTAGCATATACCTTTGAATAGTCATATTCTTTGAAGATACTCTACATGGGTCGGGACATTGCCCTGTTATGATCAAGATAGTATTCTTCCCATAGGAAGTTAATTTCCAAAAAATCATCTGTTCTTTTTGTATTTATATAGTGGAGTTTATCTATGATTAGGGTATGAGAAACTAAGGATTACCACTCTACAATAGTAGGGATATTGACTTCCATTTCCTAGGTATCAATCGTTTAGCACAGTTAATCCTCCTCTCTTTTATCTGCAGTGCAGATAACAGAGAGGCATTTTTAAATTGCGTTTGGGACCCTTATTCCCTGGGAGTGTGTCAGGATTTCCATATGTTCTTGCCCATCAATGTGTTTTATGGTTTACTATACCTTTAATTGCCTCTCATTCACTTTTTGCTTCATATAAAAGTCCACCTCTCCTCTATGTCAGTGCTTGGTATTGTTGTTTTACATGAGACTCCTAGCTCTCTCAGCAATCTAATCCACCCTGCTTGATTCACTACAGTTCATCTGTAACCTCCTACGCTAACCTGTCAGCCTGTTTCACAGTGTGTTCCTCTATCCACTACAGGACTCCTTACCATCACTCCGGCCGGAACTAAGGAAATCAATCCGCGGTGACGTCACACGCCAACCAAACGGATTCCTCGCGGCACTGCCCGCAGCACACAGCCGCACGGAGCTCTTACAACCGGACTAACCAGTTGCCTCAGTTAGCTTCCAAGCTACTTACCGGCTCCACTCCAGGTACTAACATACCTTTTGTTCATCTGTGCCTAACCTTAGAAGCCTGCTATCCGATCCACTGTTTCTCTATAAATAAGTGTTACTTACTAAGCTAAGTGTATATACCATCTTACTGTTTGCTGGCTGACTCCTCACCCCCCACACTTGCATACTTTCCAAACATTAGTAAGAAGGGTTGCCAATAATTGTCAGTCTCTATCTGTAATATACATATAAATCATTTCTCTCATGTTTACTTGGTTTACATATTAAGGGCTTATCTGCAGTGTTAGTGCTTGACACAAGTTGCAAATCAAGCTTACTTAATTGAACCATATATAAAACCTGCTTAATAACTGCTGTGGGATTCACTTCACCTATTGGTGATTCAGGTGAGTTTCATATTTTGTTAAGCTACAAAACTATAATTATATCTCAGCAGCTGTGGTTACTCATAGTACTCTCTTTGTTCTTTAGACATCCTTTGTTGCCTGACAGAGTGATATTTCCAGTTCCTGTAAGGGAACAGGGTCTAGGATTCTATTAATTCCTGTTCAGGGTTCCCGAAACAGAGGGAATTTTTCACTATATTCTAGAACTAAAGTGTCTCAACAAGTTTTTCTCAGGGTACCGTCCTTCAAATTTGAAACCATTGGTTCCATTCTTCCTTTGGTCCAAGAGGGTAAGTTCAAGATGACCATAGTCCTGGGGAAAGCATATCTTTAAGTTCCTGAGATTTGCTTCTCTGTCAAACTTTTTCAGTTTGTGGCTTTCCCCTTTGACCTTGCCACGGCTCCCAGTGGGGGCTATCTTGGCAGTGATCAGGTTTTGGGGAATTGCTGTGGCGCCTTTTCTGGATGACATAAGGTTTCAGGCACCATCTTTTCAACAAGCAAACTTTTATTGAGAGATCTTGTTCCCACTGTTGGGAAGTGAATTTGAAAGTGAGTTCTCTTGTTCCAGTTACAGGGGTAGTTTTCTTAGGGACTATTATAGTTTCCCTATTTCTGAAAATTTTCTGTCAGGTCAGAAATTCCTTCCTCTTGCCTCTCTGTGCAGTCTACTGTTCGGCCTTCAGTGGCTCAATGTATGAAAATATTTGGTCTGATGGTTGCTTTATTGAACTTCATTCCCTTTGCCCGATTCCATCTGAGTATTCTGCTGTTATGCATGCTCAGACAGTGGATCGGGGATCATGTGGATCTGTCTCGGAGGATAGATCTAGATCTGTCTACATGGGATTTTCTCTCGTGGTGGTTTTCTCAGGAGCTTCTGTCTCAGGGCACATGCTCCTGGACACCTGCCTGGGTAATAGTGTGGCCGGATTTCACTAACACCGTGCTAGACCTGCATTATCTACTGGGAAAATGTTTCAGCTAAGACTGCTAGTTTGCATATTATAATTGCTATAAAATGTTTGATTAAAAACTATACGAACAGTAAGAAATACATTCTTTCAGAAAGAAACTTATAACTTACTATAAATGAAAGATATCTTTTAAAGGAGTACTAAACGAACAGTACAGTCAAATGAACTCAGCAGTCTACCCAGTTCCCAAACTGTATGGTACTTGGCAAATGGTATTAGACTATAGGGAGGCTAACAGAGTTACACCAAGGGTAGCAACTCAAAATACACATGCATCTTCTATTTTACACAATTTGCAGAGGAAAACGTTTAAGACAAAGTTAGACATAGCAAATGGATTTTGGAGTCATGCTATTACTACAGTACAGATAGTTACTGGATAACAGGATTTACTTTACAAAATGTTGGTATTTACCCGATTACCTCAGGGATTTTTAAATTCATGTGCATTATTTACTTCAGATGTAGTGAATTTATTATCTAAATTTCCAGAAGTTGAGGTATATGTCAATTATATATGACATATATTTTTCACATGATAGTGAGGAGGAACACGTAGAAATCTTGGATAAGATTTTGACTATATTACATGATGCAGGTTATGTAGTATCTCTTAAGAAATCTCAAATTGCAAGACATACTGTTGCTTTCTTGGGATTTGAAATTTCTGAACGAGGGAGAAGATTATATGAGAATTATAAGGAAAAGATAGCAGCTTTAAAGGGATACTAACCCCAATTTTTTTTTCTTTAATGATTCAGATAGAGTATACAATTTTAAGTAACTTTCTAATTCACTCCTATTATTAATTTTTATTTGTTCTCATGTTATCTTGATTTGAAACAGCAGTAATAAAAGGTTGGTTTGCTACATTTAGCCACAAATCAGCAAGTGCTACCCAGGTGCTGAACAAAAAATGGGACGGTTTTAAAGCTTACAGTACTGCTTTTTTCAAATCAAGATAGCATGAGAACAAAAAAAAATTGATTAAAGGAGTAAATTAGAAAGTTGCTTAAAAGCCCATGCTCTATCTGAATCATGAAAGAAAAAAATTGGGTTCAGTATCCCTTTAACACATCCATATTCTCTAAAACAATTACATAGTATTTCTCTTGTTAAGTGTATCCAGTCCACGGATCATCCATTACTTATGGGATATTAACTCCTCCCCAACAGGAAGTGCAAGAGGATTCACCCAGCAGAGCTGCTATATAGCTCCTCCCCTAACTGCCATTACCAGTCATTCTCTTGCACCCAACGAATAGATAGGATGTGTGAGAGGACTGTGGTGATTATACTTAGTTTCATACCTTGAATCAAAAGTTTGTTATTTTATAATAGCACCGGAGTGTGTTATTCCTTCTCTGGTAGAATTTGAAGAAGAATCTACCTGAGTTTTTCTATGATTTTAGCCGGAGTAGTTAAGATCATATTGCTGTTTCTCGGCCATCTGAGGAGAGGTAAACTTCAGATCAGGGGACAGCGGGCAGATTAATCTGCAAAGAGGTATGTAGCAGCTTATTATTTTCTGACAATGGAATTGATGAGAAAATTCTGCCATACCGATATAATGTAAACTCAGCCTTAAATGCAGTAGCAGCAACTGGTATCAGGCTGTCATGTATGTATATTTTACACTTCAGTATTCTGGGGAATGGCACTTCACTGGAATTATACTGTATGCATAAAACTTTAGCCTAATTTGCAGGGACTAGCAACAGGCTTTTTAATAACACTCAATTTATTAATGTTAAACGTTTTTTGCTGGCATGTAAAATCGTTTAATTTTCTGAGGTACTGGGTGAAAAAATGTTTTGGGCACTATTTTTTTTCCACTTGGCAGTCGTTTTATTTAATTTATGACAGTTTACTGATCTCTCTCACTGTTATGTGTGAGGGGGAGGGACCTTTTTTGGTGCTTTTGCTACGCATCAAAAAATTCAGTCAGAAGTTTATTGTCTTCCCTGCATGATCCGGTTCATCTCTACAGAACTCAGGGGTCTTCAAAACTTGTTTTGAGGGAGGTAATCACTCACAGCAGAGCTGTGAGATTGTAGTTGACTGTGATACAGAAATAAACGTTTTTTTTTTTTTTGTTTTTTTTTTTATTTTTTTTCTGCTATCAGGGTTAGTTATCCTTTGCTAATGGGAGCAATCCTTTGCTAAAATTGTGTTTTTTACAAAGATTTGATGCTATAACTTTTCAGTTTATTAATTTTCAACTGTCATAACTTTTTCTGTGCTTCTTATAGGCACAGTACGTTTTCATATTATAGTAAATTACTTGAAAAGTATTTCCAAGTTGCTAGTTTATTTGCTAGTGTGTTAAACATGTCTGATTCAGAGGAAGATATCTGTGCTATATGTGCTAAAGCCAAAGTGGAGCCCAATAGAAATTTATGTACTAACTGTATTGATGCTACTTTAAATAAAAGTCAATCTGTACAAATTGAACATATTTCACCAAACAACGAGGGGAGAGTTATGCCGACTAACTCGCCTCACGTGTCAGTACCTGCATCTCCCGCTCGGGAGGTGCGTGATATTGTAGCGCCGAGTACATCTGGGCGGCCATTACAAATCACATTACAGGATATGGCTACTGTTATGACTGAAGTTTTGGCTAAATTACCAGAACTAAGAGGTAAGCGTGATCACTCTGGGGTGAGAACAGAGTGCGCTGATAATATTAGGGCCATGTCAGACACTGCGTCACAATTTGCAGAACATGAGGACGGAGAGCTTCATTCTGCGGGTGATGGTTCTGATCCAAACAAACTGGATTCAGATATTTCAAATTTTAAATTTAAGCTGGAAAACCTCTGTGTATTACTAGGGGAGGTGTTAGCGGCTCTGAATGATTGTAACACAGTTGCAATACCAGAGAAAATGTGTAGGTTGGATAAATATTTTGCGGTACCGGCGAGTACTGACGTTTTTCCTATACCTAAGAGACTTACTGAAATTGTTACTAAGGAGTGGGATAGACCCGGTGTGCCGTTCTCACCCCCTCCGATATTTAGAAAGATGTTTCCAATAGACGCCACCACACGGGACTTATGGCAAACGGTCCCTAAGGTGGAGGGAGCAGTTTCTACTTTAGCTAAGCGTACCACTATCCCGGTGGAGGATAGCTGTGCCTTTTCAGATCCAATGGATAAAAAGTTAGAGGGTTACCTTAAGAAAATGTTTGTTCAACAAGGTTTTATATTGCAACCTCTTGCATGCATTGCGCCTGTCACGGCTGCAGCAGCATTTTGGTTTGAGTCTCTGGAAGAGACACTTGAATCAGCTCCATTAGATGAGATTACACACAAGCTTAAAGCCCTTAAGTTAGCTAACTCATTTATTTCAGATGCCGTAGTACATTTAACTAAACTTACGGCTAAGAATTCTGGATTCGCCATTCAGGCACGCAGAGCACTGTGGCTAAAATCCTGGTCAGCTGACGTTACTTCTAAATCTAAATTGCTTAATATACCTTTCAAAGGGCAGACCTTATTCGGGCCCGGGTTGAAAGAAATTATCGCTGACATTACAGGAGGTAAAGGCCATGCCCTGCCTCAAGACAGAGCCAAACCTAAGGCTAGACAGTCTAATTTTCGTTCCTTTCGTAATTTCAAAGCAGGAGCAGCATCAACTTCCTCTGCACCAAAACAGGAAGGAGCTGTTGCTCGCTACAGACAAGGCTGGAGACCTAACCAGTCCTGGAACAAGGGCAAGCAGGCCAGGAAACCTGCTGCTGCCCCTAAGACAGCATGAATCGAGGGCCCCCGATCCGGGAACGGATCTAGTGGGGGGCAGACTTTCTCTCTTCGCCCAGGCTTGGGCAAGAGATGTCCAGGATCCCTGGGCGTTAGAGATCATATCTCAGGGATACCTTCTAGACTTCAAATTCTCTCCCCCAAGAGGGAGATTTCATCTGTCAAGGTTGTCAACAAACCAAATAAAGAAAGAGGCGTTTCTACGCTGCGTACAAGATCTTTTATTAATGGGAGTGATCCATCCGGTTCCGCGGTCGGAACAAGGACAAGGGTTTTACTCAAATCTGTTTGTGGTTCCCAAAAAAGAGGGAACTTTCAGGCCAATCTTGGATTTAAAGATCCTAAACAAATTCCTAAGAGTTCCATCGTTCAAAATGGAAACTATTCGGACAATTTTACCCATGATCCAAAAGGGTCAGTACATGACCACAGTGGATTTAAAGGATGCGTACCTTCACATACCGATTCACAAAGATCATTACCGGTATCTAAGGTTTGCCTTTCTAGACAGGCATTACCAGTTTGTAGCTCTTCCATTCGGATTGGCTACGGCTCCGAGAATCTTCACAAAGGTTCTGTGTGCTCTTCTGGCGGTACTAAGACCGCGAGGAATTGCGGTAGCTCCGTACCTAGACGACATTCTGATACAAGCTTCAAGCTTTCAAACTGCCAAGTCTCATACAGAGTTAGTACTGGCATTTCTAAGGTCGCATGGATGGAAGGTGAACGAAAAGAAGAGTTCTCTCTTTCCACTCACAAGAGTTCCCTTCTTGGGGACTCTTATAGATTCTGTAGAAATGAAGATTTACCTGACAGAAGACAGGTTAACAAAGCTTCAAAATGCATGCCGTGTCCTTCATTCCATTCAACACCCGTCAGTAGCTCAATGCATGGAGGTGATCGGCTTAATGGTAGCAGCAATGGACATAGTACCCTTTGCATGTCTACATCTCAGACCGCTGCAATTGTGCATGCTAAGTTAGTGGAATGGGGATTACTCAGACTTGTCCCCTACTCTGAATCTGGATCAAGAGACCAGAAATTCTCTTCTATGGTGGCTTTCTCAGCCACATCTGTCCAGGGGGATGCCATTCAGCAGGCCGGACTGGACAATTGTAACAACAGACGCCAGCCTACTAGGTTGGGGCGCTGTCTGGAATTCTCTGAAGGCTCAGGGACAATGGAATCAGGAGGAGAGTCTCCTACCAATAAACTTTCTGGAATTGAGAGCAGTTCTCAATGCCCTTCTGGCTTGGCCCCAGTTAACAACTCGGGGGTTCATCAGGTTTCAGTCGGACAACATCACGACTGTAGCTTACATCAACCATCAGGGAGGGACAAGAAGCTCCCTAGCAATGATGGAAGTATCAAAGATAATTTGCTGGGCAGAGTCTCACTCTTGCCACCTGTCAGCAATCCACATCCCGGGAGTGGAGAACTGGGAGGCGGATTTCTTAAGTCGTCAGACTTTTCATCCGGGGGAGTGGGAACTTCATCCGGAGGTCTTTGCCCAAATACTTCGACGTTGGGGCAAACCAGAGATAGATCTCATGGCGTCTCGACAGAACGCCAAGCTTCCTCGTTACGGGTCCAGATCCAGGGATCCGGGAGCGGTTCTGATAGATGCTTTGACAGCACCTTGGACCTTCGGGATGGCTTATGTGTTTCCACCCTTCCCGATGCTTCCTCGATTGATTGCCAGAATCAAACAGGAGAGAGCATCAGTGATTCTAATAACGCCTGCATGGCCACGCAGGACTTGGTATGCAGGTCTAGTGGACATGTCATCCTGTCCACCTTGGTCGCTACCTCTGAAACAGGACCTTCTGATCCAGGGTCCCTTCAAACATCAAAATCTAATTTCTCTGAAGCTGACTGCTTGGAAATTGAACACTTGATTTTATCAAAACGTGGTTTTTCTGAGTCAGTTATTGATACCTTAATACAGGCTAGGAAGCCTGTTACCAGAAAGATTTACCATAAGATATGGCGCAAATACTTATATTGGTGCGAATCCAAGAGTTACTCATGGAGTAAGGTTAGGATTCCGAGGATATTGTCTTTTCTACAAGAAGGTTTAGAAAAGGGTTTATCCGCTAGTTCCTTAAAGGGACAGATTTCAGCTCTGTCCATTCTTTTACACAAACGTCTGTCAGAAGTTCCGGACGTTCAAGCTTTTTGTCAGGCTTTAGCTAGGATCAAGCCTGTGTTTAAAACTGTTGCTCCACCATGGAGTTTGAACTTAGTTCTTAATGTTTTACAGGGGGTTCCGTTTGAACCCCTTCATTCCATTGATATCAAGTTGTTATCTTGGAAAGTTCTGTTTTTAATGGCGATTTCCTCGGCTCGAAGAGTCTCTGAGTTATCTGCCTTACATTGTGATTCTCCTTATCTGATTTTTCATTCAGACAAGGTAGTTCTGCGTACTAAACCTGGGTTCCTACCTAAGGTGGTCACTAACAGGAATATCAATCAAGAGATTGTGGTTACATCTTTGTGTCCTAATCCTTCTTCGAAAAAGGAACGTCTGCTACACAATCTAGATGTAGTCCGTGCCCTGAAATTTTATCTACAGGCAACTAAGGATTTTTGTCGTTTATTCTGGTCAGAGGAGAGGTCAAAAAGCTTCGGCTACCTCTCTCTCCTTTTGGCTTCGTAGCATAATACGGTTAGCCTATGAGACTGCTGGACAGCAGCCTCCTGAAAGAATTACAGCACATTCTACTAGAGCTGTGGCTTCCACTTGGGCCTTTAAGAATGAGGCTTCTGTTGAACAGATTTGCAAGGCTGCAACTTGGTCTTCTCTTCATACTTTTTCCAAATTTTACAAATTTGACACTTTTGCTTCTTCGGAGGCTGTTTTTGGGAGAAAGGTTCTTCAGGCAGTGGTTCCTTCCGTATAAAGAGCCTGCCTGTCCCTCCCGTCATCCGTGTACTTTAGCTTTGGTATTGGTATCCCATAAGTAATGGATGATCCGTGGACTGGATACACTTAACAAGAGAAAACATAATTTATGCTTACCTGATACATTTATTTCTCTTGTAGTGTATCCAGTCCACGGCCCGCCCTGTCACTTTAAGGCAGGTAATTTTTCCATTAAACTACAGTCACCACTGTACCCTATGGTTTTCCTTTCTCTGCATGTTTTCGGTCGAATGACTGGTAATGGCAGTTAGGGGAGGAGCTATATAGCAGCTCTGCTGGGTGAATCCTCTTGCACTTCCTGTTGGGGAGGAGTTAATATCCCATAAGTAATGGATGATCCGTGGACTGGATACACTACAAGAGAAATAAATTTATCAGGTAAGCATAAATTATGTTATTTGGTTTACTGAATTATGCAATGTTTTTCAAACCTGATTTGCATGCTGCAGTCTCAAGGGAGATAAAATCTGAAACAAAAAGACCAAAGATACCCTTTAAATGGGCAACTCAGGAAGAGGATGCACTTAATGCATTGTTAGATGCAGTTACTAGAACAGAGTACTTAGCTCAAAGAGATTGTACTAAGGTTTTATCAGTGTATATCAATATTTCACCGAATGCAAGCTATATAAGGTTGTATAATGCAAACGAGACAATTCCCATAGCACTTATATCTTGTATATGTATATTCACAAACAGAGATTAAATTTACTATGATAGAGAAGCTTTTGGTAGCTGTTAATATAGCACTGTTAAAGTCAAGACAGATTGCACAAGGGAGGGAGATATATATATATATATATATATATATATATATATATATATATATATATATATATATATATACATACATCAGTAGCCTCACTTCATAACTTACAAAAGCAAACTATACTAAACAAGAAAGCACTAAAGAGTAGATAGATAAAATGGTTTTCTTTTTTGGAAGACCCACAGGTACATTTTATTCATGATAAGAATCTGACAACTCTAGATGATTTACCAGCTCCAAAGCAAACCTCAAGTTGGAATTTATAAACTTATCCAAATGATCACTACCTCTATTTTTTTACACTGATGGCTCCGCAGTAATCTCTAGTAAAGAAAAAACAAATCTGCTGGGGCAGGAATTGCAAAATATTCTCCCACTCTAACTTTGTTGCGTTCATGGCAAATCCCTTTAGGGGATCATTCTGCTCAATTTGCAGAAATTTCTGCATTAGCGTTTGCTATGAAGGAGGCATTGTTAGATATAGGACCAGTGTTAATTGTAACTGATTCTGCCTGCATATCTGGCAAAATCTGTATTCCAAGATTTACTAATCTGGAAATGTAATAGATTTTTAAATGCAAAGAAAAAACCATTACAGCATATTGTGAAATGGAAAGCAATTGCTGCTTATTTGGATATAAAGCCTGATATTGAAGTAGTACATGAACCAGCTCATAGAAAGTTAGGTTCTTCTATGCATACAGAAGGCAATACATTAGCAGACACGCTTGCACAAAGTGTAAGTCATAAATATGCAGTAAATGCAGATAAAACTTGAATGACAGCAACCAGTAATCTTGACACACAGTTAAATGCTTGCTTGGATAAAACCAGACCTAATCCACCTGGTTATCCTAAAAAATATGAATATGAATTTAAAGACAAACATTGTATGGTTAAAATTGGAGACGAAGAATTGATTATTCCCCCTGTTATAGACAGATGGAATATAACAGAAATGGCCTATTCTAGTATTGGACATCCTCATTTAGGGCGAGATAAAGTCTTTTTTACCCTAAGGTCAAAATATTGGTGGCCTAATATGAAGAAAACAATCATAAGAGTTATAGGGAATTGTAAACATGTCATCTTGTTAATAATCCAAATCACAAGAAATAACCATACATTGTTAAAGAAATTCCTAATAAACCAATTATTTAGATCATATAGGGCCTTTACCTCCTTCACATGGGTACAGATATGTTTTAGTATGTGTTGATTCTTGTACATGGTTCACATGGTTATACCCTGTTAAAAGTGCCACGGCTAGTACCACGCTTGATAGTCTCAATTCCTTAGTATGTATTGGTAAACCTAAAGTCCTACACTCAGATGCTGGATCAGCTTTTACATCTACTCAAGCACAAAAGTGGGCTAAATATTTTGATATAAAATGGGAAATCAGTGCACCTTATCATCCCCAAAGTAGTGGGGTTATAGAAAGGAAAAATGCTGAGGTAAAACGATTGTTAACCAAGTTACTAACTGGCCAAAACAGTGGTATCCTTTGTTAACTTATGTACTAGTGAGTTTAAACAATATACCTTCTGCTATTTCTGGGAAAACACCTTATGAATTGTTATATGGTGTACCTAGGAATACAATGTGTAATACTGAGTACCTTTCTGCACCAGGGAGATTAGAGCAATTAACTATTTTACAAGAAATTACGTGATTCAATCAATGAAACATCTACGGCCAAAGTGGAAACCTCCTACAAAGGTAAAAAGTGTCATTAAAGGGACATTCAACACTGCCCACAACAATAATCTATGTTTCTAAACTAAGTATAAAGAGCAAGCTTCAACGTTCCCCCTTTCTCTTACTTACTGCCTTCACTGTTCAATCCTCATCGATAACTTCAAAATTTGTCTCCTAATATGGCTGCTTAACTCCCCCCACTGTGACGTATAGCTCGTCTTCTTCAAACTAGCCGGCAGTTATATCCCATTTCTCCTACTTAAATCCCAGCGCGTTCACAGGCGTTAGCGCATGCGCAATACAATAGGAACATTAAAAGCGGAACCATAATAACCCAAGTTGTTTCCGTTCCGATTATCTTACTTATAGTACTCCATTACGTAATATAAGCGGAACGGAAACAACTTGGATTATTTTGGTTCCGCTTTTAGTGTTCCTAGTATATTGCGCATGCGCTAACGGCCGTGAACGCGCTTGGATTTCAGTCCCGGGAATGGGCTCTCATTGGCTGCTAGTTTGAGAAAGAAGGCGAAGACGTCACGGTGGGGGGAGTTAGGAAGACATTTTAGGACACCAATTTGGAAGATAACAATGACGATTCAACAGTGAAGGCGGTAAGTAAGAGAAAGGGGGCACCTTGGAGCTTGATCTTTTTATTTAGTTTTGAAACATAGATTAATGTTGTGGGCAGTGTTGAATGTCCCTTTAACTTAAGGACTCTGGTTATAGAAGACAAACAAGGCAAAGACAGAATTGTCAGCATTGATAATTTAAAACGTGCTTCTAAATTTGAGCCAGAAGATGACAAACCCTCTGACTTACTCTCAGTGGGTGACACTGAATGAAGCAAACCAGATAAATAATCAATTACAAATGATGCCATTTTCTCTTGCAAGGTGTATCCAGTCCACGGATTCATCCTTACTTGTGGGATATTTTCATTCCCTACAGGAAGTGGCAAAGAGAGCACACAGCAGAGCTGTCCATATAGCTCCCCCTCTATCTCCACCCCCAGTCATTCTCTTTGCCGCTCTAGTAGTAGGGCATCTCCATGGGAGTGTAAAGTGAATGTGGTGTTAGATTTGTAGTTTTTATATCTTCAATCAAAAGTTTGTTATTTTTAAATAGTACCGGTTTGTACTATTTACTCTCTGGCAGAAAGTGATGAAGAATTCTGCTGAGAGGAAAATGATTTTAGCATGTTGTAACTAAAATCCACTGCTGTTCCCACACAGGACTGAGGAGTACCAGAAAACTTCAGTTGGGGGGAACAGTTTGCAGGCTTAACTGCATTGAGGTATGTTTCAGTCATCTTTTTTCTAGTCAAGACAAGATAATGCTAGAAGACTGACAAGAATCCCCATGTGGGAAGGGTAAGCCATGTTCTGAGACTCAGTATAGAATAAGGGCTTATTTAACAGGGCTCAATAGGCTGGTGGACACTGTGACAGGGCAATCGATTATTTTATTCAGCAAATACTCATTGGTAAACACTTTTAAACACCTTTGGTGTGTTTATTACGGGTTTTTTTTATCCACATGGCATAAATTTAGTCACCTAAGTGTGATTTTGAAGGCCTCACAACTCCGGAGTGGAGTGGGAGGGGCCTAATTTTGCGCCTTTGTTGCGCAGTTCATTTCTTCAGACAGTTCATGCTGCTTCACGTGGAGGGTCCAGAGACTGCTTGAGGGACTCACAGAAGCTGTTTTTCCCCTAAACTAATCCATAAGGGAAGGTAGGGCTGTGGCAAGGTGCTGTAGTTTGTTAACCGGTTGTGGGCTTTAGACCGCTCCGGTTTGGGCATTAAGGGGTTAATCAGGCTGAAACTTGGTGTGCAATCATATCGAAGCATTAGGCACAAATTTCAAAGGATTTGGTGCATTTTTCACTGTTTTGTAAAATTGTGTGTGCTTTTTATTTCTTAAAGGCACAGTACCATTTATTTCAAATTGTGTTTTTTATTAACTTAAAGTGTTTTCCAAGCCTGCTTGCATATTATACTAATCTGTTTAACGTGTCTGACACTAAGGAAAAGCCTTGCTCTATGTGTTCAGTAGCCATGGTGGAACCCCCACTCAAAATGTGTCCCAAGTGCACTAATGTGTCTATACAATTTAAAGATTATATTGTGTCACTTAAAAATGTAGCCCAAGATGATTCTATGACTAAGGTAATGAAGATAGTCCACCTTCCTCTCCCCAAGTGTCACCACCAGTTACGCCCGCGCAAGCAATACCTAGTACCTCTAGTGCATTGGCGCCTATTACATTGCAACAACTAGCGACAGTTATGGATAATTCCCTGGCATCCTTTCTATCCAAACTGCCAGTTTTTCCTACAAAGCGAAATAGCTCTGTTTTAAGAACAGATTATGAGCAGTCGGAAGCTTTGGGAGGTTTATCTGATGTACCCTCACAACACTCTGAAGTAGGGGCGAGGGATGTGATGTCTGAGGGAGAAATTTCTGACTCAGATTCCTTAGCATTTAAATTTAAGTTGGAACACCTCCGTGTATTGCTTAGGGAGGTTTTATCCACTCTGGATGATTGTGAGCCTATGGTGGTCCCAGAGAAATTGTAAAATGGACAAATACTTAGAGGTCCCTGTATACACTGATGCGTTTCCGATCCCTAAAAGGGTTGCGGATATTGTTACCAGGGAGTGGGAAAGACCAGGTGTCCCTTTTGTTCCCCCTCCTATTTTTAAGAAAATGTTCCCCATTACTGACCCCAGGCGGGACTCGTGGCAGACGGTCCCTAAGGTAGAGGGAGCAGTTTCTACACTTGCTAAGCGCACAACCATTCCAATTAAAGACAGCTGTGCTTTTAAAGATCCTATGGATAAAAAATTAGGTTTACTAAAGAAAATTTTTGTTCAACAAGGGTTCCTTCTACAACCGATCGATCGCCTGCATTATTCCTGTAACTACTGCAGCGGCTTTCTGGTTTGAGGCGCTGGCGGATTCGCTCCAGAGGGAGACCTCATATGACGAAATTATGGATAGAATTAAAGCTTTAAAGCTGGCTAACTCTTTTATCACAGATGCCGCTTTGCAATTAGCTAAGTTAGTGGCAAATAATTCAGGTTTCGCCATTATGGCGCGCAGAGCGCTTTGGCTCAAGTCATGGTCGGCCGATGTGTCGTCCAAATCAAAATTACTAAATATCCCTTTCAAGGGAAAGACCCTTTTCTGGCCCGAGTTGAAAGAGATTATTTCGGATATCACCGGGGGAAAGGGCCATGCTCTCCCGCAAGATAGGCCTTTTAAGGCTAAAAACAAGGGTAATTTTCGTTCCTTTCGCAACTTCAGGAGCGGTCCTGCTTCAACCTCTGCAACCGCAAAGCAAGAGGGTAACGCTTCGCAGCCCAAGGCAACCTGGAAGCCTTTGCAGGGCTGGAACAAGGGTAAACAGGCCAAGAAGCCTGCAGCTGCTACTAAGACAGCATGAAGGGGTAGCCCCCGATCCGGGACCGGATCTGGTAGGGGGCAGACTCTCTTTGCTCAAGCTTGGGCAAGAGATGTTCCCGATCCCTGGGCATTAGAGATTGTTACTCAGGGATATCTTCTAGAATTCAAGGACTCCCCTCCAAGGGGAAGGTTCCACATTTCTCGTCTGTCTTCAGACCAGACAAAGAAAGAGGCGTTCTTACATTGTGTAGAAGATCTACTCAAGATGGGAGTGATATATTCAGTTCCAATTACAGAACAAGGGCTGGGTTTTTATTCAAACCTGTTTGTGGTTCCCAAAAAGGAAGGAACTTTCAGGCCAATCCTGGATCTAAAAATTCTAAACAAATTCCTCAGAGTTCCATCATTCAAGATGGAGACCATTCGGACAATCTTACCTATGATCCAGGAAGGTCAATATATGACTACCGTGGATCTAAAGGATGCGTACCTACATATTCCTATCCACAAAGATTTTCATCAATTCCTAAGATTCGCCTTTCTGGACAAGCATTACCAGTTCATGGCCCTTCCCTTCTGGTTGGCCACCGCTCCCAGAATTTTCACAAAAGTGCTATGGTCCCTTCTGGCGGTACTAAGACCGCAGGGCATTGCAGTAGCACCTTATTTGGACGACATCTTAATACAGGCGTCGTCTTTTCCCAGAGCCAAGGCTCATACGGAGATTGTTCTGGCCTTTCTAAGGTCTCACGGGTGGAAGGTGAACATCGAAAAAAGTTCTCTGTCCCCGCTCACAAGGGTTCCCTTCCTGGGAACATTAATAGACTCGGTAGAAATGAAGATATTTCTGACAGAGGTCAGAAAATTAAAGCTTTTAACTACTTGCCGAGTTCTTCATTCCATTCCTCGGCCATCTGTAGCTCAGTGCATGGAGGTAATCGGATTAATGGTTGCGGCAATGGACGTAGTCCCTTTTGCTCAAATACATCTCAGACCACTGCAACTGTGCATGCTCAAACAGTGGAATGGGGATTATGAAGATTTGTCTCCTCAAATACAACTGGACCAGAAAACCAGAGATTTTCTTCTCTGGTGGTTGTCTCAGGATCACCTGTCTCAGGGAATGTGCTTCCGCAGACCGGAGTGGATCATTGTAACGACCGACGCCAGTCTGTTAGGCTGGGGCGCGGTCTGGGACTCCCTGAAAGCTCAGGGCCTATGGTCTCGGGAAGAGTCTTTGCTCCCGATAAACATTTTGGAACTGAGAGCGATATTCAACACGCTCCAGGCATGGCCTCAACTAGCGGCGGCCAAATTCATCAGATTTCAGTCAGACAACATCACGACTGTAGCGTACATCAATCATCAGGGAGGAACAAAGAGTTCCCTAGCGATGAAGGAAGTAACCAAAATAATCAGGTGGGCGGAGGATCACTCCTGCCATCTATCTGCAATTCATATCCCAGGAGTAGACAACTGGGAGGCGGATTTTCTGAGTCGTCCACCCGGAGGTTTTTGCTCAGCTGACCCAGCTATGGGGCATTCCAGATTTGGATCTGATGGCGTCCCGTCAGAACACCAAACTTCCTCTTTATGGATCCAGGTCCAGGGACCCCAAGGTGGCATTGATAAATGCTTTAACAGCGCCTTGGTCCTTCAGTCTGGCTTATGTCTTTCCACCGTTTCCCCTTCTCCCTCGGCTGGTAGCCAGAATCAAACAGGAGAAGGCTTCGGTAATTCTGATAGCGCCTGCGTGGCCAAGCAGGACTTGGTATGCAGACCTAGTGGACATGTCATCTGTCCCACCATGGACACTGCCAACGAGGCAGGATCTTCTAATACAGGGTCCTTTCAAGCATCCAAATCTAGTTTCTTTGCAGCTGACTGCTTGGAGATTGAACGCTTAATTCTATCTAAGCGTGGGTTCTCTGAATCGGTTATAGATACTCTGATCCAGGCTAGAAAGCCTGTCACCAGGAAAATTTACCATAAGATATGGCGGAAATATCTTTGTTGGTGCGAATCCAAGGGTTACTCGTGGAGTAAGATTAGGATTCCAAGGATATTGTCTTTTCTCCAAGGATTGGAGAAAGGTTTGTCAGCTAGTTCCTTAAAGGGACAGATATCTGCTCTGTCTATCCTTTTACACAAGCGTCTGGCAGAGGTACCAGACGTTCAAGCGTTTGCACAGGCTTTAGTCAGAATCAAGCCTGTCTATAAACCTGTGGCTCCTCCATGGAGTCTAAATTTAGTTCTTTCAGTTCTTCAAGGGATTCCGTTTGAACCTTTACATTCCATAGATATTAAGTTATTATCTTGGAATGTTTTGTTTTTGGTAGCTATATCTTCTGCTCGAAGAGTTTCAGAATTGTCTGCTTTACAGTGTGATTCACCCTATCTGGTGTTCCATGCAGATAAGGTTGTTTTGCGTACCAAACCTGGTTTTCTTCCTAAAGTTGTTTCTAACAAGAACATTAACCAGGAAATCATTGTTCCTTCCCTGTGTCCTAATCCAGCTTCAAAGAAGGAACGACTTTTACACAATCTTGATGTGGTTCGTGCTTTGAAATTCTATTTACAAGCAACCAAGGATTTCAGACAAACATCCTCCCTGTTTGTTATCTATTCTGGTAAGAGGAGAGGTCAGAAAGCAACTGCTACCTCTCTTTCCTTTTGGCTGAAAAGCATCATCCGTTTGGCCTATGAGACTGCTGGGCAGCAGCCTCCTGAACGAATTACAGCTCATTCCACCAGAGCTGTGGCTTCCACATGGGCTTTCAAGAATGAGGCTTCTGTTGAACAGATTTGTAAGGCAGCGACTTGGTCTTCACTGCATACTTTTGCCAAATTTTACAAATTCGATACTTTTGCTTCTTCGGAGGCTATTTTTGGGAGAAAGGTTTTGCAAGCAGTGGTGCCTTCCATTTAGGTTACCTGTCTTGTTCCCTCCCTTCATCCGTGTCCTAAAGCTTTGGTATTGGTATCCCACAAGTAAGGATGAATCCGTGGACTGGATACACCTTGCAAGAGAAAACAGAATTTATGCTTACCTGATAAATTACTTTCTCTTGCGGTGTATCCAGTCCACGGCCCGCCCTGGCAATTAAGTCAGGTTAAAAATTTTTTGGTTTAAACTACAGTCACCACTGCACCCTATGGTTTCTCCTTTTTCTCCTAACCGTCGGTCGAATGACTGGGGGGCGGAGCTAGAGGGGGAGCTATATGGACAGCTCTGCTGTGTGCTCTCTTTGCCACTTCCTGTAGGGAATGAGAATATCCCACAAGTAAGGATGAATCCGTGGACTGGATACACCACAAGAGAAAGTAATTTATCAGGTAAGCATAAATTCTGTTTTCTTCAAACACAGAGACTATAACACTTTTTTATTATGATGTTGAAGAAGGTGATCAAATAAATGAAGTAGATTTATTTGATACACCAACACCAGTTACAAGATCTAATCCTGTTTTACCTATCATAAATACTATGCTATCAGCACAAGCACTGATACAACAAGGACTAAAAATGTTAAAGAACTTGTTCAATTATAAAAACCTTAACATTTTGGGATATACAGTACTGATACTTTTTATACTTCTCTTTATTTTGATTTCAACCTACATGGTAGTTTTTCGTCTACAGTGGAATAATCTTGCAAAGAGACCTGGAGCTGTTCTGGCATGGAATCAGACTAGAGCTTGAGAGGATGCTGTACCAACGATATCAAAAATAAAAAGATCTGTACATTACAACCTGCAACCTGTGAAAATAAAGATGAATGGGCTACCACAAGGAGTATATTGGAAACCATTTCCAAAACCTATAATACAAAGACAAAGTGTATTAGGAATATCTCAAGTGGTATTGCTAGATTCAACAGTAATATCAAAGAAAGCAAAGATCACAACTCATATGGGAAGAAAATTGGTAAAATATTACATAAATGGGCAAATGAAAATGATACAAGCGAAGACTTTGGAATATGGTTTGCCTTTACAAGAATACTGGAAGCAAGACATATACAGAGAAAAAAATGTGTTTTTCAACATTTGGACATTGCTATTATGTGGACTTTCAAGGGACAAAGAGATGGCCTGCAAAATAAATTAAAGCAGACCAATGTCCACATCCTGGGATTACAATTGACAAAATAAATATAAAGAATATAAATCATATCCTATTTTTTATCTAAACACAGGAGAATTAACTCAAAAAGGCTTCTTTCCTGAAACATACAGATGAAGGATACCTGCAACTATTTGAAAAGCTTCAACTTGAAGTAGTGTATCAACAGACAGGACGATTGCGAGAGCAAGCATTACCTACAGAATGGAATGACAAAGGAAAAGATGAAATGTTTTTTAATCTAAAATAATGGGATGCACGTAAAAGGCCAAGATATGCAGCTTTCTTGAATACAACATATTACAGTCATTCATGCAAAGAAAAGAATAATCTCTGTAATATAACAATAGATCTAATTAAAAAAAGGCATTTGGGGAGGAGGAGCTAACTACCGTGAGAGGAAGACTTGTTTTGTTTGAGCTCCGCATTTTTAGATTTTAAAAATCTATTTAACAAACTGCGGCCTAGATTTAGAGTTGGGCGGTAGCCGTCAAAACCAGCGTTAGAGGCTCCTAACGCTGGTTTTGGGCTACCGCTGGTATTTAGAGTCAGTCATTAAAGGGTCTAACACTAACTTTCCAGCCCCGACTTTTCCATACCGCAGATCCCCTTACGTCATTTGCGTATCCTATCTTTTCAATGGGATCTTTCTAACGCCGGTATTTAGAGTTGTGTCTGAAGTGAGCGTTAGAATTCTAACGACAAAACTCCAGCCGCAGAAAAAAGTCAGTAGTTAAGAGCTTTCTGGGCTAACGCCGGTTTATAAAGCTCTTAACTACTGTGCTCTAAAGTACACTAACACCCATAAACTACCTATGTACCCCTAAACTGAGGTCCCCCCACATCACCGCCACTCTATTACATTTTTTTAACCCCTAATCTGCCGACCGCCACCTACGTTATACTTATGTACCCCTAATCTGCTGCCCCTAACACCGCCGACCCCTATATTATATTTATTAACCCCTAATCTGCCCCCTTCAACGTCGCCTCCACCTGCCTACACTTATTAACCCCTAATCTGCCGAGCGGACCACACCGCTACTATAATAAAGTTATTAACCCCTAATCCACCTCACTCCCGCCTCAATAACCCTATAATAAATAGTATTAACCCCTAATCTGCCCTCCCTAACATCGCCAACACCTAACTTCAATTATTAACCCCTAATCTGCCGACCGAATCTCGCCGCTACTGTAATAAATGGATTAACCCCTAAAGCTAAGTCTAACCCTAACCCTAACACCCCCCTAAATTAAATATAATTTAAATCTAACGAAATAAATTAACTCTTATTAAATAAATTATTCCTATTTAAAGCTAAATATTTAATGGATCAAGATGGTTGCTGGTCCGGATCGCCTCTTCTTCCCGGATAGGATGAAGACTTCGGAGCCTCTTCTGGACCTCTTCAGCCGCCGGATTATGGATCGCCAGCCCCCGCTTGGGCTTGGATGAAGATTTTGGAGCCTGGAACGATCGGTGATACCTGGTATGGTGAAGATAAGGTAGGAAGATCTTCAGGGGCTTAGTGTTAGGTTTATTTAAGGGGGGTTTGGGTTAGATTAGGGGTATGTGGGTGGTGGGTTGTAATGTTGGAGGGGGGGGGTATTGTATGTTTTTTTTTACAGGCAAAAGAGCTGAATTCTTTGTGGCATGCCCCGCAAAGGGCCCTTTTAAGGGCTGGTAAGGTAAAAGAGCTTTGAACTTTTGTAATTTAGAATAGGGTAGGGCATTTTTTTTATTTTGGGGGTCTTTGTTATTTTATTAGGGGGCTTAGAGTAGGTGTAATTAGTTTAAAATTGTTGTAATATTTTTCTAATGTTTGTAAATATTTTTTATTTTTTGTAACTTAGTTCTTTTTTATTTTTTGTACTTTAGTTAGTTAATGTAATTGTATTTATTTGTAGGTATTGCATGTAATTAATTTATTGATAGTGTAGTGTTAGGTTTAATTGTAGATAATTGTAGGTATTTTCTTTAATTAATTTATTGATAGTGTAGTGTTAGGTTTAATTGTAACTTAGGTTAGGATTTATTTTACAGGTAATTTTGTAATTATTTTAACTATTTTAGCTATTAAATAGTTCTTAACTATTTAATAGCTATTGTACCTGGTTAAAATAAATACAAAGTTACCTGTAAAATAAATATAAATCCTAAAATAGCTATAATATAATTATAATTTATATTGTAGCTATATTAGGGTTTATTTTACAGGTAAGTATTTAGCTTTAAATAGGAATAATTTATTTAATAAGAGTTAATTTATTTAGTTAGATTTAAATTATATTTAATTTAGGGGGGTGTTAGGGTTAGGGTAAGAATTAGCTTTAGGGGTTAATACATTTATTAGAATAACAGTGAGCTCCAGTCGGCAGATTAGGGGTTAATGTTTGAAGTTAGGTGTCGGCGATGTTAGGGAGGGCAGATTAGGGGTTAATACTATTTATTATAGGGTTATTGAGGCGGGAGTGAGGCGGATTAGGGGTTAATAACTTTATTATAATAGCGGCGCGGTCCGGTCAGCAGATTAGGGGTTAATAAGTGTAGGCAGGTGGAGGCGACGTCGTGGGGGGCAGATTAGGGGTTAATTAATATAATATAGTGGTCGGCGGTGTTAGGGGTACATAGGGATAATGTAAGTAGCGGCGGTTTACGGAGCGGCAGATTAGGGGTTAAAAAAAATATGCAGGTGTCAGCGATAGCGGGGGCGGCAGATTAGAGGTTAATAAGTGTAAGGTTAGGGGTGTTTAGACTCGGGGTACATGTTAGAGTGTTAGGTGCAGACGTAGGAAGTGTTTCCCCATAGAAAACAATGGGGCTGCGTTAGGAGCTGAACGCGGCTTTTTTGCAGGTGTTAGGTTTTTTATCAGCTCAAACTGCCCCATTGTTTTCTATGGGGATATCGTGCACAAGCACGTTTTTTAAGCTGTCCGCGTCCGTAAGCACCGCTGGTATCTAGAGTTGCAGTGGCGTTAAATTATGCTCTACGCTCTCTTTTTGGAGCCTAACGCACTGAAAACCCAGCCATTCTGTGAACTCTAAATACCAGCGGTATTTAAAAGGTGCGGGAGAAAAAAAGCACGCGTAGCTGACGCACCCCTTTGGCCGCAGAACTCTAAATCTAAGCGTGCAAAAAGCAATTTCACACTAAGGGAAGCTATACTAATACTGGCCGCATCATTGGCAAGTTCTGCCAGGATAACTGGAAGCCTAAAAAACCAAGAAGAACCTTTTAACCTGTCTGCTGCGTAATTGAGGACTCAGAGACAAGAACCAGTGACCGGAGGGTCAGAGCTCCGCTCCGGTGACTGCAGAGGCAACTACTATAGGCACCAGAGATCTGCCTCCTGAAACCCGGCATCACCACAGACTACGCACCGGACTGGTCAGAGGAGAGAGTCAGAGGTGAGAACGCACACACATCGAGGCCCCACAATAAGCGAGCATTAAGTCGCGCATCACGGCTCCACAATTTTGACATACAGAGAGTTGTGAGAGCAATCGCCCAGACCCACAACATCCCGGGAGGAGGTTTACACGTGTTCTTGCATATTCCATACACGCAGCAGAAAAAGGGGCCATTAACAGTAACTGTTCAAAAGGTGGGAAAAGACGCCATCTTTTTGCTGTTCCTTGCCTGTCAGCAGGGTTACTTTGTTTAAAAACCTCATTCCTTAACATGCTTAAAGACCACTGAACCAGCATATAGTCTCCTCATTAGACCCTCACAAACTGCGCTCTCTACCTGGGTTGTTGAGCCTTATAGCGGCAGTTCAGGAAAGATTAGAGAGAATTTACCTAGGGTCTGCAAGTCATTTGACGAGAGAGACTTTGCACATATCCTATCTTAATACTACTTTTCCTCACTGACCCAATGTGACTACTACAGAGACTTAATAGGCAATAAACCTGATATACCTGAACCCACCAGGATGTGAGAAACAGCAAGTATGCACAATATAATTTAAACACCAACCTCAGATCCTTAGAAAAATCAAGAGCAGGAATCAGCTCATGCTCATACTTCCTATATTGGTAGACAACTATAGAATACATTACCCACACGATTTATCAGACAGGTCAGAACGAAAAACAAGTCCCAAACTGTCAAAAAATGCCTGTCGAGGTCCCAATCAAAGCAAAAGGGCCCTGACAAAAGCAATTCCCCTATCACAACTAGCTCGCCAGCAAGCACCTCAGATGTGCCCAACCAAGGAATCTTGTCCCAAATTAAATCGTTATTTCAGGAGGAATTTAAAATGGCCGCAGAAATAGAAGAAAAACTGGACAATGTGACTGAAGAAATCCCTATATTCAGAAACTCAATTCAGGACAACACATCTTATATAAGCAGACTTGAAGAACAGATCGAGGATCTAGAAAATAGATCTCGTAGATCCAATCTGCGAATCAGAAATCTTCCAGAATCCTACAAAAATCTAGAAGTAACCATCCCTGAATTATTTCAACAACTAGTCCCAGATCTTGAACCAACTACATTACTGATGGATAGGGTTCATAGAGCCCTCACGGGACCACAGCAAAACTCCAACAGGGACATCATCCTTAAATTACACTACTACCATGTAAAAGAGTGGATAATGAAAGCTCCCAGAGAAAAAAAAATGTATAGAATTCGAAGGACATAACATACAAATTTTCACCGATCTTGCCCCAATCACATTGCGGAAAAGGAGAGACATGAAACCTATTACTACAGCACTCACCAAAGAGCACGTAAAATACAGATGGAACTTCCCCTTTAAATTAGTTTTCACATATCAGAATGGCAATTATACTTGCTCCACCCTGGAAGAAGGAAAAGCCCTGCTGGATCGACTGCAAATTCAAATAGACACACCAATCACACCTGCAACTTCTGAACCCCAAAGGAAAACCTTCCAAAGAGAATGGACTCCGGTTGGGAAAACTGGAAAGGCTAAGAAACAGAAGACCAACCTTAGCAATGCTATTGGGGTTGATTCGCCAAATGAAGCTGATGTTCCTTCAACCTGAAAATAAGGTTTGGTAAAGAGCTTATGATGTATTGGGACTAACCCATGAGAAGAATGGACTACCCCAAATTATTGGGGCAATGTCCTGACACTTTCAGTTCATAGTTTAAAGTTCAGCATTAATGTGTTAAAGTTCTATAGTTGTTCACATGTTATACCATTGTTAAATGAACGCTCTCAAGTAAACGGGGACACTTACCATCTGGATGGTAAGGTCCAATAAAGAGTAGAAATTGCTAATGTTCATATATATTGGCCTACAGTTTGGGCCTACTGTGTTGTACTACTTATGTTTTACATAAAAATTTCACTGCTATAACATTGGTATTGGTTTATAAAAATAATGTAAACATTCTCAGGATCTACCCTACCCTCCCCCCTCCCCTCCCCACCATTCCCATCCCTCCCTCCCCTCCTATTACCCATATTTTCCCTTATAGAAAAATTTGTTCATGCTAGACACTAGTTCAGGTTTATGTGTCATATGAAGTATCCTCTGAATCACATATATGTTAATATTTCCAACATTTTTCTTTTTTTTTTTTTTTTTTTTTAATTTTTTAGTTTACTCCATATTATAATCGAGGAAGTTCCTAAAGTTGTTTCTTTCCTTGCAATGCTTATTCAACTGTTATATACTCAGCTAAGCTCTCCTTTTGGTCACAATAAAGGTACGATACATACTCTGAGTGCAGAGGTAGAGATTGGATTGGTCCGCACTGCCCCCTCCTAGACTGACGGGAACACTGGTTCTTAGCGAAATTTTCCCCCTAGACATGTCATGTCCATAAAAATAATCTCACACAACGTAAGAGGACTAAACTCTGACATCAAGAGGAAAAAGGCAATTTCAGAATATAAGGCACTAAACGCACACATAGTGATGCTTCAGGAAACACATTTTACATCATCATACACTCCCAAATACTGGGATAAAGCATACCCCACGCAATAGGTCCTAAAAAGAAGTGCGGGGTTTCAGTACTAATTCCTCTTTGAATTTCCATGAGGATTCTGTAGTTAGAGATAGAGAGGGTAGGTATTTAATAATAAAGGGATCTTTACAAAACACTCCCGTTTTGATAGTCAATTTATATGCTCCTAATGATCAGCAAGCTAACTTTATCTCTAAATTGAGTAAACATTTAACATTATGGAAAAGATATAAAACCATTGTGGGAGGTGACTTTAACATCACCATGAATGATAAAGTAGATAGATCAACGCAGGAGACACCACACACTAATCTACTTAAAAAAACAAGCAAAATTCTACATGACTTTTCTACAGATCATAATCTGACAGACAGCTGGCATTCACTTAACCAAGGAGTTCATGACTACACATACTATTCCCCCATGCATACAACACATTCCAGAATAGACTATCTTTCTGAGTCAAATCCTAGTGCCTCTACTCACCAAGGCCTCAATCATAAACTGTTCTTGGTCAGACTCTATAGTGGAAGTTACTCTAGCAGGTCTGATTAACCCAAGAAGAACTAAATCTTGGACTCTAAACACAACTTTACTTCGAGACAGTCTTGTACTGGACAAATTAAAACGACAAATTACAGAATTAATTGAAATTAATAATAATTCCACTCATAATCCAATCTATGAGTGGGGAGCACTGAAGACCTACATCCGAGGTCTACTCATGGCTGAATCAAACAAACAACATAAACTCAGGGAGGCTAAACTAATAGAGCAAAAATCAGAGGCGAATCAGTTACGAATACAATTCGGAACCAAAAATGAAGAATTAGATAACCTCTTAAATAAGGAAGAAATTAAATCAATAAGGATAGTTGACACTCAATACTACATTTACAGAAATAAGCCAGATAGGATGTTGGCCAATAAACTAAAAGAGATCACAAAGACCACAACAGTCCCGCAGCTACAATCCGCAGACAATAGGATTACCAATGACCCTCAAGATATAGCAACCCTATTTGTAGACTACTACAACAGATTGTACAACTTACCGACAGCCAATAAAGGTAGAGACAAGACCCCAGACTTACTAACCTTTCTAGGAGATAGCTCACTGCCGATCATAACAGCGGACGAACTTGACTCCTTAAATAACCCCATAACTCACGAGGAAATAAGATTAAGCATAAAAAACCTTAAAGGGTCTAAAGCGCCAGGACCTGATGGATACTCTGGTCTCTTTTATAAAACATTACAACCTTTACTGGTGCCGCAACTAGCCCAGGTATTTAATTCTATGATGCAGGGAAAGGAAGTACCCAAAGAAATGTTGATGGCAAGAATCGCAGTTATCCCAAAGCCTGGGAAAAACAAACAGCACTGCCAAAATTATAGACCCATTTCCTTAATCAATCAGGACATCAAATTATTTACAAAAATATTAGCGAACCGCCTTAACCCCCTCATTAAACTAATACATCCAGACCAAGTGGGGTTTATCTCACAAAGAGAAGCACCAGACAACACAAGAAAAATTATAGACTTAATTAATATTGCCACTGAGGGAGGAATGCCTTCTCTGTTCCTCTCTTTGGATGCAGAGAAGGCGTTCGATAGAATCAACTGGGACTTTATGTTTGCGGTATTGGAGAAGGTGGGCATTACAGGGCCATTTTATGATGCTATCAAATCACTATACTCACTCCCCACAGCTCACGTCAAACTATCGGGCTATCAATCCAGCACTATACACATTAATAATGGTACCCGTCAGGGCTGCCCACTATCCCTGCTCTTATTTGCGTTGAGCATAGAACCGCTTGCCATTAAAATTAGGGACAATCAGGACATCTCGGGAATCAAAGTAGGTCAGACAGAACATAAAATTTCACTATTTGCCGATGACATAATTTTGACATTAACTAGACCGTTACTCTCCCTCCCCCCAGTTTACGCAATAATACAACACTTTGGATGCCTATCAGGTTATAAAATAAATGAGGAGAAGTGCGAAGCCTTTGGAGTCAAATTACCACACCACACTAAAAAATTGATGGAATTAAATGTTTCGTTTAAATGGCCTAAGAAGTCCATTAAGTACTTAGGAATTAATCTTTCTAATAACATACACTCCCTATACCAAATAAACTATCTTCCCATGTTCAAATATATAAGCGGTCTAAAAGTAGAATAGATGAAACTCAAAATATCTTTATATTTCCACTAAAATGTCCTTACTTCCCAAACTGCTATATCTGTTTCGATCCTTACCTATAACACTCCCACTATTAGAGTTACATAAACTCCAAAAAGACATTCTCAATTTTGTATGGCAGGGAAAACGAGCTAGAATCAACAAAAAACTTATGTGCACTACTAGAAGGGAGGGAGGAGTGGGTCTTCCAAATCTAATCCCATATTATTATTTGGCCCGCATAGCCCAAACTTTACAATGGTTTCAACCTAACAATATGTCTCAATGGGTACAAATTGAATCAAGCATTATGGACACTTCACCATTATCCAATTTATTGTGGACTCCAGATAATGTAACCGCCCACAAAAAATGCAAATACATCACAATCCAAAATACTTTACACATATGGAAAACCCTAAATTCGAAATTTCCCCCTACTCAACAAGAGGTCGAAGAGAACACCTCTAATAACCCAAAGTTCTTCTATTGACAAAAGCACACAACAGAAATGGATCAATAAGGGGCTTTATAGAATAGCAGATGTATATAAAGAGGACAGAATTATGTCTTACGAACAATACCAAGCCTTAGATCGCGAGGATAAAAATATTTGGTACCACTACTTGCAATTAAAATCTAAGGCACAGCAGGTCATTGGGGTGAGAGGGCTCTTATATGCACCACATTAGAAATGCTTTGTCTCGCTGACCACCATATTAGAGGACGAAAATCCATTTTATACACTACATTCAATCGACCACCTCAAGACAGTAAACCTCACCTTATGTTAAAATGGGAACAAAACACTGGAAAAACATGGTCTGTTAAAACTTGGACAGAGAACCTTGCCGGTGGGTTATCTTTCTCACAGAACGCGACACTTAAGGAAAACTTCATTAAGGTAGCCTTTAGATGGTATTTATATCCGACCAGATTGGGGGGTGGGGGAGACCCATTGACCAAACTCTGTTCTAGAGGATGCAGAGAAATTGGGACATACCTGCACATGTGGTGGGAATGCAGGTATAGTAGGGAAATATGGGAACACACCTCGGCCCTAATAAGTGAGATTTTCCAAAAGACAATTGCACTAACAATGGAACAGGCACTGCTTCACTTCCCGATCCCGGGACTCACTAAACACAATAATAAACTAGCTAGGTGGATCTGCACTATAGTTAGATTGGGTATAGCCCAATTTTGGAAAGGAATTCCTCCTAGTTTTGAATTAATAAAGCAAAAGATGACATATCACTTTGATAAAGCAAGTGCTACAGCCGAATATCTAGATAATAGGGATGTTTTTCTATTACAATGGGAGCCATATATCCACTACCATGAAGCCTCTAGGAGGGGGGGGGGGCAGGGGCGGACTAGGCCAAGCGAAGGGAACGTGGAATAGAGCTAGGCTTAACTCAGCTAAGGTTCAGAGGAAACTCTGAAGTACTTAATATTGATTGCTAAAATGATTGTGTTGCAGTTGTTTCATGATACAATGTACCATATTGGAGTATACTTAATATTTGACAAATGATTTTATATTGTTGGAATGTTTGATCATTGAATATTGTATATGCAAAATCTTAAATAAAAAAAATTTTAAAATAAAAAAAGGCATTTGTAACTTGGAAACGAACTATCGATGTACATCCTGTTGTTTAAACCTTAAAAAAAATCAGGGAAATAGTTTCGTTTTCAGCCTAAAGACATTGATAAGGGATTCCTACATTATGCTGGCATGCCAGGGTTTTGGTGCGTGACAAAACGTCACATTATTAACAAACATTATGTAATGTATTCCCTTTTTCAGAAATGTCTTATAGATAGCTCACGTTAGCCAGTAAATGTAGTCATTGCAAGCATGAAACGGAAATGGAAGTAAATATATCAGTTGATGACATACCATGTAATTATGCTAAATGTTTTAAACAAAATGTGGCAGATATGACTTATGATGAAGCTATTTGGGGAACAAATAATACATTTGATAATGTATCATATATTGCAATAGAAAATATAATTCCAGATGGTTGTAATACAGAAGGAGAAACAAATCAAAGACAGTTAATGTCAAATGCTGAAGTTCAGATATCAACAGGACATTTGTTAAGTGATGCAGTGCTAATTGTTAGTGAAATATCAGATATCCATGATGAAGAATTAAAGAGAGGGTTAATGATTTTAAAAGATCATATGGTAACTTTACTGACAGCAGCAATGTTAGATTTTACAATGGTAGATGAAGAAATGAAAACAGTAACTGTACTTCATTATTTAACAGCTATGAGGTTAACTCTGCAAGAGGGACACATACTGTAGATATAACACTGTTAAATATTACCGCATTTTCTACACAATTAGGTCTAACGGTGAAACAAACAGAAATCATGCTGCATATTTCAAAATCAATGATTTTTAATATAAGGGTATTGAAACGTAGAATAACAAAAAACACTGAAGATTGTCAGAGGGAGTTATTCCTTTATTACGAGTTAATAATACCAGGGGATGTTTATACAACAAATTGGGAAGTTGTAAATTTTGGATATTTAATTGATTCTCCTGATCATATGGCTTTGTTACAGATTCAACAACCTTTAAATATGTTTCACAGTATTGTGATAGCTGGGAATATATTGAAACAGAAAACTGTATTGAATTAGGGTACTTAGTATGTGAAAATGTCTACAAACGAAAACCTTGTGGTGTTGATAAACAAGACTCTGATTGTACTGTTAAAATTACACCTGTTAATCCACCATACACTTGCATAGAACCAATTCATAATGGATCATATGTTGTGATTACTAGTCAAAATGATTGTAATATCCCTATGTTGCAAGCTACAATGGTAACAGTTAATCAATCTGTGGAGTGTTATAATACAATTTTAACACAACCTGTGATAAAAAAATATACATGCTAGGTCACATTTAACAATGCAGATACCCCATGTTACATTGCAAATACCATACATGACAGCGTTCTGGGCTATTTTACGTAACATGCAATTGCGACTAGGCTCCTCCCAACAAGCAATTGAGAACTTATTTAAAAGGGTACACACAGACCTCTTAAGGGTTGACTTGCATGAAGGGGACTTTCCTACCTGGATTAAAACTTTAGGTATGTTAATAAGTCCAATAATGCCAACATAATGCCAGAAAATGAGCAACATGTTTTCCTTTGAATGTAATACCATAAAAGAAATGGCAAGCTTATTATCATGTTATGCTATAATTCATATAGGCTATATGTATATATCTTGTTAAGCTATAATTTATATGCCAATAACATCTGTAGAAGAAACACATTATTATTTTTATTATAAATGTATTTTTTGTGAATGTAACCAGTATAAATTTATTAGTTAGAAACATTATTTTCACGAAGACCCTTGGATTACAATTTGTTATCAACATTTATGCAGGCTTTGTAACTTTAAAAGCTACTTGAATTGAAATACCTTGGATTACAAATGGTTATCAGCGTCTCTGCATTAAAGCAGAATCAAGAATGAGGAATGTGCAAACTTCACATGTTTTTTTTCCTCATCGTTAAGGAAAGTAATACATTTACTCCTATGACACACATTTCTATGAGGATATTTGTCCAAGCAAGAAATACCACGCTAACTGGACATCTATAACTCATCCAAACATGAATCATACACCAATTAACCAGTTTCTATCAAATAGATAACTTGGAGAATTTATTTACGACGTATTCCTAAATGGCAAGTCATCTTCCAATGAGGAGGATTTAACCTTTGTTTCCTTGGGATTTACAGTTATTTAAAGGGACAGTCTACACCAGAATTTTTATTGTTTTAAGAGATAGATAATCCCTTTATTACCCATTTCCCAGTTTTGCGTAACTAACACAGTTATAATAATATACTTTTAACCTCTGTGATTATCTTGTATCTAAGCCTCTGCAAACTGCCCCTTTTTTCAGTTCTTTTGACAGACTTGCAGTCTAGCCAATCAGTGCCTGCTCCCAGATAACTTCTCGTGCACGAGCACAGTGTTATCTATATGAAATACGTGAACTAACACCCTCTAGTGGTGAAAAACTGTTCAAATGCAATCTGAAATAGGTGGGCTTCAAGGTCTAAGAAATTAGCAAATGAACCTCCTAGGTTAAGCTTTCAACTAAGAATACCAAGGGAACAAAGCAAAATTGGTGATAAAAGTAAATTGGAAAATTGTTTAAAACTACATGCTCTATCTGAATCATGAAAGTTTATTTTGGCCTATACTGTCCCTTTAACGTTACAATCTTGTAACTTATAAAAGGAATACTAATATGCTTAAAAAAAGCTTTATGGAGATTTTTATTTGTTTGAATCCTTCATATACTTACATTGGCTGGGATCCAACTATTTTTCTTGCTGGCGCAGGAGTAGACGTTCTTGTTCAATTAAAAGTTTGCTGCAATAAATCTATAACGGATTACAAACAAAATCTTGATACTACAATTCAATGAAAAGTTTGCTGCAATAATTCCATAACGGATTACAAACTAAATGTTGATTATCTTGTTCAGTGAAAAGTTTGCTGTAAGATTTCTATATAACGGAATCCAAACGGAATTTTTTCTGTCTGGCTCAACGCTTTATGGATTAATTACAGATATACTCCTACTTGCAGCAGATTATGATAAAGTTCCGTTTCATTCCTGTATCGTTAATGTCTGACTTTATTTTGTATGCATTATTACGGACACTTTGATTTCATGTCCGTTACTCTGCTGAATCCCGGACATTAATGATGCATTTCTTTTTCTGTGGGAACGAAGGGCTGGGACTTTCATATCTTTCTACAAGAATGTAATGGAGGGGGTGTTTCCGGATTTGACTAACACTGTGCTAGACCTGCATTATCTACTGGGAAAATGTTTTAGCTAAAACTGTGCTAGTTTGCATATTTGAATTGCTATAAAATGTTTGATTAAAAACTATACCAACAGTAAGAAATACATTCCTTCAGAAAGACACTTATAACTTACTATAAATGAAAGATATCTTTTAAATCTTTCATATACATCTCCTATACATAAAGGAGTGTAACCTTACATATATATCCTATTAATAAAGGATGAATTTAAATCTTTCATATGCTTATCCTGCAATATTCAGATATATGTTTAAATAAAGTTCTCGACCCTAATTCTCCTGAAAGCTACCGCCCCATATCACTGCTTCCACTAACATAAAAAGTCCTTGAAAAACTAGTTTACAATCGCCTAACCCACTTTCTGTCCGCCAACTCATTGCTTGACCCCCTGCAATCCGGATTCCGCCCCACGCAACTGAGACTGCCCTTACCAAGGTTACTAACGGTCTCTGTGCTAAAAATATTGGCCACTACTCTATACTCATCTTACTTGACCTCTCAGCTGCCTTCAACACAGTTGACCACCCCCTCCTCCTACAGACCCTTAGCTCTTTTAGCCTCTGTGACACTGCTCTTTCCTGGATTCACTCTTATCTTTCTCACAGGTCTTTCTGTGTCATTTGCCGGCGACTCCTCTCCAATGCCTCTGTCTGTTTAAGTACCTCAAGGATCTGTTCTGGGTCCTCTACTCTTCTCCATTTATACTTCTTCAATTATCAACAGTTATGGCTTCAAATATCACCTCTATGCTGATGACACCCAGATCTGCCTCTCCACCCCTGCTCTCTCTCCCTCTGTCTTTTCTCACGTCAACGACTGCTTATCTGGTATTTCTTCCTGGATGGCCTCTCACCACCTAAAGATTAACATGTCCAAGACTGAGCTCCTTCTTATCCCTCCTCAAGCTCTACGCCGACTTGTGACTTCTCTATCCCTGTTGACGGCATCACCATTTCCCCATCGCCCCAATTCCGCTGCCTCGGAGTTACACTTGACTCAAATCTATATTTCGCCCCCTATATCCAATCGCTTTCTACATCCTGCCGCAACCATCTACGCAATATTTCCAAGATTCAACCTTTTCTGTGTGCTAGCACCACAAAGAAAATAATCCACTCCCTTGTTATTTCCCGACTTGACTACTGCAATAACCTACATAACCTACTTACTGGCCTTCCTCTTTCCCGACTCTCCCCCCTTCAATCCATCCTAAATTTCTCTTACCTAACAACATTTCCCTCATCTAACTCTGCATTAACATCTTTCTCAATCTTGCAGTCCTCACCTCCTGTTTCTCAACCTCCTACCCTTCTAGATTGTAAGTTCCCACTGGAATAGGGCCCTCAATTCCTCCTGTATGTGTTTGTAAATTTTGTCCTGTCTCTTATAAGTTTTATATTATTGTTTTATTTAAATGAACTGTATCCATGGACAGCGCTGCGGAATATGATGGTGCTTCATAAGTATAATAATAATAAAGTTCTTTTACAATATATAAGATTTATAACTATGTTTAGTGGAATTAAAATAGCAACAAATGATGTTATATGATTTTCTGTACTAAAACTAAAATGGAGGATTGTTTAACCTTGTATTAGAAAATCCTAAAATGGATGCTCATTGCAATAATTACAAGTTCGTATGTCTAACTCAAGACCACGTTGTTGATGTACAAAACTGTTGATGCTAGAAAAAGCTAGACAAGTTTTGTTGATGTTATAATGATGCCAAAAATACATATAAAATGAAAACAATAAATGATGATGTTATCCAAATAAAAAACACTATAAATACACCTTGTAAACATGAGGCAGGTGACTCTGACAGGATGTTATAGAGCATCTCAAAGTATAAGATTTGGTTGCTGGAAGTCATTTCGAGTGGTATAAAAACAATTGTTATTGAAAGCAAGTTTAACTGATAGTCTTTTAACTCTGTGTATTTTGGATTTAAATGAATTTATTTTTTTTATTACTTCTGTAAGCTAATTTGTCTGCATAATAAAAATGTATTAAAAACAATATTTCTCGGACTTCCGGTGGGCGGAGCTACAGACCGGCAGCATAGTGAAAGAGCTCCTCAGATTGTGCTGCGTTTAAGCCAAAAAACTGCCGGTCTCTGCTACCCACACACGCCATCCTTGTTGGGGTATTATCTGGACCCTAGCCCCAACGGACTAGAAAGTGTGAAGGGCCGAATATCGCCCTAGTCCCTGGAAGGAACGAAAGTGCACAACGAAGCGCAAACCGCGGGCGCCATCTTGGAGTGCGGCCCACGCTAGCATCGCATTGGAACCGGCTGCTACCCGGCTACCAGAGGACATTCTTCGCCGCTGTATGTTACCGGAGGGAGTGAGTACAAGCCCTACTGAATGCATCTTAGCCCCACAAGCAGTGCATAAACATAACAAGTGCAAGAACGGAGGTATTGATGCATGCAGGAGACCGTGTAAAACCTGATACACGCACATTCAGAGGTTTTTTATCAGAGGTACACCCCTAAAGACTTACATTTGTGGGAGGTTGGGAACACTTCTTCTGTCTGGACTATACAGCTCACAATAAAAGAAGTATCATACAATCAACGGGACATTATTTCAAAGCATTTATTGTGAAACATATGACATATTATGCTGAACGTTTACTAACAACAGAATAAAAAAAAAAATGGTTGTCTCATGAAACACTTGTATTAAGATCATCGATGGGGAGTTTGTTCCTTTTGGCTTGCTGATACGTGGGCTGATGCTGCCACTTAGAGGACTCTCACACTTAACAAGAGAACTTTGTCTATACTGTAAGCAAATTAGTGCAGGGTTTGCATGAAGCTAGATCATTACTTTAAGCCTGTATCAAACACACTGGCTGACAAAATGACATCCAGGCATAAGCAAGCAGATAAGAAGAGGCCTGCACCAGAATTACATACTGAATCCCCACCCTCTCCCAAATCCTCACATGTGATCACATCTGACTCCTCTGCTCTCCTCCAGGAACTTAAGTCCTTCTTTCTACCGAAGATGGAGTCCCTTCAGGCTGGGGTAGATACATTGACCAGCGAAATACGCCAATTCTCTACCAGAATGTCCCACGTGGAGCAGCGTGTGTCAGATGTAGAAGACAGACAAGAATCAACCTCTACCTCAGTAAGGCAGCTACAACGCCAAAACCAAATCTTGCAAGAAAAGGTAGACGACCTCGAAAATCGGAGTCGGAGGAACAATCTCCGAATGGTGGGTGTACCTGAAACAGTGAAAAACAAAGATTTGCTTGAGTTTACCGCTTTAACCATCCCTAAACTGCTGAAAATGAACCCAGATCACTTACCCCTTGACATAGAGCGAGCCCATCGCATAGGCCCGGATAGAGGCCTTGAGACTTTAAATTCTCGCCCACGCCAAGTGATTTATAAGTGCCTCAACTACCAGGAAAAACTCGCACTATTGCAAGCTTATAGGGCTCATACGGGAGATTTGATTTTTGAAGGAAAGAAAATATTGATTTTTCAGGACTTTTCTGCAGAGGTTACCAAACTCCGGAAAGAATTCGCTCCACTGTGCTCTCGACTTCACAAGGAGGGGAGACAGGCTTCACTGCTATATCCTGCTAAATTAAGACTGCAAACACCAGCTGGTCCCAAGTTTTTCAGTTCCCCCAAAGATCTGCAAGCATACCTTGATAGAGATAAAGATGACCAACGAGATGTACACTGAACATAGAAGAATTTCTTTTCAGCCTCAATTTTCTCCAAGCTCTCCGTTACATAATGGAGGGATGGAGTGCTGCAACATGCCCAGTGGCAGAAAGAGTAACTGGGACTAATCTCAGGCATACTGAACTGCATGAAAGGCTCATGTGGGAACTGCAGAAACTCCCAGGAACTATGCTATGGGGGCATATACATTCTCCCACTTCTTGGTTCATGAAGACCAAACTTATACATTTTGGGGAGATACTGGTTTGGTTCCTCAATGTTATCTTGTTTTGTGTTACAAGTTATGTTCTGCATGCATTTTCAAAGACAGTAATTTATGCTTTTTGTCTCCCAGGTCTGACACTAACCCCCTCCCCACATAAAGGTAGAGGGATAGCATTTTTTCTCCTCCCAGGTTTTAAAACTAAGCCATGCATGGGGTCCCTATCCTCTAACAGGGCTGGCAAGCTTCCCTGCCCTTGCTTTAAACCTTCTATACCCAATATTCAAACAGCCTGGGAAAAGGCCCAAAGTGGCTTTAATTCTAATTACAGTACTCCCAGCCAAGTAGAACCCCACTCCCCCTTAACCGTAACAGAGAGATATTTCAGGCTCCTAGCCCATGTTTGCCTAACCATTTCTCTCTTTTTGTTACTATTACATGTGTCCTTAGGGATGTTTATGTTTATGCTGAGATTGACATGCTCTTTGTTAGGTGCCAAGCCTGCTACCAGGATACTCTTATGTTAAAGCAGGGTCTCCAACCGCTTTCTCAGGCTGATGAAGTCTGCTGGTTTCTGGGTGGAATTTGTTTGTTATGTTTATGTGTTTTGCCTACAGTGTCAATGTTATGTGATGCACTAATGCTTTTGTGTCTCTGCCTCCAGCAACAGATGCTCCTCCACTCTGGGGGGTCCCCACACCATGCAATCCTTGACACATGGAAACCTTCTGGTTTGGCTTCCCGACTCTCTCCCATCTGGCTGATTCGTGAGTACAACTCCCTGGCACAAATTGATATCATGCCCTCCCGATACCACATTTTTCCACATACCTTAAGGTACCCATGTTTTATCCTATTGATCCGCCTGCTCCACAGACCGCACCTCAGAATAGCAGAGCTGCAGGAACATTCCATACTTTCATTAGACAATGGCGCAGCGCTATAATGTAGTATCTTGGAATGTTGGAGGTATCACCTCTCCAGGTAAAAGAAGCAAGATACTCCACTACCTCAACTCAATCCACGCAGATATTGCACTGTTGCAAGAAACCCACTTGACACAGGAAGAGCACGCTAAGCTGAAGGTTAGATGGGTAGGTCAAGTTATAAACACGCCAACGACAGGCAGAAAAAAGGGGGTAGCGATACTGGTCAGGAAAGGGTTACCAATAGTGCTTACAGATACACATATCGACGTGCAGGGAAGGTATATCATCACTAGCTTGCATGTATCTTCCAAAACCTATACACTTTGCAGTGTCTATGGGCCGAATAGTCTCTCTCCCCACTTTTGGTCCCAGATTCAATCACTCCTAACTAAACGTAATAGCTCTCAAATCCTCATGGGAGGGGACTTCAACATGGCCCAACTATCCCCTCTCGATAGATTTATAAACCCCTCACAACCCTCTAGCATAAAACAGGGCTCTCAGCGACAGAAAATTGAATCTAAAATTACTTTAAGGCTTAAGGAGGGCTTGGGATTGGTTGATTTATGGAGATTGCGTAATCCAGAGGTTAGGGACTACACCTGTATGTCTAAATCACACCACACATTGTCCAGGATTGACTACTTCCTCACGTCTCCTGCTCTCACCCCTTTTATACCCTATACTAAAATACAACCCATCACCATATCAGATCACGCCCCTATCACACTGGTGCTGGACTTTACCCCCGCCGATAATTTACACAAAACATGGAGGTTTCCCTCTCATCTTTACAACAATGTAGATTTCCGCCAAAACTTACTTGCATACTGGATAGACTATGATGCAGATAACGCCCAACACCACGACAACACGGATCTCTTTTGGCATGCCTCAAAGGCTGTGCTAAGGGGGAGAATTACAGCATACACTTCACATCATAAGAAACAGACTAAGAGGCTCACTGATCAAATGCTAAGAAATCTCACAGATGCATATAATACATATCTGCAACACCCGACCAGCCAATCGAGGCAACACTATTACAACTTGAAGCAAGAAAGAGACACCCATATCCAAATGGTAGATAACATACACACATTGCACAGGCAGGGACAATTCTACAGGTACGGGAACAAGGCAGGGAAAATAATGGCAAACATGGTCAAAGTGGTCACCCCTAGATCTAACATTCCAGCAATCATTACAGATAAGGGCCTTTGTAATGACACCCCTACGATTATGAAAGAGTTTGTGTCATACTACACTAAACTATACACTAAGCAGGACATATCAGAACATAATAAACAGTCATTCTGGCGCAATGTCACCGTCCCCACCATGACCCAGGAACAATTGGCTACGCTTAATGCCCCTATTCAAATACAAGAAGTTGTGAATACCATACGAAGCATTAAACTAGGGAAGGCGGCGGGACCTGACGGTCTCCCCGCAGAATATTATAAAATCTTATGCCCGGCGATAGCGCCCACTTTGGCAAAGCTTTTTTCAGACTACTTAGCAGGGAAGTCTGTACCGGACTCTAGATTTACCGATGCTAACATATGCGTCATTCCCAAACCGGATAGAGATTCGACTCTGCCGTCTTCTTATAGGCCGATTTCTTTATTAAATGGGGACTATAAGTTAATGACCAAAATCCTCGCTAATCGGCTGGCAGATGTTCTGCCACTGCTGGTCCACCCAGACCAGACGGGTTTTGTCAAACACAGATCATCAGTTATCAATTTACGCAAAGCACTGGCAGTCATAGCACAATACCATCAAGCCCGACATAACCGGTCAGATGCCTCACTACAGGATGCCTGCTTCCTCTCTGTCGACGCTGAGAAGGCGTTCGACAGGGTGGAGTGGGATCACTTATACACTACGCTTATTAACTTTGGTATCACAGGCCACTTCTTGGATGCTGTACGTAGACTATATAATTCACCCTCGGCATCCATCATTATCAATGGTGGTCTCTCCCCTTCCTTTAAGCTAGAAAGGGGCACAAGGCAAGGTTGCCCATTGTCCCCGCTCCTATTCGATCTTGCCATTGAGCCGCTGGCTTGCTATATCCGACAACACTGTGCTGGCCTTAAACTACACGCACAGTGTCTACATATCTCATTGTTTGCTGATGACCTCTTGTTGTATATTAGCAACCCTGATCTTAACGTTCCTCAAATATTACAAGTAATGACAAAATTTGGTACCTTTACTGGATACAAAATAAACGAAGACAAATCTGAAGTCACTTGGCTTCAAAACCAGGGAGGCAGCTCCCTACAGAACATGAGTCTCAAGGTCACGGACGGGTCTTTTAAGTATCTGGGGATTCACTTACATGTAGACCCCACAAAGATTTATCAACTTAATATCCCAAAAGTTATACTTAGTTCACAGAACACCATCCGAGGTTGGAGGGGTCTTCCCCTCTCCCTTCACGGTAGAATTCATTTATTGAAAATGGTAATACTACCAAAAATCTTGTATCCCTTGCAAATGCTCCCTCTTCTGCTCCACAACAAGGACATACAGGTAATCTCTTCTACTTTTGCCTCCTTTGTGTGGAACCAAAAAAAGCATAGGATCAACACCACCAGACTCTCTATGCCACTGGGGGTGGGGGGACTTAGGTTTCCGAACATACAGTGGTACAATTGGGCAACACTAACTAAGCTGGTGCTTGGCTGGTTGGCCGGATCTGAATACTTCAGCCATGCTGTAGAGGCGGACTGTGCGTCACCGCTGAACTTGGCCTACCTCCCACACTCTACCTTGTCTGCCTTACCCCATCACATTTCTCAGAACATACTGTTTAGAGACCCGCTGAGAGCATGGCACAAGCTATGTCGATTCTGGGGTAGTGATCACAAAGTGACCAAATATCTGCCCATACAGGGAAACCCTACGTTCATACCTGGTTTCACCACCAGGGCCTTTCAGAAATGGAGGGCCTCTGGCCTGACCTCTATTGCACAATTTATCAATCCTAACACGCTTCAGGTTCTCCCTTTCCAGGAACTGAGAGAAACCTTTGCTATCCCCGCTGATACCATGTTCGCATATTTTCAGTGTAGGCACTTTGTCAGGGCTCTCATCTTAGACAATCGGCTTACTAAAGTAAGTTCTGGCGTGGACAGACTAGTCCGCATGACGAAACAAGGATCATATTCCATAACCCGCATATATAACGAAATCACAAGTCACTTAGAACAACCTGTCCTTCAAACAATACACAACAAATGGCAAGGGACAAGAGACATACAGATTACGGCACAAGAGATCGAAGATAGCTTTCAGAGAGTAAGAGCAGCTACCCTTTCAGCTTATTCTAGAGAGGCACACACTAAACTAATACATCAGGCATATATCCTCCCTAAACTAAGACTAAGGTGGGCCCCTCAGGCAGTAGATAAGTGTAACAAGTGCTCCTTTGCATCACCTGATCTCACACACTTAATATGGGACTGCCCCAAAATAAAAAGACTGTGGGGTAAAGTTCAGTTTTGGCTCCAGAGGGTACTCCAGCAAGAGATAGCTTTAACTCCCTCCACCATTATTTTTCTGACAGACCTGGGGATTACATCCCAACATCAGAAATTTCTGAACTCTGTGATTCTGCTCTCTAGGCGACTAATCATGCAGTATTGGGTAAGGGATAAGGCCCCACCCTTCAAGAAACTGTTGGGGGCAATACACACTCAGGTTTTGGTGGAACAGGCGGACGAACAGGGAGATCTTGATAAAAGAATAAAATCTTATATATATAAATGGGAACCTTATTTACTGTACATCTCTCCACAAGTAAGACATAGAATACTTTATCCTTTTCGCAATTCAACATTTATCATGGAGGAAAATCTGAGAGGGAACTGGTGTCTTTCTCTGTCGCCCCCCCCCCCCCCTCAGCCAACCTGACCACATACGCATAGCTTCGTAGTAGCCCTTAAATTCTCTTTGACATAAGTGCCAGGGAGCTCAGTCCCCCCCCCCCTCCCCAAAATCTATCCCTACCCCCCCCCGAAGTGGAAGGACCTGATTCGATTTGATTGGATTGTTTACTGTTTATGGTTTGTATTAGTTACTTGATGCTTTATAAAAAAAATGGAAAAAACCAGATTAACATCTCAGTATGGAGATATCTTATTTTGGGAAGGCTCTTTCCCCCGGACTGTGGGGGAGGAGGGTCGTCGAATTCCCTTTCTGTATCTTAAAATGTAAATTCTGATGTATTACATACTATGACTTCCATGTTGTGATGGATCTGGATTATAAATAAAGTTTAAAAAAAAACAAAACAAAAAAAAACAATATTTCTCTCTCAATACCATTTCTTATTATTGAAACTTTCCTTATAAGAAATGAGATCTGTTTCACTGATATAATATTTAAAGGTCAGTGCTTGGAAATCATATTTCCATATAACTGTGCATTAAGACTTTATAAGTGAATTAGGTGTGAACCACTACAATAGTGATCACGAACGCCAGCCTGTTGGGCTGGAAACTATGAATTTGGGAGGAGTTGGCTCTTCCCTTAACCATTTTGGAGTTGAGAGTGATCTACAATGCTCTGAGGGCTTGGCCTCAGTTGTCTTTAGCCCTTTTTTTTAGGTTCTAGTTCATCAATCTCCTGGGAGGAAACTGGAGCTCCTTAGCTATGATAGAGGTGGTGTTGATTGTTCAGTCGGACATTCGCAAATGTTATCCACATTCCAGTGGATACTGGGAGCGGACTTCTTGAGCAGTCAGACATCTCTTTCCGGGGGGCGCCTTCCGGAGGTGTTCTCCAGGTTAACCCTCAAATGATGGGTGCTGGAGTTGGATCAGATTGCAGTTCGCCAAGCTTCCAAGGTACGTTTTAAGGTAAAGAGATCAGCAGGTTGCCCTGATAGATGCTCTGTCGGTTCCTTGGGTTTTTAGTCTAACATACCTTTTTCCTCAGTTTGCTCTCCTTCCACGAGTCATTGCTCGTATCATATTAGAGAGAGCATCTGTAATTTTAATAGTTTCTGCGTATTCTCGCAGGATCTTGTATGCAGACCTTGTTGAGATGTCCTATCTTCCCCTTTGGAGGTTGTCCCTGAGGAAGGACCTTCTAATTCAGGGTCCATTCCTTCATCCAATTTCGTTTGTCTGAAGCTCTCTGCTTGGAGATTGAACGCTTAGTTCTGTATAAGCATGGTTTTTCTGAATCGGTCATTGAGACCATGCTTCAGGATCGCAAACCTGTTACTGGTAACTTTTACCATGAGGTATGATGTAAATTCCTTTACTGGTGTGAATCCTAGGGCTACTCTTGGAAGTAGGGTCATGATTCCTTAGATTTTGTCCTTTATCCAGGTAGGTCTGGAAAATGTGAGTCAGTTCCCTGAAGGATCAGATTTCTTTTGAGCCTTTGCCTTCCATAGATATTAAGTTGTTTTATTGGAAGGTTTTCTTTCTTTTTGCTTTCTCTTCTGCTCAGAGATTTTCAGAATTCTTGGTTTTGCAGTGTGATTCGTCCTGGTTTCGAATAGAAATTTTAATCGGGAACTTGTTGTTCCTTCTTTATGTCCGAATCCTTATTCTCTTAAAAACGTTTGATGCGCAGCTTGGTTGTTGTGCGTGATTTTAATACTTTTTAATTCTGTCGATTAGGATTTTTTGCCAGTCTTCTGCCCTGTTTGTTTGTTTCGCTGGAAAGCTTAAAGATCAGAAAGCTACTGCTACTTCTCTTTCTTTCTGGTTAAGAAGTATAATTCGGTTTTCTTATGAGACTGCTGGTGTGCAGCCTCCTGAGAGAATTACAGCTCTTTCCTCGAGAGCTGTTTCCTCTTCTTGGGCCTTCAAAAATTAAGCTTATGTGGAACAGATTTGCAAGACTGCAACTTGGTTCTCTCTACATACTTTGTCTAAATTTTACAAATGTTATACTTTTGACTCGGTTGAGGTTTCTTTTGGGAGTAAGGTTCTTCAAGCGGTAGTGCCTTCAGTTTAGGTCTGCCTGTCTTGTTCTCCCTCCCTTGTCATCTGTGTCCTCTAGCTTGGGTATTGGTTCCCAACAGTAATTTAGGGCGTCTTAGACTCACCATATCTTAGGAAAGAAAACAAAATGTATGCTAAACTGATAAATGTCTCTCTTTCCGGATATGGTGAGTCCACGACCCCACCCTTTATTTTAAGACAGTTGTTTTTGACTAAATCTCAGACACCTCTACACCTTTGTGTTACTTCTTTTTTCCATTTCCCTTCGGTCGAATGACTAGGGTTTGTGGAAAGGAGAGTGATACTTAACAGCTTTGCTGTGGTGCTCTTTGCCTCCTCCTACTGTCCAGTAATGATATTTCCAACAGTAATTGAGGACTCACCATATCCAGAAATAAATACATTTATCAGGTAATCATACATTTTGTTTTTTTCTACATTCCTCTGAGTTTCTATAATGTAGGGTTTCCACCATGTCTGAACTTAAAGGGACAGGAAATCCCAAAAATTTCTTTCATGATTTGGATAGAACTTACCATTTTAAACAACTTTCCAACGTACTTCTATTATCAAATTTGCTTCATAATCTTGCTACCCTTTGTTGAAGGAACAACATTGCACTACTGGCAGCTAGCTTACCACATCTAGTTAGCCAATCACAAGAGACAAATGTGTGCAGGCACCAATCAGCAGCTAGCTTCCACTAATGTAGAATATGTGTGTATTATGTTTCAACAAGGGATACCAAGAGAACAAACCATATTTGAAAATAGAAGTGAATTAAAATGACATGCTCTATCTGAATCATGGAAGTTTAACTTTGACTTAACTATCTCTTTTAAGTTTTCCTTGTATCTAATTCTAATGAGAACAATTATGGACAGACAAAAAATAGGCACTAAAAGAGACTGCCCAAACAAGGCTGTGTTGAACATAAGATTATCCAACAGCATTTCAGAACAATCTTGGTTTGCACAATTTTTTTTTTAATTTATATTTTTATTGAGGAGTTGCACATTACAAATACATTTTTTATAAGAATATACATTGAACAAAAATGCAAGTGTATAAATAATATAAAACAAAGTTGTATATCTTAGCTGATGTTCCTCATTTTAGTCCCCAATACAATGACTGTGGATCACTTTTGGATCTTTATAAATGTTAAATTGTAAATAAATATATATATATATATATATAGATAGATAGATAGATAGATAGATAAAAGCCTTAACTAAGCATTCTAAAAACATTCAGAAGAAAACATAAGCTCTATGTTTAATATTAGCTAGAGGGATTACATAGCAGATGTCATGGTGAGAATATTATAGCAGGAAAGATTCCTGATCTATTTGTTATAAGCAATCGTACTTAGTCTGTGTAAGTATGACTTTGTACTCCACAGAAGGATTGTGTGTATGAAGACAGCTATCACTGTAATAGGGTATATTGTCCCCTTAAAATACTTTAAGTGTTCGCTAAAGCTTAGTTCTCTTTGATAAGAGCAAGGTATATCTTACATGTATCTCCCATCTGGCCTTGGCCGCTGGCCACGAGGGATACGTTGGCAATTTATCAAGCTTATAAATATGAGTGAAGGAAACAAGTTCCCGTGTGTATTAGTCTCACTGGGGGGGCCCCCCACATACCCTCTAAAAAACACACAAGTATAAAGTAATAACATTGTGGCAATAACAGTGTCTCCATCACAAGTATCAGCAGAAGTATAACAGTGAAATACTAGGGTTTCATACAGTATTGCAATAAATGCTTGTGGAGTTTAGTAATGCAGCATAGTAGCTAAGTGTTGAAATAAAATTTTAAACAATTAAACCTACTCACGCTAATCAACTGATGTAAACAAACTAACACCTAGATTACGAGTTTTGCGTTAGAGGCTATGCGGTGCTAACGAGCAGTTTATGCTCACCGCTCACTTACAGACAGCGCTGGTATTACAGGTTTTTACAACCCAGACAAGAAGTGAGGGCTGAGCAAAATTTAGCTCCTTACCGCACTCCAATACCAGTGCTGCTTACGTTAGCGGTGAGCTGGTGTAATGTGCTCGTGCATGATTTCCCCATAGTAAACAACGGGGAGAGCAGGCTGAAAAAAAGTCTAACACCTGCAAAAAAGCAGCGTAAAGCTCCTTAACGCAGCCCCATTGATTCCTATGGGGAAATAAAAGTTATGTCTACACCTAACACCCTAACATGAACCCCGAGTCTAAACACCCCATATCTTACACTTATTAACCCCTAATCTGCCACCCCCAACATCGCCGCAACCTACATTATAATTATTAACCCCTAATCTGTCGCTCCGGACTCCCCCGCCACCTACATTATACTTATGAACCCCTAATCTGCTGCCCCAACATCGCCGCCACTATAATAAACATATTAACCCCTAAACCGCTGCACTCCCGCCTCGCAAAAATTAGTTAAATATTATTAACCCCTAATCTGCCGGCCCTAACGTCGCCGCCACCTACTTACATTTATTAACCCCTAATCTGGCGCCCCCAACGTCGCCGCCACTATATTAAAGTTATTAACCCCTAAACCTAAGTCTAACCCTAAACATAACACCCCCTAACTTAAATATAATTTAAATAAATCTAAATAAAATTACTATAATCAACTAAATTATTCCTATTTAAAACTACTTACCTGTAAAATAAACCCTAAGATAGCTACAATATGACTAATAGTTACATTGTATTTAGTTTAGGGTTTATTTTTATTTTACAGACAAGTTTGTATTTATTTTAACTAGGTACAATAGTTATTAACTATTTAATAAATACCTAGCTAAAATAAATACAAAAGTACTTGTAACATAAAACCTAACCTAAGTTACAATTACACCTAACACTACACTACAATTAAATTATTTCCCTAAATTAAATACAATTAAATGAAATTATCTAAAGTACAAAAAAACAAACAAACACTAAATTACAGAAAATAATAAAAAAATTACAAGATTTTTAAACTAATTACACCTAATCTAATCCCCCTAACAAAATAAAAAAGCCCCGCCAAAAGTTAGGGGGTGTTAGGGTTAGACTTAGGTTTAGGGGTTAATAACTTTAATATAGTGGGGGCGGCAGATTAGGGGTTAATAAATGCAGGTAGGTGGCGTCGATGTTAGGGACGGCAGATTAGGGGTTAATAATATTTAACTAATGTTTGCGAGGCGGGAGTGTGGCGGTTTAGTATATTTATTATAGTGGCGGCGATGTCCGGTTCAGCAGATTAGGGGTTAAAAATTTTCTTTTAGTGTTTGCGATGTGGGAGGGCCTCCGTTTAGGGGTTAATAGGTAGTTTATGGGTGTTAGTGTACTTTTTAGCACTTTAGTTAAGAGTTTTATGCTACAGCGTTGTAGTGTAAAACTCTTAACTACTGACTTTAAAATGTGGTACCAGTCTTGACAGGAGAGGGTGTACCGCTCACTTTTTGGCAGACTCGTAATACCGGCGCTATGCAAGTCCCATTGAAAAAAGAGGATACGCAATTTACATAAGTGGATTTGCGGTATTTCCAAGTCTGACCAAAAAAGTGAGCGACCTGCAAAACTCGTAATACCAGCGAGCGTTAAAAAGCAGCGTTGGGACAGGCCAACGCTGCTTTTTAAGCCTAACGCAAGAATCATAATCTAGCCGAATGCTATGAATAATTTAACTAACAGTATGAAATGTGATCAGCTTAGAGATATTGCTAATCTTTCCTAAATACTAATAATGAAGGTAACATGGTATAGATTTTTGTTGTTTCCCCCCCCCCCCCCCCCCCCGGGTTTAATTTTGGAAGGGAGAGCGTCCATTTCGGTGTTTATATATTGTCCTGCAATCGGTTGTCACTCTGCATCAATATATGGATAAGTCCAGTGTTAGTTGTCTTTAGTGTCCCTCCAAATGAGTCCACAAGTAACAAATTTCTGTGCAAGTTGTGAGTGATCATCAGCTGGCAGTCGGCTGTTTCGCCGGTACCGAGCAGGTCTATGATTGCAGATGAGAAGCCTGTCTGGTTTTTGGTATTGTCTTCTCAGGAGGTCCTCCCCAGACTCCGTGTGGATATTGCTTGTACCAGAAGTTTTCCCCTCCACAATAGTTTGCTTCGTATGCCGTGCGATTGTTTGGCCGTTTGCGGTGATCTCAGTGAGCTGTTTTTTTTCTTTATTGGTGCTTTGCTCAACATCATCGATGGTGTTTTTTCTAGTTGAGATCCATGCTTTGCGGTGTAAGTAGATTTCAAGTATGTTGGTTCTCCCTTCTGATAGCTTAGGTTATTAAATTTAATCTCTATGATCGCACCATCAGTTGTGGCAGGTAGATCTCTTTTATGGCAGGGGTTCAATAAGAAATCCAAAGGGGCACGGTCAATAAGATTTTGAAATATCGACTCTAGTTTGTGCCAGTGGGCGCCAAAAATGTCCATCGAATCTGTTACCTCGGCAGGGGCCATTTTAGCTGTAACGTTTTATTAAACCGTTCTCTTTCACCCCTCTCAGTCAGTTCTCTTCACTTATTGTTCTGTTGCGTTAATAAGAGCTATGTTGGTATTGTGGCAAAGTAAGGCAAGAACCCTCACGCACAAGGCCCTTTTCGTCTGTTTCCAACCTCTAGTTTCAAGAATACAGCTGATAGTCATGCGTGAAGTATGCCACAGGTTAGCCTGCTAACCAGGTGCCAAAATCAAATAGGTTTGCTGTAAAAGATTCCTTTTATTCGGCAGTATATAAAGAGCTCAGCCAGAGCTCAAAAGGATGCGACCTTACCGGATCGCTGGTCAGACACGCCCCCCTGCACAAATGATTTTTTATTGCCCAAATTATATCTATCCATAACTGTTTGAAGACAGAAATAAATAGAAAACTAATTTAAACATTGTGGTGCACATTGTTTTATAGAAACTACTTCATGGAAACTAGCTTTACACCTCTTTAATATATAAAAAAGTAACATAATAATTATTCTAAGGTTAAGCTTTGCTTTGAATACATTGTTATATATAACATGTATTTAGTGTTTAATATCCCTTAACCCAAAAGGACGTATATATATATTTCATGCGGTACTTTGCCTATCATACCGCATGACATATATATTAGGGGTGCTGAAAATAATCGCCATTGCGATGCATCTCGATGCAGCCATTAACGATGCTGCATTGATGCAGTGCAGACCCGAATCGATTCAGGGGTCAGTTGCATCGTCACGTGACCCCGCCTCCGGGAACGACACCAGTTTGCTGTTCAAGCACTTCAAAGCTCAGTACTTGCGCAGTGACTGTGAAACATGCTGGCCCAGGAGTCTATAAAATCAGTTTTGGTAGGTCCTCCCCCCTGTCTCATGAGGCACAGCAGTCAGAGTGTTGCGCTGGGTACCATGGTTAACCGAAGAATGCTGCTGCTTCCCCGTGCACCCCCAGGATATAGGTGACATAGTACTGGGGTTTAGGGTGATAGAGGACTGGCTAATATGGTGGAGGTGTGGGCTGTCTGGTTGAGGAGCACTGGGTGATGCTGCGATTTAGGATTTAGACAGTGACAAGGACCAGACAGTGTGGCCATAACTATAAGTGAAAAATAAAACTGCTATGACCAGTGAGATCGTCCATCCGTAGGGTACCACAGCATTCCAACCCCTGCATAACCATTCTTACTGACACGTAGCTTGTGACAGTCAGGCATATACTAGAAAAATTATTGAAATGGGTGAAAACAACTAGCTGACAACCCATTGTAGGGTTTTATAGTATTAAAGAGTAAGAATGCTGTGGATGAGTTAGGCACAGGGTAATGTGGATGAGCAACAAGCTGAATGCCGTGGCTGGGACAGGAACAGGGTGTTATAGAAGAGAACTAGGCTGAGCGTGCTATGGGACATTATTAAAACTAAGGCACCAAGTGCTCTGGAAAAGGTAGGGGTGTCAGGGACTTAAATGCCTGAGTACTGTGAAAAATTTAGACACAGGAAGCTCTGTGGGAGTTATCTGCTCTTAAGAAAGTGGGGAGAGATTGCTTTGGGAAATTATGTGACCAAATGTAAGGGAGCCAGCTGCCATAGGGACCTTATTGGGGACCAAGGGACTGAGTACTGGGGTGACATTGTGTGGGGCATATGGCAGAGTGGTGTGATGAATTTGATGGGCACACGAATCTCTAGAGTATCTAAGTGCTGTAGCAGAGCTTGTATCTAGCTGTTCTATGTTCTTGTATGAATGTTGGTTGGGTAATGGGAAAAGGAGAGACTGTTAATGCATTTTTTGTGTGAGATGTGGAAGATGTTGAGTAATGGAATAGCTAGTTTTGTAGTGCAGCCAGGTGTAAGATGAAAGCGTAGCATTGTTCAAGGTGATGGAAAGTGGCTGATGGACTTTTCAGGGACAGGGCATTATGTAGGGGATGGGTTGAGGTTGTTGGAGTAACTTTGTGTGCAGTGTCATGTCAAATCATGATATATTTTGGACTTTCTTATGTGCGTAACCATGTAAAATATTTCCCTGGATCCTTAAATAGTATGGCTATCTCCTTAGCATTCTAGGTCCCTCCTAAGTTTTAGACAAATGAGGGTGGAGCATATACTAGCATAGTGAAGAGTTAGACACAGGTTTTTTTAAGGTGGTGAGTAAAGACAAGGGAGTAGTTTTCTTTAGGGTGATAGGCTGTGTATACAGTTACACTTCTGTGGAAAAGCTGGGTATACAGCGGTTGAAATACAACAAATGTAATGAAGGAGATTACTGCCTAAATTGTATTCCAGTTAAAGAAACATTTTATCCACATTGATTTCTTACAATTCTTCTGAATAAAGTCTAAGCAGATTTTTCTAGATGATAACGGGTTTCTATTTGGAATTTGTCTACAAAGCAATGTGTTCATATAACACAGAAGAGAGTTATGTTGGAAGACTCATATATATGCCTATTTTGAAAACGGGGGCAACCCCGAAACTTCAATAAAGACATTGTTTGTTTCTACAAGACCCTGTGAGTGACTCCCTTACTTTACGGATTTGTATTTCACTTGGAGTGCACCCAGGGAACCACGGGCCGGTTTTGGGCCTTTGAAATTTACCAGGAGTGCTTCTACCATCCTCCTTTGCCTATATATATATATATATATATATATATATATATATAAATAAAATATGGAATAGAACAAGTTCATGAAAATCATGGGCAGTAATCGTGATGCATCGCGGAATCGAATCATTGACAGGATAAACAATCGAATAGTGAGACCAGTGAAGATGCACACCCCTAATATATATACACGTCTGAGCTGCACGAAGCTCCAGCAGTCTCAGCTGAAAAGTTACAGCAGAGAGCTGGAGTTCCTGTGCTCCATGCATCTGCCTGCATATGTAACCCAAGCACGATCAGTGCTCTGGTTCCATATGAAGGCAGATGCCGGTAAGGATCATCTTCTGGTGCTGGCGGGAGGTGTGGGAAGGAAACCAGGAGAAGGGTGGGCGGTCCAGCAGCAGAGGTGGGAAGGAGGGAGTGGGATGGCTCTACACTGCAGAAAAAATAAATAAAGGGAGAGGGATGGGGAGCTACACTACAAAAAAAGGGGTGTGGGGGTCCTAAATAACAATTGCAGGAGGGGGGAGGTGGGGGGACCACTACACAACATTTAAAAAAAAAAAAATATATGTTTTAAAAAATATAAGCATTCATGGGTACTAGCAGACAGTTGCAAGTACTAAATATGGCTACAATTAGTGGGAAAGGGAGGGTTAGAGAGCTTTTTGTGGGGATCAGGGAAGGGGAGGTTTGAGGAGGATCACTAAACTGCAGAAAAAAAACAACTAAAAAACCTAAACTGCATACTAGCAGACTTGCTGCTAGTACCTAAAATAGTGGTGACCAGTGGGTGGGGTGGAGAAGAGAGCTGTTTGGGAGGGGTCTGTGGGTAATCTCTACACTTAAAGGGACACTGAACACATTTTTTTTATTTTGTGATTCAGATAGAGCATGCAATTTTAAGCAACTTTCTAATGTACTCCTATTAGCAAATGTTCTTCATTCTCTTGGTATCTTTGTTTGAAAAGCAAGAATGTAAGTTTAGACGCTGGCCCATTTTTGTTGAACAACCTGGGTTGTTTTTTCTGATTGGTGGATAAATTCATCCACCAATAAACAAGTGCTGTCCAGTGTACTGTACTTTCTTTTTTAAATAAAGATAGCAAGAGAACGAATTTTTTTTGATAATGAGTAAATTAGAAAGTGGCTTAAAAATGCATGCTCTATCTGAATCATGAAAGAAAAAATTTGGGTTCAGTATCCCTTTAAAGGGCCACTGTAAGTAAATATTTTCTATGCCTGTTACTAACTAACTACCACAAATACGCTTTTTATCAATAGCATTTCATTAACATATCTCTACCGTATATCATAAATCTTGTCTGCAAATTTAATTGTTTTCCAAACCCACTCCGTGGGTATCCTTTGCTCTGTACCAATCTGTTTACAATACCTAGGTTTCAAAATGGCGCTTTAAACACAAAGTTATTGGTTTAAGTATTTTGAACATGCAGTGCTGAAAATAGTGGGCAGGATAACGTGACATCATCTGCGAATAAAAGATATAACTTTTAGAACGTTATGAAACTTCGTTTTGGAGAAAATATAGGTCAGTAGGTTTTAATTAATGTTTATTAACTTTAATATGTTAGTTGTTTAGCTTAAAAATTATAACAGAAAGTAATCCTTTAAGCTAAAATTAACCTTACAAGCTAACTGATTAACCCCTTCACTGCCAGGAATAATAGAAGTATAGTGTGCTGCTCCAATTCGTGGCATTCTAATTACCAAAAAGCAATGGCAAAGTCATGTATGTCTGCTATTTCTGAACAAAGGGGATCCAAGAGAAGCTTTTTGCAACCATTTATGTCATGATTGCACAAGCAGTATGTAAATATATTTCTGTGTAAATGGAGTGATAGCAAAATGCTATAAATTCTTCTATGAAAGTCCTGGTAACGAAGGGGTTAAGTATAGATACTTGTGTTATGATGAAATTTTATTAACAGTTAAAGCTAATCCAATACAAAATTGAATGTGTTCAACTTTTAATATGAATTTAATTACTAAATATATAGTTTTCACAGGTAAATAAAAAAATTAAGCTCTATTTCTGTTTAAATATAGTGATAGCAAAAATGCTAAAAATTCTCTGGTATTTTAGGCAAGTTCTTCTATGAAAGTCCCATTAGTGATATGGTTAAAAGACTTCTATATATGTTGGGTCGTACAAAGAGATGGAGAGGTGATCCCCAAGTCTTCCAAAGCTAACTTTGTGGCAAGTAATTCTAAATCAGAAGCATGATAGTTTCAAAATGGGATAGCTTGCATAAAATAAAAATAATGGCCACCAGATGGAAATTATAGGGGGCGACAGAAACAGAACTGTTATGAGTTTCTAAGAAAACATCCATGCTGGGGGGAAAAAAATGCAATTTTCAATTAAAGGGACAGTCTACTTCAGATTTTTTTATTGTGAAATAGATAATCCCTTTATTACCTATTCCCCCATTTTGCATGACCAACACTGTTATAGTAATACACTTTTTGCCTGTTATTACCTTCTTTCTTAGCCTCTGCAAACTGCTACTTATCTCAGTTCTTTTGATAGACATGCATTTTAGACAATCAGTGCTAAATAATTTCAGGGGAGTGAGCACAGTGTTTATCTATACGAGACACATGAACTAGCAGTGTCCAACGGTCAAAATGCACTTAAATAGAGGCAATTCAACAGCTTAGAAATTAACATATGATCATACCTATGTTTAGCTTTCCACAAAGAATACCAAGAGAGCAAAGCAAATTTGATGATAAAGTTCATTGGAAAGTTGTTTTAAATTCCGTTCCCTTTTGGAATCATGAAAGTTTAATTTTGATTAGACTGTCCCTTTAATAATATAACTTTTAAAATTAATGGATTGTGGTTTAAAACATATCATAACCGCTTGTACTAATTTTTTTTTGATGAAAATGTTTTAAATAAACACATTTGTGCTGAAGAATTTGTCAATTTAAAGGTGATAGTTTCCTGGAATCGCTAAAACTGGTACATACACTCCAGGTGCCGTATAAATTGGAAACTTTCCAACCTGCAGAACATATTTACATTTTACAGGTTAGTAGACTAGCTACAAAATGGGGAAATTAACTGGCATTAGTCAAATGCTGCAAAGAATAACAGAGCGACTTGAGAGACTGTTCTAGGGTTTTCACTGTGGAGACCATTCTCTAGTCTAAAGCTTTCTCATCACTCCATTTACACAGAATAATATAGAAACTGGGAAGCCAAATCTGGCCTTGGTTGCTGTCTACTTACTTTAGGGCTGTCCCCTGTATAACGTTCAGAACAGCATCTCAGACAGCAATCTTGTGCTTGTTGAAACCGTTCTGCTTATGAAACCCCTGAAACATCATGTTGCTAACTTTAGGTTAGGGATAGGTACTCCAACTACAAATGACCATGACGACATCATGGCTTTGATATTTTAGCAATATTATTGCTGTTGTGAAGACACTGGGATTCACTGATTATTCAGCTCTTATGTTAATCATTTGAGACCTGCCCATTACTTAGCTGCACAGAATATCATAAGATTAAGAACTGGAGAACCTACAACTAGCCCAGCCTATATCCCTGCCAAATGTATGCCACCCTCTAGTACCTACAGCCCACCCCTACTATGACGTTATTCATTTGATTAACCTGCTTTCACCCAACAAATAATGCGCTGGCACACAGGTCATGTGATACACTGACACGTGAACTGGTCATATGATCGACTGATCTTGTGAGTTAAGAGGAAGTTAACTTTCACTGGTAGAGAAGACACCGAAGACCGAACCTAGCGACGGTAAGCGGCTAGAGGTAGGTTGTGACGGTAGCGAGGGCATGAAATGAGGAGGGGAGATTAAGAGGTTCTGGAGGAGAATGCAGTGAGGGATTAAAGTGAAAGCTGTGGGTTCATAATCAAAATATCAACTCTTATTTATGAGAGTGCATTTCATTACATCAAGTTCCTAGTTGCTAAGGGGTTAATCTTTTTCAGGTCTATTTTGCAATAAAATGGCGCCTTTGGGCAGTAATATGGATACAGTGGCCGCAAGCTTTTAGTGTCAGGTGCTGTCCTATAGATGTTGAGGGGAGGGTGTTCCCTACTATCTCTTTTGCTCAAGTGACAGGAACCGTATAATATGTAACCTATTTCTTTACTCTCTCTTCAGATGTATTTTGTTCTTCTTTACTGTGTGTTTATTGGGGCTATGTCTGTAGAAGCTGCTGCCCCTGATGATGAGATTATTTACTTACCAGGGCTGCATAAACAGCCCTCTTTCCACCAATACTCAGGATATCTCAGTGTGATAGGAGGCAAACACCTCCATTACTGGTAAGTGTCATTCTTTCTGTAACTCTTAGGTTTTTCTTTTTTTTTTTTTTTTTTTTTTTTCTTCTTAAAGGACAACAATACAATGCTGTAATATGTTTGAAAATTGCATTATTGTTTACATATCACTGTGTGCTTAAAGGGACAGTCAAGTCCAAAATTTTTTTCTCCATGATTTAAATAGGACATGCAATTTTAAACAACTTCCCAATTTACTTTTATCACCAATTTTGCTTTGTTCTCTTGGTATTCTTAGTTGAAAGCTAAACCTAGGAGGTTCATATGCTAATTTTTAGACTGCCTCTAATCTGAAAACATTTTGACCACTAGAGGGCTTTAGTTCACATGTTTCATATAGATAACATTGAGCTCATGCACGTAAAGTGACCTAGTAGTGAGCACTGATTGGCTAAACTGCATGTCTGTCAAAAGAACTGAAATAAGGGGGCAGTCAGCAGAAGCTTAGATACAAGATAATTATAGAGGTAAAACGTGTATTATTATAACTGTGTTGGTTATGCAAAACTGGGGAATGGGTAATAAAGGGATTATCTTTCTTTTTAAACAACACAAATTCTGGTGTTGCCTGTCCCTTTAACTCCTGAAAATTGGTTAACATGTACAGTCAGCAGCAGTGTACTATTTGGAGCTAAAAAATAATATATATATATATATATATATATATATATATATATATATATATATATATATATATATATATATATATATATATATATATAATTATACAGTGGATATAAAAAGTCTACACACCCCTGTTAAAATGTCAGGTTTCTGTGATGTAAAAAAATGAGACAAAGATAAATAATTTCAGAACTTTTTCCACCTTTAATGTGACCTATAAACTGTACTACTCAATTGAAAAACAAACTGAAATCTTTTAGGTGAAGGGAAATAAAAATAAAAAAATAAAATAATATGGTTGCATAAGTGTGAACACCCTTTTATAACTAGGGATGTAGCTGTGTTCAGAATTAAGCAATCACATTCAAAATCATGTTAAATAGGAGTCAGTATACACCTGTTATCATTTAAAGTCCCTCTGATTAACCCTGAATAAAGTTCAGCTGTTCTAGTAGGTCTTTTCTGACATTTTGTTAGTCGCATCCTACAGCAAAAGCCATGGTCCACAGAGAGCTTCTAAAGCATCAGAGGGATCTTATTGGTAAAAGGTATCAGTCAGGAGAAGGGTACAAAAGAATTTCCAAGGCATTAGATATACCATGGAACACAGTGAAGACAGTCATCATCAAGTGAAGAAAATATGGTGCAACAGTGACATTACCAAGAACTGGATGTCACTCCAAAATTGATGAAAATATGAGAAGAAAACTGGTCTGGGAGGCTGCCAAGAGGCCTACAGCAATATTAAAGAAGCTGCAGGAATATCTGGCAAGTACTGGCTGTGTGGTACATGTGATGGAAATTTCCCGTATTCTTCATATGTCTGGGCTATGGGGTAGAGTGGCAAGACGAAAGCCTTTTCTTACCAAAAAAAAAAAACATCCAAGCCCGGCTAAATTTCGCAAAAACACATCTGAAGTTTCCCAAAAGCATGTTGCAAAAGGTGTTCTGGTCTGATGAAAGTTGAACTTTTTGGCCATAATTCCAAAAGATATGTTTGGTGCAAAAACAACATTGCATATCACCAAAAGAACACCATACCCACAGTGAAGCATGGTGGTGTCAGCATCATGCTTTGGGGCTGTTTTTCTTCAGCTGGAACTGGGGCCTTAGTCAAGGTAGAGGGAATAATGAACAGTTCCAAATACCAGACAATATTGGCACAAAACCTTCAGGCTTCTTCTAGAAAGCTGAACATGAAGAGGAACTTCATCTTTCAGCATGACAACGACCCAAAGCATACATCCAAATCCACAAAGGCTTCACCAGAAGAAGATTAAAGTTTTGGGATGGCCCAGCCAGAGCCCAGACCTGAATCCAATTCAAAATCTGTGGGGTGATCTGAAGAGGGCTGTGCACAGGAGATGTCCTCGCATTCTGTCAGATTTAGAGTGTTTTTGCAAAGAAGAGTGGGCAAATCTTGCCAAGTCAAGATGTGCCATGCTGAAAAACTCATACCCAAAAAAAAGCTACACTACAGAAAAGGTCATTTAAAAAAATAAAAAGGCACATTTTTTTTACTACACTGGGTACTGGCAGACAGCTGCCAGTACCCAAGATGGCGCCCATTAAGGCAGAGGGGGAGGGTTAGAGAGCTGTTTGGTGGGGGATCAGTGAGGCTGGGAGCTAAGGGGGGATCCGACACAGCAGCATATGTAAATATGCTAAAAAAAAGCCCAAATATAGCTTTTATTTTAGTACTGGCAGAGTTTCTGCCAGTACTTAAGATGGCGGGGACAATTGTGGGGTGGGGGAGGGAAGAGAGCTGTTTGGGAGGGATCAGGGGGTCTCATGTTTCAGGTGGGAGGCTGAGCTCTACACTAAAGCTAAAATTAACCCTGCAAGCTCCCTACAAGCTACATAATTAACCCCTTCACTGCTAGCCATAATACACGTGTGAAATGCAGCGGCATTTGGCGGCCTTCTAATTACCAAAAAGCAACGCCAAAGCCATATGTCTGCTATTTCTGAACAAAGGGGATCCCAGAGAAGCATTTACAACCATTTGTGCCATAATTGCACAAGCTGTTTGTAAATGATTTCAGTGAGAAACCTAAAATTGTGAAAAATTTAACGTTTTTTTTAATTTGATCGCATTTGGCGGTGAAATGGTGGCATGAAATATACCAAAATTGGCCTAGATCAATACTAGGGGTTGTCTACTACACTACACTAAAGCTAAAATTATCCCTAAAGGCTCCCTACATGCTCCATAATTAACCCCTTCACTGCTGGGCATAATACACGTGTAGTGCGCAGTGGCATTTAGCAGCCTTCTAATTACTAAAAAGCAACGCCAAAGCCATATATGTCTGCTATTTCTGAACAAAGGGGATCCCAGAGAAGAATTTACAACCATTTAAGCCATAATTACACAAGCTGTTTGTAAATAATTTCAGTGAGAAACCAAAAGTTTGTGAAAAAATTAGTAAAAAAGTGAACGATTTTTTGTATTTAATCGCATTTGGCGGTGAAATGGTGGCATGAAATATACCAAAATGGGCCTAGATGAATACTTTGGGATGTCTACTAAAAAAAAATATATACATGTCAATGGATATTCAGAGATTCCTGAAAGATATTAGTGTTCTAATGTAACTAGCGCTAATTTTGAAAAATAATGGTTTGGAAATAGCAAAGTGCTAATTGTATTTATGGCCCTATAACTTACAAAAAAAGCAAAGAACATGTAAACATTGGGTATTTCTAAACTCAGGACAAAATTTAGAAACTATTTAGCACGGGTGTTTTTTGGTAGTTGTAGATGTGTAACAGATTTTGGGGGTCATAGTTAGAAAAAGTGTGTTTTTTTTTTTTTTCAATTTTTTCCTCATATTTTATAATTTTTTTTTATAGTAAATAAGATATGATGAAAATAATGGTATCTTTAGAAAGTCCATTTAATGGCGAGAAAAACGGTATATAATATGTGTGGGTACAGTAAATGAGTAAGAGGAAAATTACAGCTAAACACAAACACCGCAGAAATGTAAAAATAGCCTTGGTCCCAAACGGACAGAAAATGGAAAAGTGCTGTGGTCATTAAGGGGTTAAGGGTGTTCACACTTATGCATCCATATTATTTTTATTTCACTTTACCTAAAAGATTTCAGTTTGTTTTTCAATTGAGTTGTACAGTTTATAGGTCACATTAAAGGGGAAAAAAGTTCTGAAATTATTTCTTTGTCTTTTTTTTTTTTTTTTTTTTTACATCGCAGAAACCTGACATTTTAACAGGGGTGTGTAGACTTTTTATATTCTCTCTCTAAATATGTGTATGTAACCAGCTACCTATCAGTAGTGTGTTGCTGAGGAGATGTACATGTGCTCTAATTTGAAAATAAGCTATACAAAGGAACAAGTGCAACCTCAACTCGCAGTATTGCACCAATTGACAATACATGCACACTGCACTTACTAGAAATTCAAAATAAAAGAGCCGTAGTTAACCAAACCTTATGGGAAAGGCATCCCTCGCTTCTGTTAATGTTAAAGGGACATAATACCCACATTTTTTCTTTCATGATTTAGAAAGAGAATGCAATTTTAAACCTCTTTCTAATTTACTTCTATTATCTAATTTGTTTTCTCTTGATATTCTTTGCTGAAAAGCATATCTAGATATGCTCAGTAGCTGCTGATTGGTTGCTGCACATAGAAGCCTCGTGTGATTGGCTCACCATGTACATTGCTTTTTCTTCAACTAAGGATATCTAAAAAATGAAGCAAAATAAATAATAGAAGTAAATTGTAATGTTGTTTAAATTTCTGTTCTCTATCTGAATCATGAAAGAAAGATTTTGGGTTTAGTGGCCCTTTTAAGGTTTGATTGTACATCACAGCCACAGTCAGTCCTTGTCTGTCCCAACACCCAATCTGTTGGTGAACTTTTGTTGTGCTCAGTTCATATGGGGGATCTATAAAGTCTAATATATTTGTGAATTTACTGTTTGTAATTTTGCTATAGAGCGTTGTCTTGTGTTGTGTTTTTTTTTTTTTTTTGTGTTAAATTTGATAATAGTATTTTAATTCTATCTGAACCATGACCGTTTATTTTAGATTTTCATTTCCCTTTTAAACTTTGTCTTCCAGGTTTGTGGAGTCCCAAAAGGATCCAAGTAATGATCCAGTTGTTCTTTGGCTGAATGGAGGTCCTGGTTGCAGTTCTTTGGATGGACTATTGACTGAACATGGTCCCTTCCTGGTGTGTGCAGATGTTAAGGACATTTGATGTTAATTTATGGGATGAATATTTTCTTTTAACCCTTTTGTTTCCTTTTCCCAGATTCAGGAAGATGGCAACACTTTGGAATACAACCCTTACTCCTGGAACATGGTAATTATTCATGATCTATCAGTCGTCATTTGAAATATTTAGAAACGGCTCTTCTGTTTGCCCTAGACCCTCTTATGTTTATTTCTTTAGTTTAATGTCGCTAAATGTATGTTCCATTCCATTTTTGCTTAGATTGCAAATGTTCTCTACCTGGAAGCCCCTGCTGGTGTTGGATTTTCCTATTCCAATGATAAAAACTATGAGACTAATGATACTGAGGTAAGATAACTTGATACAATGATAGTGTGTTTCTGTATGTAGAGTACAGTATTTTGCCTATTTTATTAGTCTTGCAGAGCTTCTTTTCGTTTTAATCATATTTATGTAATCATAAATATTGCTTTGACTTTAAGAGACGTGTTAGTCAAAACTGAAATGCACACAAATGTGTGTGTGTAATCCATCTGTGTTCTCTACAGTATATGTTGCCTGCCGGGTGGCATTATGAAGTATCCGGGTCCCTGGGTGCTCACTGGCACTCACAGGAACCTGTGGTGTCCCCAGAGTCACAGGCAGTTAACCCCAGACAGGCCTGGGTGCATGAACCGTATGGGAAATTGCAAAAAACTAATTAAAGGGACAGTAATGTCCAAAAAAACTTTCATGATATAAATAGGAAATGTAACTTAAACAACTTTCCAATTTACTTTTGTCATCAATTTTGCTTTGTTCTCTTCATATTATTAGTTGAAAGCTAATTCTAGGAGGTTCATATGCTAATTTCTTAGACTTTAAAGACTGCCTCTAATCTGAATGCATTTTGACCACTAGAGGGCATTAGTTCATGTGTTTCAAACAGATAACATTGAGCTCATGCACGTGAAGTTACCCTGGAGTGAGCACTGATTGGCTAAAATGCAAGTCTGTCAAAAGAACTAAAATAAGGGGGCAGTCAACAGAGGCTTAGATACAAGATAATTACAGAGGTAAAAAGTGTATTTCTATAACAGTGTTGGTTATGCAAAACTGGGGAATGGATAACAAAGGGATTCTTACTTTTTAAACAACAAAAATTCTGGTGTTGACGGTCCCTTTAATATAACACACAGAGAAAGTCCAGCATTCACTTGCAAGCTCTCAGCTAAGATTAAAATAAAAATGGATTAGTTACCCCATCTGGCCAAATGGGACTAGCCCAGGTACCTTTTCAAGGTCCCTTCCAAAACCTGGGACCCTAAAACAGCCACACAATGCAAGCTCTCAATCCAACAAAATGGGAACAAGGGAAGGGTGCACAGGCTTAAGTAATCACCCTAGACATATACAAAACACGGAAGGGGACTGCACTCTCAGACTGGACTGGGTACACATCCCATGGCCTTGCAACATGCTTAGCCCTGGGTGTTAACTGTAACTCACAGGAAGCTGTGCTGTCCCCAGAGTCACAGACAGTTAACCCTTTTAACTGAGAGCTTGCAAGTGAGTGCTGGACTTTCTCTGTGTGTTTTATTAATTTGTTTTGTAAATTTCCCTATGGTTCTTGCACCCATAGTTTTTATGTGTTGCTCGAAACCATAATTACTATTCAAATTTTTATATATATATATATATATATATATATATATTTATTTATATATATATATATATATATATATATATATATATATATATATATATTTTTTTTTTTTTTTTTTTTTTAATTTGAGGTCATAATATAAATACTGGCTGTTGAGAAATAGAAGTATTGATTTACTCATCAGTATTTACAGATATACCAGGACACCAATTTCCCTCTTAGGGTACAGCTGAAATAAGAACTGATTAAATGGATACAAAACATGATTCAGATAGAGCATGCCATTTTAAACAACTTTCATAAAATGATCTTTGTTCTCTTGGTATCTTTTCTTCTTAAACGGGGAGAGTCCACAGCTGCATTCATTACTTTTGGAAATTCAGAACCTGGCAACCAGGAGGAGGCAAAGACACCCCAGCCAAAGACTTAAAGGGACATAAAACCCAATTCATTTATTTTTATTTCATGATTTAGATAGAATATTACATTTTAAACAACTTTCTAATTTACTTCTATTAAATTTTCTTAGTTTTCTTGTTATCCTTTGTAGAAAAGCAGAAATTTAAGCTCAAGAATGTGCACGTGTTTGCAACAATGTTTTACATTAGCAGGGGCACTAGATGGCAGCACTATTTCCTGTTGTGTAGTGCTTCAGGCATGTGCACAAAGAATAACATGAGAATGAAAAAAGAAAATTGATAATAGAAGTAAACTGGAATTTTTTTTTATATCCGCTATCTGAATCATGAAAGAACATTTTTGGGTTTAACGTCCCTTTTTTTTTAAATACCTCCCCCACTTCCCTTATCCCCCAGTCATTCTTTGCCTTTTGTCACAGGAGGTTGGCAGAGAAGTGTCGGAAGATTCAAGATAGTCTCTTATGGAGGGTAGTACTCTAAGGAATGGGACTGGAGTTAAGTAGTCTTGTCAGCCTTTCAGTGACAGCATGGATGAAAGTTAGAGTTCGGAGATGCAGGGTGAGTCTTTCTGCGAAACCATCCCGACTCATATTAACAGCTCCTTAGCAATCGGCGTTGACGAGTTTCGCTGCCTGCTTTCTTCACTCAAGTCCATGTCAGAACGAGGCTACTATCTGTCACGCTTGAAGGGCTGTGTACCTGTTCCACGGCATAGATTCTGGTAAGATCATTTCATTTTACTTTGATATGGAAATGTGATGTGAACGAAGAAGTCCGGGTCTCAGTGGGACTCCTTTATCTTATGGAATCAAGGGTTAATATCTCCTGAGGGGGGTTATTGAACAGGGGGGACTTTAATCATGTTTGTTATGTGATTGTGTCTAATGTTTAGTGATGCTTGTAGCTATATCGGAACATAACTGCCTTTTTGTCAGGCTGCGCGTCTCTTATAGTTTTGGCGCATTCTCTTTGGCCTGCACAGTGTTCCTTATGACCAGATGTGGTCACGTTTCTAGTCTCCATTTCCGTATTCCTGACGAGTGGCGATGGAGAGAATCTGTTTCGCTAGTTGTCTTGGTCATAGGAGGTGGTGAGTGCCCCAGCCATTGGAGGTGTAAGGTGCTGTTTTTATTTTTTTCTATCCAAGTTATGGAGGATTCTGATTTTATTTTTTTTTAAAAAATTTTTTTGAGACAGATGTTTGATTCAGATTCTACTTTTTGCGAAGAGTATGAAATGGCCCGGGTAATCCATGCCCATCAGTTATGTTACGCATGCTGTTTTAGAGTGCCCTTTACTCCCGAAACAGGGAACTTGGAGTCTGCTGAGCCATCTGCCCCTGGGGACCCCATATCCCATGGGGCAAATACCCTAGAACCTTCTTTGGCTACGCAAGCAGGTGTCCCTAATGCCTTTACTCCTCCGGAAGGTGGCTTGTTTCCTCCAGAGGTTATGACACGGTTCCGTGTGGCCATTTCTTTGGCATTGGCGCATTTCCATCTTTCAGGGAGGGAAATGTTGGTGAGATACTGTCCGTGTTCAGTTAAACAGGGCTCGTCAAGCGGGGGATCGTCTGGGTCAGATCAGCCCTCTGGGGAAGCGGTTTCCCCTGAGACTTCAGGGGCCCTATCCTCGGGTCAGGGTCGTCAGTTCCCCCGGCAGAGGTAAGTTTTGCCTTTCTTTATAGACTGGCGCACCTTCATGTCCTGCTGCAGCATGTTTTGGCACTGGTGGAGGACCCCAGTCCTGATGGGTTGAAGGGTCCTCTGTCTTCTATCCAGGACGGCAGACTGGGTTAGACATGGGTTAGACATGGGGGGGGATGAAGTTAAACCTCCTTGTCTCCAATTTACTTTTTATTTTGGGTATTTTATTCCAGTTCTGAGCTTCGGAAGAGTGGAGTCTCTGATTGGCTGGTCCTGTTAGTGTACCCACTTTTCTTGGGCGTTCACCTACGAGTGCTACCCTCCTATTTTTTTTTTTTTTTTTTTTATTATATTTTTTTTTTTGTTGATCCAGTTAGGATGTATTTGTTTTCTTTTGGAAGCTCATGGTTTTTTTTTAGTTTCTCTCTTGGGAAACATTTCTTCTCTGGAATTTGATAATAGCGATTTTTTTTTTTTTTTTTTTTTTTGGTTAAGGTTCGTTTTAAGTTAAGGTGTTAGTTACATAGTTCTATAGATCCTTTGTCGATTCCCTTCTGGGATTTAAATTTTTCTGTCTCCTAGTTCAGTACTTAGTACCCTCTGTAGCAGGCTGATCCTGGTCTGACGTGGTGCTGGTGTATCTGGCTGACCTGGTTGGGTGGGGGGGTTACACTCTCTCTCAGATAAGGAGTTCGTTATGCTATGGCTCCTCTATCAAAACTAATATCTTCCCTTTTTGGATAGGGGTTTCTGTGGAGAGGAAAATCATGAGTTTTAATTTTTTGCTTTTGAGAAATCTGCCCTGTACCGGGCTAAGAGAGCAGGCTTTTTCTTTTAATGACGTCAGGCTGGTCCTCGTTGCTTCTGTTGGATGGGGCATCAAGGGGTTTGTCCTCAGTCCTCTTGGTCCCGTTCCTATTTGTTGGTGGGGTTTTAAAAGCCGATCCTGCTAAGAAGGGTTTCGAAGGTTCTTTGACCTCGGAGCTAGAATCTACATTCCAAATTGGACTGTAAGTTTAGATGCCTTTTTTTTTTTTTTTTTTTTTTTTTTTTTTAATTTTGTTTTTTTTTTGTTGAGGTTTTGACCTTGGTACCTCTTCCTTCCGGGGTCAAGGTGACTTGGGCTTCCTTTTCCTTCTGGGGAGGGTTGTTGGGTCATCGGTTCTGGAAGTTTAGGAATTTGAGCTTTTTTCTTCCTCATGCAGCTTCTCGTCTGCTCCCATGTTTTTCAGGGCTCTGGAGAATGCGTTGGTCTCTCTTTTGCCCTGGAGCTACCCTTCTTACAACATGTCGGGTTGATAGGTAGTTTCCTGGGATATCGATGCTTGTTTTTAATTTTTCTCTTGGTCTAGGGGGATTTCCGAGAGGTTGATCCAGATGGATCGTTTGGACACTATATTGCAGACTCTGTTGCAGAGCTGTGCTATTTATTTCAGCTGCTTAGCTGTTGGTGTTGGGGGGTATTATCCCTCAAATCTTGAGGAGTTATATTCTCTGTCTCTGGGATGCTTAGTGAACGTCCAGTGTCCCAGGACTTTTTGGATGTGGCTGAGATTGCATCTCATAAGGTTCTTGTTTCCTCAAGGGTTCCTAGCTGGGGCCGGCTCCGGTTTCCGGGTGCTGGTTTTTCTGGACATGGTCTAGGCTATCTGATCAAACCACCTAGTTGGTTCTGGCTTAGTAGTTTAGCTTGTAAGTCTTGTTGCATATGGTTGGGGTTTGCCTACCCTTTTGATACCGTTTAGTCCTTCTTACTTCCTTTTTGGAGATCTGGGTGGTCCAGGGAATTATTTCCCTACCTTTGGACATGCCAGTCGTTGGTGCTGGGTCCATTACCTCGGTGAAGCAGCCCATGTAGCCTAAGGGTGGGCTTTTTGGCTTGCATCAAAAAGGGTTGTTGGTTTGTATCCAGCTGCTGATACTGGTTATCCTTTTATCGGTATGAGGTCTGTTGGTTCGCTTTAGCCTTGACAGCGTTTCTTCTTCGCGCTTGTGATCTCCCCTTAGGTGGAGTTTAGCGGAGTTTCTCACTCGGCAGGGATCTGTTCTCTGCTGGGGTTTGGATGTTTCTGCTTACATCTTCTTACCTGTGAGGGAGTGGGTTCCTGCACTCTTGGAAGGTTTCCTCTGTGGGAGTTCCTGGTGCAGTTCCTATCTTGATAGGCTAGTTTGTGGCCGGTGTCTACTAGACTTGTGTCGCAGCGTTGGAGCTGGAGGCTTCATCTGGAGCACAATAAGTTCTTATGGTGCTACTTTTAGGCAGTTCCGGGGAGTGACGGTTTATCCCTTGATCGCTCTTTCATGAGTGCGGTCTGCACTCTGTGAGTTTTGGGATCTGCCTTGTCCCTCTGGGTTTTCTTTGGGATGTTTCATGGTCCTTTGGACTTCCATTCAGATAGGGTTAGGGTTTTTTTTTTCCCCCTCACTTCCTTCTGTTCGGGTGTTGGAGTTCATTCTCTATGCATTTTTTTTGTCTTGTTGCTGGGGTTCCTTTTACCCTAGTTGCTGAGTTTTTAGATATCTTGTTGAGTCTTTCCCTGTTTAATTCCTTTCTGGGAATATGTTGAAATTTGTACGGGCTTGAAGCATGCAGGTTTTGTCTCTGGGGGCTTTGTGCTCGGAGGAATCTAGCGATTTTGAGTGTTCTTTATCTATCTTGGCCTTGCTGGATTTAACTGATGGGCAGTTACTTAGTCCTTTCAGTTTTTGTCCTTCTGTCCTGTACAGCAGTTTTTTTGACTGGTTTTGCTAATTTCAGGCTGTGGTGCCCTTCAAATGGCCGCCTCGTCTACCTGCCCTTTTTTGCAGTCAGTGCCCTCTATAGCTTGGGTATTGTTCTCCCAAAAGTAATGGATGCAGCTGTGGACTCTCCCCATTTAAGAAGAAAAGCATAAATTATGCTTACCTGATAAATTTTCTTTTCTTCTGACGGGGAGGGTACACGGCTCCCCCGCCCACGTTTTTTATGTGGGGCGGCTGTGTTAGTAGTTTTTTTTTTTTTTTTTTTTTTTTTTTTTTTTTTTTTTTTCACCTGATATTTCTTCTACTTTTCCTTGTTCCCTCGGCTGAATTACTGGGGGATGAGGGAAGTGGGGGAGGTATTTAAGCCTTTGGCTGGGGTTTCTTTGCCTCCTCCTGGTGGCCAGGTTTTGAATTCCCAAAAGTAATGAATGAAGCTGTGGACTCCCCGTCAGAAGAAAAGACATTTTTCAGGTAAGCATAATTTATGTTTTTGTTTGAAAAGCAGGAACCTACGCTCAAGAACGTGCACGTGTCTGGAGTACTATATGGCAGCAGTTTTGCTAGAATGTTATCTATTTGCAAGAGCACTAGATGGCAGCACTATTTCCTGCTATGTAGTGATCCAGACACCTACCTAGGTAGCTCTTCAGCAAAGAATACCATTAGAATGAAGCATATTTGATCATAGAAGTAAATTGGAAACTTTTTTAAAAAAAAAAAATTGTATGTTCTGTCTGAATCACAATTTATTTTGGGCTTTTATTTCCCTTTTAAAAAATTTTTGTGCTATTTGTTCTCACTTCTTTCTCTTTTACCCCAACTAAATGTCCTTGTCCTTTTATCCATTCTGTTGGCAGTTTTCATCTCCATAACCTTCTCTTGACATAAGTCTTTCATTTATCTTCACTCTGCTGTTCTGACATTCGTCTCTCTGCCCGTCTTGTCCGTTTTTGCCTTCTCTTGCATCATTCTCCCTGCTGGCATTACCTTTTTTTTGCTTACCTTTCACCAATGCCTTATATATTTTTATTTTATTTTTTTTTCCAGGTTGCTCATAATAATTATTTAGCCTTAAAGGAATTTTTCCGTCTTTTTCCGGAGTACAGTAAAAATGATTTTTACATTACTGGCGAGAGCTATGGTGGTGTGTATGTGCCAACACTGGCTGTGGAAGTGTCTCAAGATCCTAGTATAAATCTGAAGGTGAGTCACAGGAGATGCAAATTGGCAGTTTAAGCCAAACTAGTGGGGAGGTGCAAGGCTGATATTGTGCATTTGGGGGAAAATATATTCTGAAATGTACATCCATACAGCGGTGTGCACTTTCAACCAGCAAAGTTATCTGTATAACAAAAGAAAAAGCAGGCATTCTATGGACACTTAATTAGTGCAGTGGTGACGTTTTAAAGAAATCGGTCTGATTCCCTGAAACGTCACAACTGCGCTAATAAAGTGTGAACATGAAGCGTGCACCTGAGCCTGGTTATACATCTTCATACACTAAACAGGGAGATATTGCCATATTTTTTTTTAAATAACAAGAGACAGTATTGCCAAAGGACACCAGTAAAATGTGAAATTCAGGCGGACAGGTCCGTGAAGACAAACCTGGCTATATGTAATGAAGACTACATTTAAACTATTTGATTTCATATTAAAACTTATATCTGGAGGGTCTTGCGTCTATTTTTAGAGCAAAACTTCTCTGAACTGATAATAGAAACATATAAAAGTAGCATAATGGCACTGAAACATCATTTGAGTGTGAATTTGGATTGTAATACAGCTCTTTACCTTGTGAGAGAGACTCTACAATATGTAGTGTCCTCAGATTAGTGTGTATTTAGCCTTTATTCCATCCCATAGCTCACTAAGCTGTCTGTACATGTTTTTGTTTAGGGTATAGCTGTGGGAAACGGCCTGAGCAGCTACGAGAGTAACGACAATTCACTGGTTTACTTTGCTTATTACCATGGCATACTGGGCAATCAGTAAGTCAAACTGAACATGTTTATGGTCCTTATTAGATAACCCTAACTGAAAGAAATTAAAGCACAATTGGTTTATTCAGGTTGGATTTAATTTAAATGAAATAGATTAATATCACTATTTAAAGGGATAGTCTACTTTTTTTTTATTTTTTATTATTGTTTAAAAAGATAACGCCTTTACTACCCATTCCCCAGCTTTGCACGACCAACATTAAATCTAAAGTCAAAATTGACAATAAAAGTTTCATGATTCCGATTAAGCATGCAGTTTTAAAAAACTTTCCTAATTCCTTTTTCAAACGTGCACATTTTTTTTATATGCTCACTTTCTAAAGCTCCCAATGAGCGTGTGAAAAGTGCACAGCATATAGGCATTTTGTGATTGGCTGATGGCTGTCACTTAATACAGGGGGAGGGAAATGTGGATTTCTCTTTATTTCATATTTGTGCTGCAAAGAAAAGGCCTGTTATCTCTGCAGACACACACAAATAAATAAACAAACACTATCAAAAATAAAAAACAATTCCCTGCCTGTAAGTCGTTATCTTCTCTGCCTGTGTCTTTGGTTCGTTTTTTTTGATGGTTCTGAAATGCAAATAATAGTGTATATTTATTTAAAACGACAAATATTACCTTTCTGACGGTACTATGTATAAGCTGTATTATCACCTGTAAATATTGATTAAATGACGTAAGATATTGTTTATACTTGGTCCCATCCCCTCACCAAACTTTGGGTTTTGGAATATTTCCATCTTTAAAATGGCAAACTATTCCGAAATCCAAACCTTTCCGGTCTCAAGCAGTTTGGATAAAGGGCTTTCTACCTGTAATACATATCAGAGCATTGGAATGTATAGAGTAGGGGGTTCAGAAGTAAATTTGCAAACATTCTTCAGCCAATGTTGCAGGAATAAATACAGAAAGTGGGCTGAACTATATGTATAGCACGGAGGTAAACTGATGGATGTGCTGGTAGTTATCTACTTCAGCCTGTTCTTAAAAGGGCACTAAACAACCTTTTGCTTTTACACACAAACAATAGTTTTAATATCCCTTTATAGCCATCATGTGCTTGGTGCTACTGCTTTCATTCCCTTACAATATTTACTTACTCCTCAGGCTATGGAAAGAATTACAAACGTACTGCTGTGAAAAAGGATCTTGTCAGTTCTACAACAACCCTGATGGGAACTGCACCCTGCAGGTAAGTACATGGTTTCGACAAATGGGGGATGATTTGTGCCAGGTTGGTGGTTGATATAAACACATTCACCCCTAATGTGTGCTGCTTCTATAATAGGAGAGGAGCGTTGTGTTCATTATTTAGAAATGTTTCACACACCAAGGTGCTCTTATTTCTTTGTATGCAGGTTCAAGAGGCTATGCATGATGTGTATAGTACTGGACTGAACATCTACAATCTGTATCAGTTATGTGCAGGGGGAACTCCAGGAGAGGTTCGGTATGTCCTGTTTAGGCTGAGTTGGGGGGGGGGGGGGATTTGTAGCCCCCTTTTTGCATGGTAGTTGTAGATATATTCATTTTTGTATTTCCGTTTATCTGCAGGGATGAAGGTGATCACATCACTGTCTATCATCCTGGAATTTTCTCTCCCACAATTCTTAGACACTGGAATAGAGTAAGATTATTATTATTATTATTGTTGGTGTTGGTTTTTAATGTATTTATTGATCACCAGAAATACAAAAATATAAAAAAGTAATAAGTACTGTGAAGAAGATACTATAGGGATACAAAAGTCAAAATTAAAACCAAATGCTGGTGCATGGGGCACTCACAGCATATGTGCATATTCCAATTAAAAACAGTAATCACTTTTTACTGATGGAAGTATATTGGCAAAGTACTGCTATTTAAAATGTAAATGCACGTTTCATATCTGACCTGGTTTATTCCATTAACAGAACATCTACAACCAGTCCTCATCTCCCAACTCCGCTAACTGTTCATGAAAGGCCAACAGTCTCCTTATGAGCTGTCTAGTGCCGTCACAAAATACACAAACATGATAGCCAAGCAAGGACAACAAGTTCCAGCCTCTGTGAGGCTTATTTTGTTGGTGTCTGGAAGTGACATCTTAGTTCCTTCAAAATGTCCCATGTATTTCAATTCAGTAGTCCTGTATGTCTCTTCATATTTATCCGGTATATTTTCTTCATATTTTCCATGTCTCCTTCAAAGTTCTATAATATGCAGAGTGGGTACTTAAAGGAACCTGAAACACTTTCAGATTTTACTATAAATTGTTATTTAACTTATTATTCAAAGAACATTGCAGTATACTTTTATTTTGGCTTTTTTCCTGAGGTTTTTTAACGCTAAGAATTATGGTTTTTCTTAATTCAGAGAATTGGGAGTTCACTAGCCTAGCCCTGCTGCATATATGTCTGGGGGATTATATAAGATACTGCATAACAACATTTTGTACTACAGGTGAAAGCTTTATGTGTATTCCAGTCACAAGTCTGGATTGTGTCCTTATAATGAGGAAAGTTAAAACACAATAACAAATCTGGAAACATAATGGTGACGGGTTAAACTCATATTGGTTTCACTGGTTTACTTTACCTATCTGCCTGCGCATTACCTACTTAGGCTGCTTTTTCATTACCTGACAGTATTATCTATGAATTTAACTTTCACTTCTTTGTGTCTTCTCCTCTCCACTTTTGCAGAAGCTGTTGTCTCTGTCTAGCATGCAGAAGCCTATACGTATGGACCCTCCCTGTGTAAACAGCACTGCCTCCAGAATGTATCTAAACAACCCGTATGTGAGGAAGGCTCTGAACATCCCTTCTGAAGTGCAGCAGTGGGAGGTCTGCAGGTGAGAGTTATGGGCAGTGATGAACTTAATGTTCAACAAACATAACAGCAAAGAAGAACTAGAGAGAGGATACATAATGATACACTATGGACTTAAAATTTCCACTCCTAACCTACTATCCAGGCCAAAATGTCACACGCCACTTCAGATTCCACCCTCTCTTTGCATATGTTTAGCCATTGTAAAATGCAGTAACTTATTTTATACTATAACAAATATGATGATACCACTAATAGTGTAGAAAGAGAGTGCGGAGGGTCACAGCGGATCTGGAGATTTTGTCCTAATAATTTTCAACTCTGACTTCTCTCAACTTTCTCCACTCCCTTCTTTCTTCAATTTCTCTTTTTACCCTCTCCCTTTTCTCTCAAGTCATATATTCTGTTTACACTCTTTTCCCCTCTCTCATATCCACTCCCTTTCTTTTTATCTTATTCCCCACTCTCTCAACTCTATTTCCTTTTTCACTTTTCCTCTCCAATCTCTCTCTCTGCACCCGTTTACCCTTTTTAGAAGTGACAGTCTAAGCACTAATGGGGTCTTTACAGTCCTATAGGAGTAACATATCCTTGCCCTTTTGTGGATTTATAATATCCCTTTTAGCTAATATTTTTAGCACATAGCCCAAAACATGTGTTTGTCAGTGCTGCAATAAGAGAGTACATTGTGCAAATACAATGTGCTTACTTTGCTACATATAAAACACCACCAAGCTTTGGACAGTGAGTGAATGCCAATTAAACATTCATTCACTATCTGACACTCGCCAATAGCTAGTGGGCGAGTGGTAATTGAGCCCTGATACTTACTTTTATAGGATAACAGAATTTCACGCTCTTCTTGCAAATCAAGAAATTTCTTATTAAAGTTATTTATCCCATTTTTCACAGCATAAACACGTGCTGTTTCTACAGTGCAGGATAGCATAGACCCCAATTTTACACTGAGCAGACATTTCTTACCTGCATTCTGGTGAGGTCTGTGATCAGTAGGCTGTTGCTAGTCCTGTAACTGTACAGATATAGGGGGGTAGTTATCAAGCCGTCAACCTCAAATACGCTGGAATGCCGCAGCATATTTGTGGCGAGGCTGATTCGCCTTAGTTATCAAAGGCTCTAGACCGGCAAAAGTAGAATTTTGTGACGCAAGCTTCGATCCGCCGGACTCAGTCCGACACAGATCGATTCTTACGTCACTCCAGATGTTCCGCACACAAGTGCGGCACATTCTCACTACTTTTGCTAGTTATCAAAAAACTAGCAGGTACGCTCGGCACTTTTCCGGCCCAGCGTACCTGGTTTTCAAACCGCCACCCCTGGAGGCGGCGGATCCCATAGGAATCAATGGGAGTCTGACTATAGCGAAAGTACAAGTAAGCTGCTGCCAGACATCCCATTCATTCCTATGGGAGCTGTCTACACCTAACATGTTCCCCGAGTCTAAACACCCCTAATCTGCCCCCCTACACCGCCGCAACTAAATAAAGTTAATACACCCTAAACCGCCGCTCCCTGAACCCGCCGTAACCTATAATAAAATTATTAACCCCTATCCTGCTGATCCCGCACCTCGCCGCAACTAAATAAATAGTTTAACCCCTAAACCGCCGCTCCCTGAACCCGCCGCAACCTATAATAAATTTATTAACCCCTATCCTGCCCCCCCTACACCGTCGTCACCTATAATAAATGTATTAACCCCTATCCTGCCCCCCACTACACCGCCGCCACTGTAATAAAATTATTAACCCCTAAACCTAAGTCTAACACTAACCCTAATGCCCCCCTAACTTAAATATTAATTAAATAAATCTAAATCATATTTCTATTATTAACTAAGTTAATCCTATTTAAAACTAAATACTTACCTATAAAATAAACCCTAATATAGCTACAATATAAATAATTATATTCTAGCTATCTTAGGATTTATTTTTATTTTACAGGCAACTTTCAATTTATTTTAACTAGGTACAATAGTTATTAAATAGTTATTAACTATTTAATAGCTTACCTAGCTAAAATAAAGAGAAATGTACCTGTAAAATAAATCCTAACCTAAGTTATAATTACACCTAACACTACACTATACTTTAATAAATTATTCCTATTTAAAACTAAATACTTACCTGTAAAATAAACCCTAATATAGCTACAATGTAATTAATAATTACATTGTAGCTATCTTAGGATTTATATTTATTTTACAGGTAACTTTGTATTTATTTTAGCTAGTTAGAATAGTTATTAAATAGTTATTAACTATTTAATAACTACCTAGCTTAAAGAAATACAAAATTACCTGTAAAATAAATCCTAACCCAAGTTACAATTAAACCTAATACTACACTATCATTAAATTAATTAAATAAACTACCTACAAATAACTACAATTAAATACAATTACATAAACTAACTAAAGTACAAAAAATAAAAAAATAAGTTACAAACATTTTAAAAATATTACAACAATTTTAAGCTACTTACACCTAATCTAAGCCCCCTAATAAAATAACAAACCCCCCCAAAATAAAAAAATGCCCTACCCTATTCTAAATTAAATAAATTTCAAAGCTCTTTTACCTTACCAGCCCTTAAAAGGGCCATTTGTGGGGGCATGCCCCAAAAAGTTCAGCTCTTTTGCCTGTAAAAGAAAAATACAACCCCCCCCCCCCAACATTAAAACCCACATACCCCTAATCTAACCCAAACCCCCCTTACAAAAACCTAACACTAATCCCCTGAAGATCATCCTACCTTGAGGAGTCTTCACTCAGCCGAGCAGCGATGGAACCGAAGTGGACATCCGGAGCGGAAGAAGTTAATCCTCCAAGCGGCGCTGAAGAAATCTTCCATTTAGCCAATCAGATTCAAGTTCAATCCGATTGGCTGATCCAATCAGCCAATCAGATTGAGCTCGCATTCTATTGGCTGATCGGAACAGCCAATAGAATGCGAGCTCAATCTGATTGGATCAGCCAATCGGATTGAACTTGAATCTGATTGGCTGATTCCATCAGCCAATCAGATTTTTCCTACCTTAATTCCGATTGGCTGATAGAATCCTATCAGCCAATCGGAATTGAAGGGACGTCATCTTGGATGACGTCCCTTAAAGGATCCTTCATTCGTCGGGAAAGGAGGATGTTCCTCGTCGGCGGGATGAAGACTCAAGACCCGGCTTGGAAGATGACATCGCAAGGATAGAAGACCTCTTCAGCGCCTCTTGGAAGATGACATTGCCCGGATCGAAGACTTCTTCAGCGCCGCCTGGATGATGACTTCATCGGATGGAAGATTTCTTCAGCGCCGCTTGGAGGATTAACTTCTTCCGCTCCGGATGTCCACTTCGGTTCCATCGCTGCTCGGCTGAGTGAAGACGACTCAAGGTAGGATGATCTTCAGGGGATTAGTGTTAGGTTTTTGTAAGGGGGGTTTGGGTTAGATTAGGGGTATGTGGGTGGTGGGTTTTAATGTGGGGGGGGGGTTGTATTTTTCTTTTACAGGCAAAAGAGCTGAACTTTTTGGGGCATGCCCCCACAAATGGCCCTTTTAAGGGCTGGTAAGGTATAAAAGCTTTGAAATTTATTTAATTTAGAATAGGGTAGGGCATTTTTTTTTATTTTGGGGAGGGTTGTTATTTTATTAGGGGGCTTAGATTAGGTGTAAGTAGCCTAAAATTGTTGTAATATTTTTAAAATGTTTAACTTATTTTTTTATTTTTTGTAACTTAGCTTTTTTTATTTTTTGTACTTTAGTTTATGTAATTGTATTTAATTGTAGTTATTTGTAGGTAGTTTATTTAATTAATTTAATGATAGTGTAGTATTAGGTTTAATTGTAACTTAGGTTAGGATTTATTTTACAGGTAATTTTGTATTTCTTTAAGCTAGGTAGTTATTAAATAGTTAATAACTATTTAATAATTATTCTAACTAGCTAAAATAAATACAAAGTTACCTGTAAAATAAATATAAATCCTAAGATAGCTACAATGTAATTATTAATTACATTGTAGCTATCTTAGGGTTTATTTTACAGGTAAGTATTTAGTTTTAAATAGGAATAATTTATTAAAGTATAGTGTAGTGTTAGGTGTAATTATAACTTAGGTTAGGATTTATTTTACAGGTACATTTCTCTTTATTTTAGCTAGGTAAGCTATTAAATAGTTAATAACTATTTAATAACTATTGTACCTAGTTAAAATAAATTGAAAGTTGCCTGTAAAATAAAAATAAATCCTAAGATAGCTAGAATATAATTATTATTTATATTGTAGCTATATTAGGGTTTATTTTATAGGTAATTATTTAGTTTTAAATAGGATTAACTTAGTTAATAATAGAAATATGATTTTAGATTTAATTAATATTTAAGTTAGGGGGGCGTTAGGGTTAGTGTTAGACTTAGGTTTAGGGGTTAATAATTTTATTACAGTGGCGGCGGTGTAGTGGGGGGCAGGATAGGGGTTAATAAATTTAATGTAGGTGGCAGCGGTGTCCGGGAGCGGCGGTTTAGGGGTTAATACATTTATAAGACTTGCGGCAGGGTCTAGGAGCGGCGGTTTAGGGGTTAGTAACTTTATTTAGTTGCGGGGGGCTCCGGGGGCGCCGGTATAGTGGGTAGAACAGTGCAGTTTAGTGTGAGTGCTTAGTGACAGGCTAGCAAAAAAGCTGTCAAACAGCCGAAGAGCAGCGAGATCGGATGTGTGATAACTCTCACAGTCCGCTGCTCATCACCCCGCGGCTTTTTGACAGCTTTTTTTTTGATAACTTAGGCGTATTTTTTCAGGTCCGCGGCGGCGAAGGTAGGCGAGCTTAGGCGGGCGTATTGGGCCGGCAAAGGCAGGAAAGTAGACACGTTGATAACTACCCCCCATAGTGACATCGTCACATGTTTGTGTGTTTTAACTTGTTCTATTTTGCTATTATGCCCTTTAAACAGTTGCGTGTTTTGAGACTACACTTTTTATGTGTGTGTTTATCCCGTGACAAATGGGATTAATAACTTTGATAATAAAGATATATATATATATATATATATATATATATATATATATATATATATATATATATATATATATATATATATATATATAGTAAATCAGCTTCTTTTAAATACTTGTTAAGGTTTAAGAGGATTTTATTTTAGACGTGCAATAATTGTCAGTTTATTAGTTTGCAAAAGAAATGAGTCAATGTGAACTAAATTAACTAACGGACATAGAAGTTCAAAAATAGCTAATTTTATTGTCTCACTATTGCTTGCATATTTGTTTAATCCATACAGCGGTATTAAACGCATAGATAATGTAAGCTTCAAAGCAGCTGACCACATCTTGGGAGCCAATGACAAATGTGTGTAGCCACCACCTATCTCCTAGTAGTGCATTGCTGCCCCTGAGCCTATCTACGTATAGGGACTATAGTTTTGTATATCAGGCTTAAAGGAACAGAATAGAACTTAAAGGGACATGAAACCCAAAAAAAAATTATTTTGTGATTCAGATAGAGAATATAATTTTAAATAACTTTCTAATTTACTAATATTATCTAATTTGTTGCATTCTCTTGGTATGCTTTGCTGAAGGAGCAGCAATGCACTAATGGTTTCTAACTAAACACATGGGTGAGTGTGTGTGTGTGTGTGTGTGTATATATGTATATATATGTGTGTGTATGTATGTATATATATATATATACACATATACACACTGCAGAGTATTTTGACCACATCATCCTCTTTATGCATGTTGTCTTACTCCAAGCTGTATAGGCTCGAAAGCCTACTACCAATTAAGCATATTAGGTGATGTGCATCTCTGTAATGATAAGGGGTGTGGTCTAATGACATCAACACCCTATATCAGGTGTGCATAATTATTAGGCAACTTCCTTTCCTTTGGCAAAATGGGTCAAAAGAAGGACTTGACAGGCTCAGAAAAGTAAAAAATAGTGAGATATCTTGCAGAGGGATGCAGCACTCTTAAAATTGCAAAGCTTCTGAAGCGTGATCATCGAACAATCAAGCGTTTCATTCAAAATAGTCAACAGGTTCGCAAGAAGCGTGTGGAAAAACCAAGGCGCAAAATAACTGCCCATGAACTGAGAAAAGTCAAGCGTGCAGCTGCCAAGATGCCACTTGCCACCAGTTTGGCCATATTTCAGAGCTGCAACATCACTGGAGTGCCCAAAAGCACAAGGTGTGCAATACTCAGAGACATGGCCAAGGTAAGAAAGGCTGAAAGACGACCACCACTGAACAAGACACACAAGCTGAAACGTCAAGACTGGGCCAAGAAATACTCAAGACTGATTTTTCTAAGGTTTTATGGACTGATGAACTGAGAATGAGTCTTGATGGGCCAGATGGATGGGCCCGTGGCTGGATTGGTAAAGGGCAGAGAGCTCCAGTCCGACTCAGAGGCCAGCAAGGTGGAGGTGGAGTACTGGTTTGGGCTGGTATCATCAAAGATGAGCTTGTGGGGCCTTTTCGGGTTGAGGATGGAGTTAAGCTCAACTCCCAGTCCTACTGCCAGTTTCTGGAAGACACCTTCTTCAAGCAGTGGTACAGGAAGAAGTCTGCATCCTTCAAGAAAAACATGATTTTCATGCAGGACAATGCTCCATCACACGCGTCCAAGTACTCCACAGCGTGGCTGGCAAGAGGGTATAAAAGAAGAAAATCTAATGACATGGCCTCCTTGTTCACCTGATCTGAACCCCATTGAGAACCTGTGGTCCATCATCAAATGTGAGATTTACAAGGAGGGAAAACAGTACACCTCTCTGAACAGTGTCTGGGAGGCTGTGGTTGCTGCTGCACGCAATGTTGATGGTGAACAGATCAAAACACTGACAGAATCCATGGATGGCAGGCTTTTGAGTGTCCTTGCAAAGAAAGGTGGCTATATTGGTCACTGATTTGTTTTTGTTTTGTTTTTGAATGTCAGAAATGTATATTTGTGAATGTTGAGATGTTATATTGGTTTCACTGGTAAAAATAAATAATTGAAATGGGTATATATTTGTTTTTTGTTAAGTTGCCTAATAATTATGCACAGTAATAGTCACCTGCACACACAGATATCCCCCTAAAATAGCTATAACTAAAAACAAACTAAAAACTACTTCCAAAACTATTCAGCTTTGATATTAATGAGTTTTTTGGGTTCATTGAGAACATGGTTGTTCAATAATAAAATTAATCCTCAAAAATACAACTTGCCTAATAATTCTGCACTCCCTGTGTATGTGTGTGTATGTATGTATGTATCTCTATCTCTATCAGCAACTGGAGAGCACTCTCACTTCCAAAGTCAATCCGCCAGGGTGCATGCAGGGGTTGAATACTATAATGAATGAAAGGCCGCACTTTCTGGTCCTTTACATATACAGTTTTATTTGTGACGTTTCGGGGACCGAATCCCCTTCCTCAGACAGCGAACACATGAAGAATGCATTCATTTTTACAAGCAAACACCAATGAAACATAAGACCCACCCCCAAACAGTGAAAAAAAATGCCAAAAAGGTTGTCATAGCAACCATATAAACAATATACACCCACACCACTCGCCCAATAGACAGGCAAGAGAACATAAAAAGTATCATAACAATTCTCCTAAATACAGATTTAAACACATATTGCATACTTAAGCAATGAGAAACCACTCAATTACAGTAAATAAGATTTACACAAAACCTGCATGAGATAAACTGCGCAACCCACAAGACCATCTATACAATGACATATGTATGTGCTTATTTCAACGGCAGGTGAATGTGCATATGTACATACTGATATAGCTAGACATAAGTATAAACTAACGGGTGCATACCTCTTTTGATGCATATTTTCACAACCGCCATGCACACAGCGTGTATATCAGGGCAGCACTATCGATCTGTCTCTCAGAAGCGACGCGTAATACGTCATGACGCAGACCCAATGAAACCACAACTGCTGTCATCTTAGAGACACGCCCATACTGCTTGCGAGTGAAAGAAACCCCGGGCATCTATAGTCCATATAGGGGTATAATAGCTAAAAGTGGCGATGATCAATATATGCTGATCAAAGGGAACCGTTACCATGGTAATGAAATAAACACTGGATATAGCCATATCCGTAACAGAAGCACGAAGCAATGGCAACTAATAGTAACTAATAGTATGCTCATATTGCCAATAATTTATGTATTTTTCAAAGTTGCCATTGCTTCGTGCTTCCGTTACGGATATGGCTATATCCAGTGTTTATTTCATTACCATGGTAACGGTTCCCTTTGATCAGCATATATTGATCATCGCCGCTTTTAGCTATTATACCCTAATATAGTGATATGGCTTTTATAATTGTTGTGCCTGATAGGGGCTGTCATTTACTTATGATATGGACTATAGATGCCCGGTGTTTCTTTCACTCGCAAGCAGTATGGGCGTGTCTCTAAGATGACAGCAGTTGTTGTGGTTTCATTGGGTCTGCGTCATGACGTATTACGCGTCGCTTCTGAGACACAGACCGATAGTGCTGCCCTGATATACACGCTGTGTGCATGGCGGTTGTGAAAATATGCATCAAAAGAGGTATGCACCCATTAGTTTATACTTATGTCTAGCTATATCAGTATGTACATATGCACATTCGCCTGCCGTTGAAATAAGCACATACATATGTCATTGTATAGATGGTCTTGTGGGATGCGCAGTTTATCTCATGCTTAACATCTAGTATCTCATGTAGGTTTTGTGTAAATCTTATTTACTGTAATTGAGTGGTTTCTCATTGCTTAAGTATGCAATATGTGTTTAAATCTGTATTTAGGAGAATTGTTATACTTTTTATGTTCTCTTGCCTGTCTATTGGGCAAGTGGTGTGGGTGTATATTGTTTATATGGTTGCTATGACAACCTTTTGGCATTTTTTTTTTCACTGTTTGGGGGTGGGTCTTATGTTTCTATGGTGTTTGCTAGTATAAATGAATGCATTCTTCATGTGTTCGCTGTCTGAGGAAGGGGATTCGGTCCCCGAAACGTCACAAATAAAACTGTATATGTAAAGGACCAGAAAGTGCGGCCATTCATTATATATATATTTATATTTATATTTATATTTATATTTTTTTTTTTTTTTTTCAGAACAATATAAATAAAGAGATTTGCCACAGTAGAGCTATATGAGATACACATGCTCAACATCGAACACAGATTTATTCACAAATAATACTGTTAACATAATCGCATCATATCTACAAGAAATAGGAAAATCTACTACCACTGCAGTGGATGAGCACCTATTAAACTAGAAATGAACTAGTATAACATATAGCCCACTGATTCATAAAGAGCATATAAAATGTCATAAGCAAACAAATTACATATAGTGTGTATATGGCTATACACAGACGGATGTTTGTAATCTTATACGACCTGATAATATCAAGTTCTCCTTATAGTTCTGTTATTGCTGGAAAGCTGTCATTCTTAACGATATGTGTGTCGTAACCAAGCTTGGATTTAAAGAGACATTTTCCTAGCCCAAAAGGAAGAACATTTTTGGATGGTGTAATCAGGCCAGAAACACCTAAATTCAAATGCTAGAACATCGAGGTAAGAACGTCCTCTTCAGCTAGCAGCATTGCAACTGTGTAGCTTATCACACTCCAAGCTCCAGATGCCGGTTGTTTCGTAGTGCCTTTTAAATCCCTCCTGATATATTGCGACCACTTTACAGAGGAACAAACAGTCCCAAGTTCAGGTATTTTCGTGAGGTTTACTTGTAACGTCTGGACAGGTGCTTCCGACTGCTTACATATTATCACTTCCACTATTCAGCGGCATTTTCACCTTGCTCACAGGGACTGCGACTATAGCAGGTAAGATCAAAGAGCCTCATTCACTTCATCCGAACTGGGTTTAGCTGTTGTATACTTCACAGGTGTCTGTCGACGTGCGTTTTGCCCCAGAATGCTGAGCGAAAGCAAGTGCCTCGTCAGGACTACCTAACACCTGAGTCTCCAGACTTTTATTGGGTTCTACCTAAAACAAGGGTGTGTCTTTATTTGGCATATCTCATATTCAAATAGTTACACCTAGAGAGAACCTTTAAACAAATATCAAGAGAACAAATTAGATTTGTGTTTAAGCCCGTCGTACATGTTGAGACTGTGTGCAATGTTTAGCCAAAAATCGCCTATTTTTTAACACTTGATTTGATTTAGAGTTAAACACATATATAAAGCAGTTTCCTAGGAAAACCGAAACCGTGCACTGTTAGATATTATAATTATATAGAGGTTATTGCAGGGTATTTTTCACAGAAACTCTCATCGTTTTACACAATTATACCTTAGGCTGACTTAAGCTTTAAATTAGCCCAAGAAAGAAGCATACTCTATTCTTTCGTTAAGCCCATGTGGAGTGACTGTATTTAAAATATATGTCCATCTGGCTTCTTTATTTAATAGACATTTGTTTTCATCTCCACCTCTACCATTTGTTATCCCACTATCAATTGCCACAAATTTAAGTGACATGGTACTACTATTGTGTACCTCCTTAAAATGACGTGCCACACTTGTCTCTTTCATAGAGGATGTCATCCCTGTGCTCCTGCACTCTGTCCTCGAACATTCTTTTCGTTTTTCCAACATAGAACAGAGGGCAGGAGCACTGCAAAAGGTAGACAACCCCTATAGTATTACAATTGGCAAAATATTTTATCAAAAATCTTTCCTGTATTAGCAGAAAAGGTTTTGCTTTTTCGCATGTAGGGGCAGTACACAGTGTCCACATGGGTAATTTAACCTGTTGGCGTTTTTTAAGCCGGTTACTCTCTTCTTCTGACCTCACAAACCTACTTTTCACAAGCTTTATCTTTGAGATTGGGTGATTTTTTTTTTTTTTATCGTTTTGGGGATTGACAGTATAAGTGAACATATTGAACAGTATGTGGACCACTTTCTCAGGCCCTTTCTCACCACACTCCCCTCCTATGTAAAGGATACACCCGACCTCCTTAAAAAGCTAGATGGTGTTTCAGTTAAATCAGATACTCTCTTGGTGTTCCTAGACGTAGAGAGCCTCTACTCCTCCATACCCCACACAATAGGGATCGGAGCATGTAAACAATTCCTTAAGACAAGAGGATTAGGCAGTGACAGACACACAAAGCTGATTATTGATTTACTAAGCTTTATTTTATACAATAATATATTTCAGTTTGACATATCCATCTATAGACAGGTCAGGGGGACAGCCATGGGGGCAGTGTGTGCCCCAACGTATGCATGTCTCCACCTGGGGGCATGGGAGTTAGATATATTTGAAAAATATGGTGAGACGTTTGATTCCCATGTCTCCATGTGGGTTAGGTATGTGGATGACATACTCATGCTATGGGATGGCCCTCTGGCCTGTCTTCATGAATTTGTCTCTGATCTCAATAAGAATGAAAAAAATATCTTCCTAACATATGCACATAGTGACAAAGAACTGCCCTTCCTTGATATTTTAATCAGAAAAGAAGATAATAAAATCTCTACAGAGAATTACCGTAAAAGCACAGCAACAAATAGTATTTTGGAAGCAACAAGTGGTCATCCAGAACCATTGAAAAAGGGCATCCCATTTCGTCAATTACTAAAACTGAAAAGAAATTGCTCCTCAAAAACCAAATTTGAGCAGCATGCTGATCAAATGTGTAAAAGATTTATTGATAGGGGGTACTCTCATAAATTACTTAAACATACTCTCAACAAAGTAAGGAAAATGAATAGGGATGACCTCCTGTATTCAAAAAGAGAGAAAAAGGTTGGTAATAACTTAAGGTTTATCACAAACTACAAATGCCAGTGGCAAAGTATTAAACATATATTGGCCCAGAAATGGCATATTCTTACCCTCGATGATAAAATTGCAGATAAGTGGGAAGCTATCCACAAATGACTGCTAATAAAATCACCCAATCTCAAAGATAAGCTAGGTTTGTGAGGTCAGAAGAAGAGAGTAACTGGCTTAAAAAACGCCAACAGGTTAAAGGCAATTACCCATGTGGACACTGTGTACTGCCCCTACATGCGAAAAAGCAAAACCTTTTCTGCTAATACAGGAAAGATTTTTGATATAAAATGTTTTGCCAATTGTAATACTATAGGGGTTGTCTACCTTTTGCAGTGCTCCTGCCCTCTGTTCTATGTTGGAAAAACTAAAAGAATGTTCAAGGACAGAGTGCAGGAGCACAGGGATGACATCCTCTATGAAAGAGACAAGTGTGGCACGTCATTTTAAGGAGGTACACAATAGTAGTACCATGTCACTTAAATTTGTGGCAATTGATAGTGGGATAACAAATGGTAGAGGTGGAGATGAAAACAAATGTCTATTAAATAAAGAAGCCAGATGGACATATATTTTTTAAATACAGTCACTCCACATGGGCTTAACAAAAGAATAAATAGGGGTGGATGTGGGGAGCGCTCTAAAAGAGCTGTGAGTATAAACTGTGATAGAATGTGTATGGATTTACCAAAATTTCACAAATATAATTTAATTTTCTTGAATCGTGTTGGAAGTGTATCGACTCAGATGCAATAAACAATGTGTCGGTTTGTTGAAAAAAGTTTCCCTGCGTGGCTCTAGTGTTAAATTGTGTCTCTCCAAAAATATGTGAACAAATAAACAAACAAAAAGCTGACTCTCAAAATTCCTCAAGGACAATTATATAAAAACTCGTCTATTTCTTCAAGATGTGTATTAGTGTATTAGTGTATCCACCGTGTATTATCACTGTACCTCTAAATGAATTAATACACAAATTTTACTTCTAAGTGAATAAACAAACAAATCGTGATAAATTTAAAAAGACATTTACTAAGATAAAAAACAATATAAAATCGTTTCAGTAGTATTATATGGTTGTACCATTCAGTGAATCTGTTTAGAGCATATGGGGGTACATCCTTATCGTATAAAATTGCTGAAAGTTCGGATTTGTAATCCTTGTGATTTTCTTAAGTTGTGGCCACAACTAATTCTGAAACAGTTAAAATCCAAATGTAGTACTGTGCTGATGTAGGTTTACAGTTTATTCTCCCCCTAACCGGACCTCTGATATTCCTTACCTCCGTGTTTGTTTTCTTTGTATTACCTTGGGTTCTGGGAAGAGTGCTTTTGTAAATAGGTCGAGTTCTCCAAGCGGCTTTGCCGCTGTTTGAATTTCTTCCGCAGCTACTTCCTACCCTGATGTGCGTGTGACGTTGACGTTGTACACGGAGGACCTATCAGGCAACCGGATCGTGGGGGGAGTGTTTCTTGTACTGGAGCCAATCTTTCCACACTCTATGTCAGGTTTTCTACGCGTTTCAGCGCCGTAACTTGCGCCTTTATCAAGACTGATAAACGATAACGAAAGAATAAAGTATGCTTCTTTCTTGGGCTAATTTAAAGCTTAAGTCAGCCTAAGGTATAATTGTGTAAAACGATGAGAGTTTCTGTGAAAAATACCCTGCAATAACCTCTATATAATTATAATATCTAACAGTGCACGGTTTCGCTTTTCCTTGGAAACTGCTTTATATATGTGTTTAACTCTAAATCAAATCAAGTGTTAAAAAATAGGCGATTTTTGGCTAAACATTGCACACGGTCTCAACATGTACGACTGGCTTAAACACAAATCTAATTTGTTCTCTTGATATTTGTTTAAAGGTTCTCTCTAGGTGTAACTATTTGAATATGAGATATGTCAAATAAAGACACAACCTTGTTTTAGGTAGAACCCAATAAAAGTCTGGAGACTCAGGTGTTGGGTAGTCCTGACGAGGCCCTTGCTTTCGCTCAGCATTCTGGGGCGAAACGTGTGTCGACAGACACCTGTGAAGTACACAGCAGCTAAACCCAGTTCGGATTAAGTGAATGAGGCTCTTTGATCTTACCTGCTATAGTCGCAGTCCCTGTGAGCAAGGTGAAAATGCCGCTGAATAGTGGAAGTGATAATATGTAAGCAGTCGGAAGCACCTGTCCAGACGTTACAAGTAAGCCTCACGAAAATACCTGAACTTGGGACTGTTTGTTCCTCTGTAAAGTGGTCGCAATATATCCGGAGGGATTTAAAAGGCACTATGAAACAACCGACATCGGAAGAAGCCGCTTTTGTTTACATATGAGTGCAGAGTGAAAATACCCAGAGTTTTGCCACACCGCTATTTACTGTTTAGCGGCATCAGTCTTTGCCTAAAGTATCAACGGATTTTGGATTGCAACAAGTTACACATTTGTGATGCTAGCTGGAGAGGACGCCATTACCTCGATACTCTAGCATCTGGAGCTTGGAGTGTGAAAAGCTACACAGTTGCAATGCTGCTAGCTGAAAAGGACGTTCTTACCTCGATGTTCTAGCATTTGAATTTAGGTGTTTCTGGCCTGATTACACCATCCAAAAATGTTCTTCCTTTTGGGCTAGGAAAATGTCTCTCTTTAAATCCAAGCTTGGTTACGACACACATATCGTTAAGAATGACAGCTTTCCAGCAATAACAGAACTATAAGGAGAACTTGATATTATCAGGTCGTATAAGATTACAAACATCCGTCTGTGTATAGCCATATACACACTATATGTAATTTTGTTTGCTTATGACATTTTGTATGCTCTTTATGAATCAGTGGGCTATATGTTATACTAGTTCATTTCTAGTTTAATAGGTGCTCATCCACTGCAGTGGTAGTAGATTTTCCTATTTCTTGTAGATATGATGCGATTATGTTAACAGTATTATTTGTGAATAAATCTGTGTTCGATGTTGAGCATGTGTGCAATTGTTTATTGGTCCTCTACAGAAACTGTGCCATTCACTGTAATCGTAGTATTGAGCAGCTTCTCTGAGTGCTGATATCCCCCAACTTTACACAGTATCTCATATAGCTCTACTGTGGCAAATCTCTTTATCTATATTGTTCTGAAGTTTATATATTATTTAGGGGGTCTGCACCAGGTCTAGCATACGGCTAACACCGCCTAGACTGACTATAACAAAGAATTTGTCCTATTTTGTAGACAAGTTCATTTTTTTATATATGATATATTCTCTCCCTAAATTTATCTATATATATATTTTAAAGGGATAGGAAAGTCAAAATTAAACTTGCACGATTCAGATAAATCATGTAAGTTTTTTTTTTTTTTTTTTTTTTTTTTTTTTGACACTCTTTAAATTCACTTCTATTTTCAAATGTTCTTTGTTCTTTTGGTATATCCCTTGTTGAAAAAGAATACGCATATATCCTACATTAGTGGGAGCTGGCTGCTGATTGGTGCCTGCACACATTTGTCTCTGTGATTGGCTAACTAGATGTGTTCACCTAGCTGTCGGTAGTGCAAAGGATAATAAGATAATGAAGCAAATTTGATAATAAAAGTAAATTGGAAAGTTGTTTAGAATTGTATGTTCTATCCAAATTATTTTTATTGGAGGGGGGTGCAAATGTGTAGTTTAATTAGTAACAGAAGCATTTTTTGCAATATGATTCTAGTAAAAGCTGCTTTAGCATCATAAGGACATATGTTACGCCTGCGCGACGCACCACCATTTAAAGATTGTGCCTGCTCATTGGGTCAGTGGTGATTTGTAATATACAAAGTTGTTGCTGACTCTGAGCTGGCAGTGTTTACATAAGGGTACAAGCACCATTGCAGCATATGCGTGTATGCTGCTGATACAGTCATACATTTTAAGAGAACATTTTTGCTAATACAATTATATTGCAAAAATACTTATGTTTAAAATTGAAATGCACTCATGCACATTTGTTTTAACTATTACATCCCTGTAACTGACAATCCAGTTCAGCCCAGAGGGCTGCATATGCAACTCAAAATGACACCTTTGTTCTTTTAATAGTATGGTCTAGTGCAGAAATAAAATGCTCTGTTTTGTTAGGAATTTGATTAAAAATAAAGGATGGTGCTGCAGTACTTTTGTATCCACACCATAGTGTTGTAGCAAAAATGAATTGCCAGATGCTAACTTTCCAGTACAAGAGCGTAGCACGAGGATGCTACTGTTATGATAAAATACATTTAGTGAATTATAGGGACAGTAAACACCTTGGCGTTTTAATATAAAATAACTGCAGCAATATTCTTAAATAATTCTGCCCCATTTGTTGTAATTGTAGCTCTGAAAATTGGGAATCTTCTAATATTCAGAGCTTTAAATGCACCATGCTGACTTTTCAAGGCCAATCCTGCTACATATATTTTTGTGATTGTCTTTTAAAGAACAATAACTGCAAAATAATGCACTAACATAATGTTTGTGTCTAGCCTTGTTGACTGTAGACTCAAGCCCAGATTGGCTCCTCCAAATAAGGCAAGTGGTAGGTGGAGTTTGACTTGAAAACCATTTGCAGCAATCTAGATGTTAATGAATTTTAAATATGGGTGATATGTTATTCTACAGCAGAGCTTTCCAAACTTTTCATGTTGGTGACACACTAAATCATTTCGCGACACAGTACTAGCAAAAAGGAGGTTAAACTAACTTGTTTTACGAGATACAGACACATACATAAATTATATAATAATGAAATGTTTTTACAAGTAACAGTATGTATGTGCAAGAATTTAAAAAAAAAAAAGTTTAATAACACCAATAGCTACTATTTTAATGGGATATATGAGGTTGATGGGATGAACACAATTACTGAATATTTGGTGGAATATTATATAAAGACACTTGCATTTCATCATCAAGCATTTTTAAGCTTCCACTTCCTATCCATGTATCAAGAGCAGGAGCAGCAATGCACTACTGGGACTGGGATCTAGTTGCAATAAAACCCCACTGTGACTTCTGACTTAAGCTCAGCGTTTAAGCTGCCACCCTCAGAGCTCCGTAAATCTGATTGACTACTGTCTGTGCTGCAAACACTCTGCTGTCCACTCACTGACTACACATGCAGTCATGAGCAAATTAAGGAGACTTCACGTGCAGTCAGGAGCCAATGTCCCGCCAAAGCCGCAATGGGAATAGTTTCAGTTCCCACTGAGCTGCGCCAATTGGTTAAGATGATCGGTGACCCACTAGGTATCAATCACGTGTCAACCATGTAATATGCGTAGCAGGCAGGCGGAAAGTCAGAAACACAAAAAAATAAAAATTTGTGCTGAAGCAGGGACACACCTACACACTGCTGCCGACACACTAGTGTGTCCCGACACACAGTTTGGAAAGCACTGTTCTACAGCAACACAACAGCAATGCCTATTTAACTTAGACACAGTATGTATCAGGCTATGTAGGAATTACTAAAAAAAAAACTTAACAGATCTTATGTTTTCTACAGTGCTGATGTTTACAGCATGTACGGTCGAGTGTACCTAACCATGAAAAAACAGTACCAGGCACTTCTTAGTGATATGGTGAGTAGATCCTGAACTACTACGATATTGAGTGCTGGCAAAATAGGATGTAACAAAAATTGGGTATAATGTATGCGGATCAGCTCTGATTAACCCTGCTCTTTGTACATGTAAAATAATCTTGCAGCATTATGGCTCTGATATCCCAGTTTTAGAACTAATCTATATAGTGGTGAATGCATTCTATGACCGCAGTAAAGGGGCATGAAGCCCAAATTGTCTTTCATGATTCAGATAGGGCGTGCAATTTTTAACAACTTTCCAATTTACTACTATCTAACTTTTTTAAATTGGTATCCTTTGTTTAAAAGCATACCTAGGTATGCTCGGGAGCAGCAATGCATTACTGGGAGATGGCTGCACATATATGCCTTTTTGTCATTGACTCTCCAGATGTTCTCAGATAGCTCCTAGTATTGCATTTCTGCTCCTTCAACAAAGGATAACAAAAGAACAAAGCACATTTTTATAAAATAAGTAAACTTTAAAATTGTATGCTCTATCTGAATTGTGAAAGACAAGTCTTGGATTTTATGTTCCTTTAAGGATGATACCTCTACATGCCACATGCAAAATGGCATAAGCTTCAATACTTTACTAATTTATCCTATTTGCAGAGATACAGAATCCTGGTGTATAACGGAGATGTGGACATGGCTTGTAACTTCCTCGGTGACCAGTGGTTCGTGGATTCTCTGGACCAGAAGGTAAATTTGTTCAAAACCAGAATATCTTACCCACTTCTCGTGTCCTAGTCTTCACCAGCTGAGGCAGTGAGTCTTCTCTAGCCCCTTGCTTGTGTGTCTGTCCCCCTGTATATATTTTATATCTCTTAACACCCTATATCCTATAGCTGCAGGTTCACCGGCGCCCATGGCTGTATAATGAGGGGGAGCAGCACCAGATTGGCGGCTTTGTGAAAGAATTTACCAACCTCACCTTCCTTACAATTAAGGTAAAGTGAAAGGGCCTTCATGATGCTCACACTGCTGTTTAATTTAAATTAAGTATGATTTGTAATTTTCCTCTGTCTTTAACTTGGGATTCCTACATCTTTACCTATTCCAGTAGTACTTTTATCAGATAAGTTCAATTATGTCTTCCTCCTGTGTTGTGGTCAGTCATTTTGTATATGATTAATATATAGTAACAATTATAAAACATTTCATTTTAAGGCAGATTAAGTATTGATAGCAAAATGTGCAGGATTTTGCCAACGGGGATACCTCGAGTATAAATATCTTATCTCCTTGGAATCAGATGTAAATGAACCCCTGTGTAGCATGTTGCAGCGGGAGTTATTAGAGAGAGCTGTAATATGCAGTGACATCCTCCATAAGATGAGGAACATCGGATGTAGGTGTCTTGCTTTACTAATATGTACTGTTTATGTTTTATATGGTTATAAATCTTTCTAATATGTTCACAGGGTGCAGGACACATGGTGCCTACAGACAACCCCAAGGCTGCCTTCATCGTGTTCAGCCGGTTCATAAATAATGAGCCCTTTTAATTCTTTCAATGAAATACCACTGATACGCAATTGCCAGTACCGATGCACAACATCTGTGATCTTCGTCTAAGGCTCCGCAATAACTAGATTTTTATGTCTTAAATTGTTTAACACCAGGAGTTCCTTCAGCTTTCCACATTCCCTTAACTGCTATACCTTATTGGTCACTGGTTCTTCTGCATATCCCCTTCCTGAATCTCATTTGTTGCCTTCAACAAATAGGACCAGACAAAGTCCCTATTTCTGCACCTTGGCTTGTCTACCTATTGTTTAGCTGGACTGAGGGCACTGCGTGCGGGTGATCATGCTTAGTCTAACAGTTGGGCACTGGAGTCTCTTATCGCTGCTTCTAGTTATACGTTCTAAAATGTTCTTTTCCTGATGACATTTAATTTTAATGTTTATCAGATCTGTGGGCAAACGGCTAAGAAGAAGTGATTTCCTGTACAAGATACAAACTTACTGATTTGGTTTAAATGGACAATAGCCCTTACAGATAAACACTCAGAACCAAATAAGTAGTTTTTAGTATTGTGTTATTAATGCAACGTACAGAAATTTCCTGAGATTGCTCCTTACTCAGAGTGATGCTAAAACAAACATACTTTTGTCAAACAAATCTGTTTTTTTTCTAAGAAAAGCTATAAAGATTGCTAATTTTGTAAACATGTGCAACTCATCTCATTAAGGTGGATTGGTCTTTACTGCAGTTTCTAATACAAAAGATTTAGGTTCCCCCCCCAAAACTAAGCTCTAATACATAAAGTGCTGAAACTAGCTCTAAAGGTAATACTGATAACTATATTCTAGATTGTGGCATTCTCATTTTAATCAGTTTCGTCCCCGTTAATAAACATGAAAATCTCTCTTCATAGGAGTGAACATAGCATTTGGTTAATATTGTATTAAATTATGGAGCTGTTGCAATTTCAATTAAAAAGTTTCTTTTTTTTAAAAATGTGATTGTGTTTATTCCTTCTGTAGTGTGCAAGCGCAAAAGTGTGTAAAAAAAACAGAGCAAATGAGTTTAACCATCCCATGGAATAAGCAAGGCATTGGAGAGAAGTATTTCTGGGTGTATATTTAATTTGTATAGAAATAAAAACTAAGAAGGTTAATGGGACATGAACTCCCAAATTTTTCTTTTGTGATTCAGACAGAACCTAAAACGTAAAACAGCTTTCCAATTTATTTCTGTTATCCATTTTGCTTCATTCTATTTGTATCCTTTATTGAAGGCAGAGCAATGTACTACTGTGAGATAGCTGAACACACCAGTAAGCAAATGATGAGGTATATATGTGCAGCTACCAATCAGCAGCTGTCTCCCAGCTTCTTGGCCTACCTAGTTATGCTTTTTCTTCAAAGGATACCAAGAGAACAAAGCAAATTAATAGATAATAGAAGTAAATTGTAAAGTTGTTTAAAATGTGTATGCTCTATCTGAATCATGAAAGAAAACTTTTTTTTGGGTTTCATGTCTCAAGTTGACAAGGAAAGAAAATATATCATGTATATGAAAGTAAAGATGAACCTTTTTAATGCAAATAGAAACAGTATACATGGTAGGGTTCAAAGAGTTTACTACAATTTGGCTTTTATTTCAGCTTTCTGAAAAGCTAATTTGTTTGGAAAAATATACACAGGCTTGTAAATCAGCAACTGGTAAATGGCTTTTGGGTTGTATTGCAGTTGTATATTTAACTCCATATCATAAATAGTTTTTGTTTAAAGGGGCTTATCACTGCATATGTGCTGAGCACCTTCAACCCACAAAGAAAAATATAATTCTGTTTTTGAAAAGGGTTTTGACCGTCCCATCATAGTTTATGATTGGCTATACAAGGCAGTCAAGTTTGCAGTATAAAGAAATCAAAGCAAGTAACTGTATTTCAAAGTTGTATTACCTAACCATTCCTCAGACAACTCCTTACTGTTCCAAATGACATATACAGAACTGTCTTCTGGAGATCTGTTTGTGTTGCAAGGGAGTTCAGTGTTAAAATAAATAAATAATATATATATATATATATATATATATATACATATACACATAAACACACTATAAAAAGTCTACACACCCCTGTTAAAATGGCAGGTTTCTGCGATGTAAAAAAATTAGACAAAGATAAATCATTTCCGAACTTTTTCCACCTTTAATGTGACCTATAAACTGAAATCTTTTAGGTAAAGGGGAAAAAAAAAAAATATATGGTTGTATGGGATGTAGCTGTGTACAGAATTAAGCAATCACATTCAAAATCATGTTAAATAGGAGTCAGTACACACCTGTCATCATTTAAAGTCCCTCTGATTAACCCCAAATAAAGTAGTAGGTCTTTCCTGACATTTTGTTAGTCGCATCCTACAGTAAAAGCCATGGTCCGCAGAGAGCTTCTAAAGCATCAAAGGGATCTCATTGTTAAAAGGTATCAGTCAGGAGAAGGGTACAAAAGAATTTCCAAGGCATTAGATATACCATGGAACACAGTGAAGACAGGCATCATCAAGTGAAGAAAATATGGTGCAACAGTGACATTACCAAGAACTGGATGTCCCTCCAAAATTGATGAAAAGACGAGAAGAAAACTGGTCTGGGAGGCTGCCAAGAGGCCTACAGCAACATTAAAGGAGCTGCAGGAATATCTGGCAAGTACTGGCTGTGTGGTACATGTGACAGCAATCGCCCGTATTCTTCATATGTCTAGGCTATGGGGTAGAATGGCAAGACGGAAGCCTTTTCTTAAAAAAAAAAAAAAAAAAAAAAAAAAACATCCAAGCCTGGCTAAATTTTGCAAAAACACATCTGAAGTTTCCCAAAAGCATGTTGCAAAAGGTGTTCTGGTCTGATGAAACCAAAGTTGAACTTTTTGGCCATTATTCCAAAAGATATGTTTGGGGCAAAAACAGCACTGCATATCACAAAAAGAACACCATACCCACAGTGAAGCATGGTGGTGTCCGCATCATGCTTTGGGGCTGCTTTTCTTCAGCTGGAACTGCGGCCTTAGTCAAGGTAGAGGGAATAATGAACAGTTCCAAATACCAGACAATATTGGCACAAACCTTCAGGCTTCTGCTAGAAAGCTTAACACAAAGAGGAACTTCATCTTTCAACATGACAACGACCCAAAGCATACATCCAAATCAACAAAGGAATGGCTTCACCAGAAGAAGATTAAAGTTTTGGGATGGCCCAGCCAGAGCCCAGACCTGAATCCAACTCAAAATCTGTGGGGTGACCCGAAGAGGGCTGTGCACAGGAGATGCCCTCGCATTCTGACAGATTTAGAGTGTTTTTGCAAAGAAGAGTGGGCAAATCTTGCCAAGTCAAGATGTGCCATGCTGATAGACTCATACCCAAAAAGACTGAGTGCTGTAATAAAATCAAAAGGTGCTTCAATAAAGTATTAGTTTAAGGGTGTTCACACTTATGCAACCATATATTTTTTTTTTTATATCCCTTTACCTAAAAGATTTCAGTTTGTTTTTCAATTGAGTTGTACAGTTTATAGGTCACATTAAAGGTGGAAAAAGTTCTGAAATTATCTTTGTCTCATTTTTTTACATCACAGAAACCTGACATTTTAACAGGGGTGTGTAGACTTTTTATATCCAGTGTGTATGTGTATATATGTGTGTATGTATGTATGTATGTGTGTATATATATGTGTGTGTATATATATATATATATATATATATATATAATGTATTGAAAGGAAAACATGTATGCTTACCTGACAAATTAATTTCTTTCATGGTAGTGAGAGCCTACGAGCCATTACTACTGGGATTCAACTCCTGGCCACTAGAGCAGGCAAAGATTCCCAAAGCTCTAAGAGCACTTAATTCCTTTGGTATTCTAGTCTGATATATAGCCAAGGAAGGAGAAGTAGGAAAGGACAAAGTAGGGAAAATGAGGTGCCAACTAGAAATGCCACCAGAAAAAAAAATTCCTTAAAAAAATTAAAATGGGTGGTTCTTGTGGACTCTCACAACCATTTTGTTTTCTTTCATTAGATGATGAGAGTCCAGGAGCCATTACTCCTGGGAACTAACACCCAAGCTGTGGAGCCCATGAATAATAGGGCAAAACGTAATTTATTTTTTTTAAGGCAGTCATCTAATTACCAGACACTGCTGCCTGGAGGACTTTCTTACCAAACACAAATTAGTAGAATTTAGAGAAAGTATGTTGCTGCCTTACCAATTTATTAAATATAATACATAGTCTTGAAAACCCAAGAAGAAGAAAATGATCTAGAAAAAGGGCAATAATGTGTTTTGGAAAATACTATCTCGCCTCCATGTAAACCTTGGTAATCGGGAGAGGTATCTAAACAAACTGTTCCTTGGTCCATTTTAAAAGTCAGAGCCTCATCAAACAAATTAATGGATTGTCTAAAAAACCTTTTGTAATTTGAAAGTAGAAATCTAGTGCTCTTACAATATCTAATTTAAGAACAAGACCATCAAATTTAATTCTTTGGATTAGGACAAGGATCCTAATTGATGATATCCGAAAAATCACTTTAGGTAAAAAAAAAAAATCCGTCTTCCAGCAGAAGCTATTGCTGAAAACAGAAACTTCCACTGGCAGAATATAAATGTCTAAAGGGTGTAGGTTTAAAAAGTGAAACCTGAAAAGCTTATAAAGATATAAAAAAATTGTTCCAAAGAGGAGAACACTTAGCAATTTTCCTATATTATGAAACAGAAAGATCAGAATATGACTCAACTTTCCAAATCATTTAAGATTGTTTTCTTTATGGCCTGATAATAAGGTATTATTTAATACAGCATCAATGACACCTCTTTATTATAAAACATAGATATACAATTTCTAATCCATCAAGATGAAAGACTCTCTAGAATCAGATTCACAAACCAAGTTCTGTAGGTCCTGACTGGAAGAGTTCAGATTAATGAAGAATGCTCTATTCAATTCAAACTATGACTCTTGGAAACCAAAGTTATCAGATCTACCTCTGGGAGACTCCATAGTTACACAATCTAGTAGAAAATTAGTTGAAGGAGAAAACATTTCTGTTGAACGGATTTAACTAGTAAGGAAATCTGTACCAGGTTTCTCGTAGCGTCCGTTTACACGTCCTGATTACTCCTAGCATTTACACAAATATTTTGTGCTTCAGTTACAGAACTCTGGACCTAAAATTACGGAAGCTTGTAGGGGATGCAAATAGAGCCCGTAGCGGCCTTTTTCAAACCGTGTAAATAGATGCTACGAGAGACCTGGTGCCAAGGGAGATTGCAGGAGACTTAACAGAAACCTCTTGGTGTAAGTAAGACATAACACCTTGTTGTTTGGTTCTTCTCTGTTTTGGTGATTGGAATTTCTTTATATTCCAGCAATTCCGGCACCCTATTTTCCAGTACCATTCGGAAATCCTGGTTTGAGACTTTATGCATTGATGGACTTTCTCCAGCCATTGAATTATATGTGAATTTTACAATGTATTTTGATACTGCACTTTCAATCTATGTATGTCTGATCACTGTGTGTGATCACCTGAGTGCAACATTGTTTTAATTTGTTTTAAGATTTTTTTATTTATTATTGGATATGAAATGTTACTATTTGATTTTTTTTATCCTATATTCTGTCTAACAGTTACTGCAGAGCTTTCCAAACTTTTCATGTTGGTGACACACTTTTTAGACCTACGTCATTTTGCGACACAGTAATTCAGTTGCACTGGCAAACAGGAGGTTAAACTAACTTGTTTTAAGAGATACGGACACATAAATAAATTATATAATAACGAAATGCATTTACAAGTAACAGTGTGTAAGTATGTGTAAGAATTAAAACAAGTTTAACAACACCAATAGCTACTTACTATTTTAATGGGATGTATGAGGTTGACGGGATGAACACAGTTTATGAATATTTGGTGGAATATTAGACACTCGCATTTTTAAGCTTCCCCTTCCTATCCATATATCAAGAGTAGGAACAGCAATGCACTACTGGGAGCTAGTTGCAAAAAACCCCCACTGACTTCTGACTTCAGCTCAGCGTTTAAGCTGCCGCCCTTAGAGCTCGGTGACTGCTGTCCCACTCACTGACTACACATGCAGTCACGAGCCAATTAAGGAGACTACACGTGCAGTCAGGAGCCAATTAAGGAGACTACACGTGCAGTCAGGAGCCAATGTGCCGCCAAAGCCACCAATGAGAAAACTTTCAGTTCCCACTGAGCTGCGCCAATAGGTTAAGATGATCTGAGACCCCCTAGGTATCAATCACTTGTCAACCATGTGATATGCATAGCAGGCAGGCGGAAAGTCAGAAACCAAAAAAAATTTTTTTTTTTTAAATTACATTTTTCAAATATTGTGCTGAAGCAGGGACACACCTACACACTGCTGCCGACACACAGTTTGGAAAGCACTGAGTTACTGAATAAGCTGCAACTTGTAGCACAAACAGGACTTTCTCTCTCTCTCTCTCTCTTTATAGACTATCTGTACTCTGTTTTTATATATAGGGTTATAGGGATTCCTCTTTTATACTGTTTTGCTTTCAGTAACCTTCTTACAGCGCAGTAAGAAATTGGTCATACGTGGAGGAGGCATAGCCACCACAACTACAGAGCGCACAAACCTTTAAAACCTGTAGCAAAATCTGAAGCACTTCCTTGTATTGACGAAACAGAGAGAGGACAGAGGCAGGGGCAGCATTAGACTTTATTAGGCTCAATATATGATAAAACATTTTTTATACAATATTCATATTTAAGAAAGATTTTAAATAAGTATTTACTGTAAATATTTTACATTTGCTTATGCGAATATGCTATGTTTGCGCAATAGCATAAGCATATATTGACTTTTATGGGGAATGCGAAAATGCGATTGTGTTGCGAAAGTCGGGTGCTAGTTTTTTTGTTTGTTTTATTACTTTTTATTCTCCATTGATTTATACATGGGGAATACATGCACGCACACACAATAATTAAGATTTTTGCACTAGTCAGATTACCATTTACGCAAAATACGTTTAAAAAAAACAAACAAAAAAACTTATAATATGAGTATAACCCAACTAGCGCAAAAAGCTTGACTCTAGTGAAGTTTTCACAATTGGGAAAATGTATTTTACCACGCCACTAGTAATCTGGACAAAAATGCACAAAAAAACTCCCTCTAACATTGCCAAACATTTAATTCCCCTTTACTGTGTATATAACAGAGTATAAGGTTGCATTGAGATGTAGCTCCTGGGTGAATTAGCTGAATATTAATTAAAAGCTATTTACACATAATAAAGTTCTACATGTGAATGTACCCTGGCTATGATTTACCTCAGAATTGGTGTATCTACTAATACCCTGTGGGCTATGTGACTGCAATAAATTGCAGCACTTCCCTCAGATGCACACATTCTACTGTGTGTATATTGGCTGCAGAAAGTTTCTGGTAGAAAGCCCATTCAGTGCTGTGTACATCACAGCAGAGGCTCTATGTGTGGGATATATCAAGGACCCAACAGGAGGAGGCTAAGGGACCAATCCCTGAGACATCTGTGGCAGGCTTGTGACAAATTCCTTCACTGGGAGTGATTATATCACTGTCCAATACTGCAATCTCTCCTCTGTCTCTCAGTAGCAGCTCTCAGAGGGGAAAAATATAATTTATGCTCACCTGATATCTTTCCACAAGTCCCTGTCCATTGTTGGGTTTTTTCTGGCAACAGTTCCAGTATGCACCTCCTTTTTTTCCCTGTTCTTTTTTATATTGCTCTTATTTTCTTTTCCTACCTTCTTCTTTTCTGGCTTGGCTATACCTCAGATTAGTTTCCAGTAAGGTGGTAGGGGTTTTAAGGGCTGTTAGGGTATTAGGATCTTTGCCTCCTCCTAGTGGACAGAAGTGCAATTCCCAGGAGTAATAGCACGTGGACCCTAACCACCATGGATTAAATGAATTTATCAGGTAAGCATAAATGATATTTTCTTTCATAAATGCGGTAAGAGTCCATGATCCATTACTTCTGGGAACAAATACCCAAGCTGTGGAATTCACAAGTAATCTGGGTAGGACCAGAATTAAACTATTCCAAATACATTGGATGATTTGTATTTTTTCTGTTTCAAATGCAGAAAAAACTAATACCACAAATATTAAATGCCCACAAACAGCTGCCTGATGGACTTTTCTTACAAAAGCTCTTTCAGAAGAAGCAACATCATCAAAATGGTAGCATTTAGAAAAAGTCTGTAAGGAAGATGTATGCATGTAGTTGCCTAGCGAATTTGATTAACGGAGGTCTCATTCTTAAAGGCCTTCTGACCCATCCTAGAACCAGAAAAATGAACAAACAAGCTAGAAGATTATCTAAAATCTCCAGTAACCTGGAAATAGAAGTTCAAGCTCTGACCACATCCAAATTATTGAGAAGCATCTCCTTAGAACTCTTTGGATTGGGACAAAAAGAAGGAACAACAACCTCATGATTGATGTTATCAGAAGAAACCAACTTAGGTAAAAAGTCAAACTTAAGGGACACTGAACCCAAATGTTTTCTTTCGTGATTCAGATAGAACATGCAATTTTAAGCAACTCTCTAATTTACTCCTATTATCAATTTTTCTTCATTCTCTTGGTATCTTTATTTGAAAAGCAGGAATGTAAGTTTAGATGCTGACCCATTTTTGGTGAACAACTTGGGTTCTTGCTGATTGGTGGATACATTCACCCACCAATAAACAAGTGCTGTCCAGGGTTTTGAATTGAAAATTGGCTGGCTCCTTAGCTTAGATGCCTTCTTTTTCAAATAAAGATAGCAAGAGAACGAAAAAAAATAATTGATAATAGGAGTAAATTAGAAAGTTGCTTAAAAGTGCATGCTCTATCTGAATCATGGAAGAAAAAATTTGGGTTCAGTGTCCCTTTAGTTCCCAAATGCCTTTTCCTGATGAAAAATAAGATAAGGAGGCTCACAACAAAGAGCAGACAACCCAGAAAGTCTTCTAGAAGAAGAAATAGCCAAAATAAACAAGACCTTCCAAGACAAAACCCACACACAAGCAAATACTTAACGCAGCTTAAGGCTTATAATAGGGTGAAATAAGGTACCCAGTTACCCAAACATGAAAATGCCTTATATATTGGTCCCCAGACTATAACAAATTATAAATTGAGTGCCCACCAATAGCCTTCTAGCTAAAACATGTGCCTACAGACTTTATATACATTTTATAAACCCCACACTTACCTGCAAGGCACCTATACTACTGGACTTGCCATAAGCAACAGAAACTGCTTTCGGTAAATAGTCAATCCACTGCTGTATGCATGACAGCAGAGGATATAAATATATTGAGTATAACGTAAAACCAACAGGAGGATGCTAGAGATCGTTCACTGCGACAAATGTGGCATGCCTGTGACTAACACCCATAGGGTGTTCTTGGGGCACTACCCATACTCCGAAGACATGCCTATATCAAAACAGTAGCTCTCTGAGGGGAAAACCAGGTCTGAGCACCCTTCTCACAAACACCTGGAGTACTTCCCTTCTTCACCTTCCTCCTGCAAAGGCAAAGACAAGACTAGTTTCCAGTAAGGTGGGAGAGGTTTACATATACATACATAAATCCATACACACAAGCACACTCATACACACACACATTCATAAACACATACACACACAAACTCATACACACATAAACACACAAACTCATACACACATAAACACTCATACACACACATACACACATATACGCACATTCATACACTCATACACACACAAACACACTCATACACACACATTCATACACACAAGTACACTCATACACACACATTCATACACACAAACACACACACTCATACACACTCACACACATTCATACACACACAAACACTCATACATACACACTTATACGCACATTCATACACTCATACACACACTCACAAACACACTCATATACACACACACACTTATACGCACATTCATACACTCATACACACACTCACAAACACACTCATACACACACATACACACTTATACGCACATTCATACACTCATACACACACAAACACACTCATACACACATTCATACACACACACACACACATACATACATACATATTCATACACACACACATTTATACACACATACATTCATACACACATAAATACACACACACATATACACACAAACACATTCATAAACGCACACATACATACATACACACACCCGTGAGCACTGCAGTAACCAGTGACAAGAATCTGTAGTAGCAACAGTACGATGCATTTTTAACTTATTTTGACAATAACATATAGAATATGTTCTGTATCCAGGGTATAAAATGTACACACCAGTCTTATGCATATCAAATAGTGTCACCCCGATGGCTTACATGATTGGTTTATCATGAACCAATCAATTAACAAGCATATTAAGTGGGACGAATACCTCAGATATTAATTTGCCAAATTAGGAACAAACATTTTTATTGATACAGAAAGCAATATTTATAAATTTTACCTTTTAGAATACTTCTTGTTGCATAAAATTATCCTGTTGCACACAACTATTTGTGGACTATCAGTATCAGATGAGAGCACGAGCACCCCCACGGTTCACCTACTTTTCCACTGTGTGCCAGAGTCTCCAGAGGGAGTATCTCTCAAGTCACCATGCAGGAGGGACAAAGTGCCGCTAGCAGATGTGGTCATATAAAGGACCTTGCTAACTTCAATGAGCTGCCTGAGTGCCAACCCTCTCTGGACCACCTGACCCTCCGGCATATGTTGCAGTGAAAAACATAACACAGGTAGTGAAGGGGGCAGAGGTAAATGAGCGAGGTTGCTGGAATTACGTGCCTAAATGCTGTGTAAACTTTGCAGAGTCGTTGCCTACTTTAGTGCTGCTGATCTTCTCCCCTGACTGTCATGAGAAGCAGTAAGCAGGAGCCACACAGTCCAAATCTCCTGGATAATTGCTGGGACAGTAAATACATGGGACACAATGCAATATCCCAGGATTGTCCAGAGAGATTTTGGGCTGTTCGCAAATATGTGTCTGGTGGTTTCATCCCTCCTGAGCGTGTCACCCGGGAGCAGACCGCACCCCCTAAGTGACGCCACTGCCTCAATCCTTCCCCTTCCTCCTGTCAGGCAAAAAAATACCTAGACCATTAGACAGGAGGGAGGGATTAAGTGCTTTGGGGATCTTTAACTCCTCCTAGTGGCCAGGAGTGGAATCTCAGGAGTAATATCTCGTAGACTCTCACCATCATATGAAAGAAAACTGTTTTAAACAATAGTTTCTTTTACAAAGATACGACGAGTCCATGGATTTCATCCTTACTTGTGGGATTTATCCTCCTGCTAACAGGAAGTGTCAAAGAGCACCACAGCAGAGCTGTATATATAGCTCCTCCCTTCCCTCCACCTCCAGTCATTCTCTTTGCCTGTGTTAGTGATAGGAAGAGGTAAAGTGAGGTGTTTAGTTTAGATTCTTCAATCAAGAATTTTTTGTTTTAAATGGTGCCCATGTGTACTATTTTCTTACAGAGCAGCTTCAAGTAGCCTTTTAGACTATGGGGAACGGAGATGAATCAGTCATTGACTGACACTAGTGTACATATGTGTAGCACTCACATTCCTTTCAGGCCTGGTTGGATGGATAGGTAGAGAGAATGTGTGCGAGAGGGAGTGTATATGTTAAAATATAATCTTTAATAGAAACTAGTTAAAAAGGAGAAATGTTTGACATACACACAGAAAAAACAACTTAAAAACACAGGGAAATTGTGGTGTTATCTATTGCAGAAGTATATTAGTTAATCCACTATCAGTGACAATAGTAATCAGGAACTCTAACCTAGGATGTTGTTGTTAATCCATAGTCAGCATATATAGATAATACCTCACTGGTGAATCAACTACAGGGAGTTTAAACAAGCAGAGCCCAAGTATGGATTCAAATCTAAAGAGTAATAGTCTTCAGATATAGAGCTGCAATTAAACTTATAGTAAGGAGATATTTATCCAGCTATTATTGTGGAAATTTCGTACTCAGAATACTTAATAAAATGTATGTATTAACTTAAGATATCGATATTCCAAGCATGCTTATTAATTTGTGTTACAAGTACTTGTGTATAAACATTCAGTCTTAGCTGGTATGGATAACAAATTTATTGCCACTTTATAATAAGAGTAATAAGTGTCATATAATTCATAACATATTTTCCAGGTATAATTTTATCCTTAAGTTGTATTCGTTCCAAAGTATAGAGGGATGTTTATACAGCTGATACAATTGAGGGGATTATACTAAGTACTGAATAGCGTATTTATATTGACTCAGAATATGAGTATTCAGATCGTGTTTATAGATGAATATACAACGTGCTTGTGAAATACCATTCAGTCTTAGCTAATGTTAGTAACAAATTTAATGCCTCTTTTAGAGAGACATAATTAATGTCATATAATTAGTAACGTATATTATTAATATAGTTTTTCCTTATGTTTAAATTCGCTACCATGCATGGTCTGTATAATAGCTTCCCAAGTTATACTTATTTTACTTGCAGTACTTTCCTCTCAGTAATTGTGTCTTATTTATAAATAGTTCAATGCAATCGTTACCGTGTTGCTGTGTATATATTATAGACTTCCTAGTTTAAACTTAAAATAGGTGTTCAGTTAGTTACATATACGCTAAATAGCGGTTACTTGTATCATTTTAGTACTTGTGCGGTTAAGATAGATTGTAAGTAATATAGGTTTATAACCAAACACGTTTCCATATATGATAGTAAGTGATTATTACTGAAATTCAACTATAAAAGAGTTAAGATGAATCGTGTACAACAGCATTATATATTGCTATCTGCCTCAGATCAAATGACAGCGCTGATATTTGTAGTCACCGCATATCAATGAATACTTTTAGTGATTTGAATTACAGTAAATCGTGGTAAGTTACTATAAGCTAAATGCTTAAAAGAGCTGTGTTTGCTAATATAAGCTGAATACTTAGAGCTTTAAGTTAGATTCCATATAGTGGGTATATGTTCAACCGACACAAACAGTAGCTGCGGTGAACCGCTATAGCCGCTGTGTGTTCAATATTAAATATGGATTGTTTGTAGTTGGATTAAATATAGTCATCTGCTATGTACAATTTTCAAAGTCAAGTATCGCTGAATACCAGTAACCACCAGTGCCCAAATACACTGCAGTAGTTTTTAAGTAATAGGTTTAAATAAGTAGCTGGCGGTTACCACTTTAAGTATTACAAGTTTTAAAGTAAATTGTACGTGGTCAGAGTAAATATGACCGTCCACACTAACTAAGTATTACAATTTTAAAGTGATTTGAATTACAGTAAATCCCGGTAAGTTATTATAAGCTAAATGCTTAAAGGAGCAGCGTTTGCTAATATAAGCTGAATACTTAAAGCTTTAAGTTAGATTCCATATAGTTGGTATATGTTCAACCGACACAAACAGTAGCTGCGGTGAACCGCTATAGCCGCTGTGTGTCCAATATTAAATATGGATTGTTTATAGTTGAATTAAATACAGTCGTCTGCTATGTACAATTTTCAAAGTCAAGTATCGCTGAATACCAGTAACCACCAGTGCCCAAATACACTGCAGTAGTTTTTAAGTAATAGGTTTAAATAAGTAGCTGGCGGTTACCACTTTAAGTATTACAAGTTTTAAAGTAAATTGTACGTGGTCAGAGTAAATATGACCGTCCACACTAACTATTACAATTTTAAAGTGATTTGAATTACAGTAAATCGCGGTAAGTTATTATAAGCTAAATGCTTAAAAGAGCTGCGTTTGCTAATATAAGCTGAATACTTAGAGCTTTAAGTTAGATTCCATATAGTGGGTATATGTTCAACCGACACAAACAGTAGCTGCAGTGAACCGCTATAGCTGCTGTGTGTCCAATATTAAATATGGTTTGTATGTGGTTGGATTAAATATAGTCATCTGCTATGTACAATTTTCAAAGTCAAGTATCGCTGAATACCAGTAACCACCAGTGCCCAAATACACTGTAGTAGTTTCTTTCATGTAATTAGCAAGAGTCCATGAGCTAGTGACGTATGGGATATACATTCCTACCAGGAGGGGCAAAGTTTCCCAAACCTTAAAATGCCTATAGATACACCCCTCACCACACCCACAATTCAGTTTTACAAACTTTGCCTCCCATGGAGGTGGTGAAGTAAGTTTGTGCTAGATTCTACGTTGATATGCGCTTCGCAGCAGGTAGAAGCCCGGTTTTCCTCTGAGAGTGCAGTGAATGTCAGAGGGATGTGAAGAGAGTATTGCCTATTTGAATACCATGGTCTTCCTCTAAGGGATCGATTTCATAGGTTCTCTGTTATTGGTCGTAGAGATTTCTTCTCCTACCTCCCTTTTCAGATCGACGATATACTCTTATATACCATTACCTCTACTGATTCTCGTTTCAGTACTGGTTTGGCTATCTACTCTATGTAGATGAGTGTCTTGGGGTAAGTAAATCTTATTTCTATTTTTGACACTCAAAGCTATGGTTGGGCACTTTATATGTAAAGTTCTAAATATATGTTTTAAACTTATATTTGCCATGATTCAGGTTAATCAGTATTCCTTCTTTCAGACTGTCAGTTTCATTATTTTGGGAAATGCATATGAATAAATATTTTTTCTTACCTTCAAAAATTTTCAAATTGACTTTTTTCCTTGCGGGCTGTTAGGCTCGCGGGGGCAGAAAATGCTTCAATTTATTGCGTCATTTTTGGCGCAAACTTTTTTGGCGCAAATTTCGTCATTTCCGGCGCCATAGTTGACGCCGGAAGTTTACACATGGTTGAGTAATTTTTTGACGCATGTGTGTTACAGACGGTTTTTTTGCGCCAAAAAATGTGGGTGTCATTTTTGGCGCCAAAAAATATGGGCGTCATACTTGGCACCAAATAATGTTGGCGTCTTACTTGGCGCCAAAAAATGTGGGCGTCATACTTGGCGCCACTTTTTTCACATTATTTCAGTCTCACTTTTTTGTTGCTTCTGGTTGCTAGAGGCTTGTTTGTTTTGCATTTTTTCACATTCCTGAAACTGTCATTTAAGGAATTTGATAATTTTGCTTTATATGTTGTTTTTTTCTATTACATATTGCAAGATATTTCAAAAGCTGTTCCTGTATCAGAAAATACTGAGGGATTCCTGTTGACTGATATCAGTCCTACCAAAGCTAAGTTAATTTATTTTAATGTTATGAATGTTTATATTTAGCTATGGTTTGTAATAAGTTATCATGATAAACTTTTACATGCAGAGTCCATTAGTATTTATGCATTATCTATTGCTATTCTTTTTACATCTTATGTACAAGATATATTTAGGAATTTATAAAAATATTTTTCTGATTCTAGTATAAAGGCTTTGGGGGGTAGTTATCAAGCCGTCTACTTTTCTGCCTTCGCCGGCCCAATACGCCCGCCTAAGCTCGCCTACATTCGCCACCGCGGACCTTGAATACGTTCGCCTAAGTTATCAAATAAAGCTGTCAAAAAGCCGCGGGGTGATGAGCAGCGGACTGTGAGAGTTATCACTCATCCGATCTCGCTGCTCTTCGTTTTTTTCCCAGCTTTATTGCTAGCCTGTCACTAAGCACCCACACTAAACTACACTGTTCTATCCCTATACCGGCGCCCCCGGAGCCTCCCGCAACTCAATAAAGTTACTAACCCCTAAACCGCCGCTCCTAGACCCTGCCGCAACTCTTATAAATGTATTAACCCCTAAACCGCCGCTCCTAGACCCTGCCGCAACTCTGATAAATGTATTAACCCCTAAACCGCCGCTCCCGGACACCGCTGCCACCTACAGTATACCTAGTAACCCCTATCCTGCCCCCCCTATACCGTCGCCCTCTATAATAAAATTATTAACCCCTATCCTGCTGATCCCGCACCTCGCCGCAACTAAATAAATAGTTTAACCCCTAAACTGCCGCTCCCTGAACCCGCCGCAACCTATATTAAACCTATTAACCCCTATCCTGCCCCCCCTACACCGTCGTCACCTATAATAAATTTATTAACCCCTATCCTGCCCCCCACTACACCGCCGCCACTGTAATAAAATTATTAACCCCTGAACCTAAGTCTAACCCTAACCCTCATGCCCCCCTAACTTAAATATTAATTAAATAAATCTAAATAATATTACTCTTATTAACTAAATTAATCCTATTTAAAACTAAATACTTACCTTTAAAATAAACCCTAATATAGCTACAATATAAATAATAATTATATTGTAGCTATCTTAGGATTTATTTTTATTTTACAGGCAACTTTCAATTTATTTTAACTAGGTACAATAGCTATTAAATAGTTATTAACTATTTAATAGCTTACCTAGCTAAAATAAACTGAAATTTACCTGTAAAATAAATCCTAACCTAAGTTACAATTACACCTAACACTACACTATACTTTAATAAATTATTCCTATTTAAAACTAAATACTTACCTATAAAATAAACCCTAATATAGCTACAATATAAATAATAATTATATTGTAGCTATCTTAGGATTTAATATTTATTTTACAGGTAACTTTGTATTTATTTTAGCTAGTTAGAATAGTTATTAAATAGTTATTAACTATTTAATAACTACCTAGCTAAAAGAAATACAAAATTACCTGTAAAATAAATCCTAACCTTACAATTAAACCTAATACTACACTATCATTAAATTAATTAAATAAACTACATACAAATAACTACAATTAAATACAATTACATAAACTAACTAAAGTACAAAAAATAAAAAAGCTAAGTTATAAAAAAATAAGTTACAAACATTTTAAAAATATTACAACAATTTTAAGCTACTTACACCTAATCTAAGCACCCTAATAAAATAACAAACCCCCCCAAAATAAAAAAATGCCCTACCCTATTCTAAATTAAATAAAGTTCAAAGCTCTTTTACCTTACCAGCCCTTAAAAGGGCCATTTGTGGGGCTTGCCCCAAAGAAAACTGCTCTTTTGCCTGTAAAAGAAAAATACAACCCCCCCCAACATTAAAACCCACCACCCACATACCCCGTAATCTAACCCAAACCCCCCTTACAAAAACCTAACACTAATCCCCTGAAGATCATCCTACCTTGAGTCATCTTCACTCAGCTGAGCAGCGATGGAACCGAAGTGGACATCCGGAGCGGAAGAAGTTAATCCTCCAAGCGGCGCTGAAGAAATCTTCCATCCGATGAAGTCATCATCCAGGCGGCGCTGAAGAGGTCTTCTATCCGGGCGATGTCATTTTCCAAGCCGGGTCTTGAATCTTCCTCCCGCCGACGCGGAACATCCTTCTTCACCGACGGACTACGACGAATGAAGGCTCCTTTAAGGGACGTCATCCAAGATGGCGTCCCCTCAATTCCGATTGGCTGATAGGATTCTATCAGCCAATCGGAATTAAGGTAGGAAAAATCTGATTGGCTGATGGAATCAGCCAATCAGATTCAAGTTCAATCCGATTTGCTGATCCAATCAGCCAATCAGATTGAGCTCGCATTCTATCGGCTGAGTGAAGACGACTCAAGGTAGGATGATCTTCAGGGGATTAGTGTTAGGTTTTTGTAAGGGGGGTTTGGGTTAGATTAGGGGTATGTGGGTGGTGGGTTTTAATGTTGGGGGGGGGTTGTATTTTTCTTTTACAGGCAAAAGAGCAGTTTTCTTTGGGGCAAGCCCCACAAATGGCCCTTTTAAGGGCTGGTAAGGTAAAAGAGCTTTGAACTTTATTTAATTTAGAATAGGGTAGGGCATTTTTTTATTTTTGGGGGGTTTGTTATTTTATTAGGGGGCTTAGATTAGGTGTAAGTAGCTTAAAATTGTTGTAATATTTTTAAAATGTTTGTAACTTATTTTTTTATTTTTTGTAACTTAGCTTTTTTTATTTTTTGTAACTTAGCTTTTTTATTTTTTGTACTTTAGTTAGTCTATGTAATTGTATTTAATTGTAGTTATTTGTAGGTAGTTTATTTAATTAATTTAATGATAGTGTAGTATTAGGTTTAATTGTAACTTAGGTTAGGATTTATTTTACAGGTAATTTTGTATTTCTTTTAGCTAGGTAGTTATTAAATAGTTAATAACTATTTATTAACTATTCTAACTAGCTAAAATAAATACAAAGTTACCTGTAAAATAAATATAAATCCTAAGATAGCTACAATGTAATTATTAATTACATTGTAGCTATCTTAGGGTTTATTTTACAGGTAAGTAGTAGTGTTAGGTGTAATTGTAACTTAGGTTAGTTTTTATTTTACAGGTACATTTCTCTTTATTTTAGTTAGGTAGCTATTAAATAGTTAATAACTATTTAATAGCTATTGAACCTGGTTAAAATAAATTGAAAGTTGCCTGTAAAATAAAAATAAATCCTAAGAGAGCTACAATATAATTATTATTTATATTGTAGCTATATTAGGGTTTATTTTACAGGTAAGTATTTAGTTTTAAATAGGATTAACTTAGTTAATAATAGAAATATTATTTAGATTTATTTAATTAATATTTAAGTTAGGGGGGTGTTAGGGTTAGTGTTAGACTTAGGTTTAGGGGATAATAATTTTATTACAGTGGCGGCGGTGTAGTGGGGGGCAGGATAGGGGTTAATAAATTTATTATAGGTGGCGACGGTGTAGGGGGGGGCAGATTAGGGGTTAATAAGTTTAATATAGGTTGCGGCGGGTTCAGGGAGCGGTGGTTTAGGGGTTAATACATTTATTATAGTTGCAGTGGGCTCCGGGAGCAGCGGTTTAGGGGTTAATATGTATAGAGTAGCTTGCGGTGGGCTCCGGGAGCGGCGGTTTAGGGGGTAATAACTTTATTTAGTTGCGGTGGTGTAGGGGGGGCAGATTAGGGGTGTTTAGACTCGGGGTACATGTTAGGGTGTTAGGTGCAGACAGCTCCCATAGGAATCAATGGGATGTCTGGCAGCAGCGAACTTGTACTTTCGCTATAGTCAGACTCCCATTGATTCCTATGGGATCCGCCGCCTCCAGGGGTGGCGGTTTGAAAACCAGGTACGCTGGGCCGTAAAAGTGCCGAGCTAGTCATTTGATAACTAGCAAAAGTAGTGAGATTGTGCCGGCGGATCGAAGTTTACGTCACAAAATTCTACTTTTGCCGGTCTCGAGCCTTTGATAACTAAGGCGAATCAGCCTCGCCACAAATACGCTGCGGAATTCCAGCGTATTTGAGGTTGATGGCTTGATAACTACCCCCCTTTGTCTGCTATCCCATCTTCTAATAAAATTTTTAGGTCTTTTTTAAACTTCTCATTTAGTTGATGAAGTTTCAAATGACCAACAACATACTGAATTATCTTTCTCTGATGGTGTATTTTCTCATTCAGAATATTCTTCATCAGATATTGACACTAACAAATCTACTTTTTTATTTTTAAATAGAGTACATTCGTTTTTTGTTGAAAAGGTGTTGATTATTTTGGATATTGAAGTAACTAGTTCTTTTGATTAAGACTAGCTAACATTTAAATTCTGCTTATTAACCTTCTGTGGTTTTTTCAGAGGTTTTTTTCCAGTTCCTGATACTAGGGAATGGAATAGGCCGGGAATTTCTTTTATTCCTTCTTTAAGGTTTTTTAATTGTATCCTTTGCCGGCAGTTAGTTTTAAGTTTTGAGGAAGATCCCTCAAGTTAATGGGACTATCTCTACTATTGCTAACATACTACTATTCCTATAGCAGATAGTATTTATTTTTTTCCTTGGGAAACTTGTTTCTTATTTAAGGAAAATTATTTATTTTCAGGTACTTTTCTTAGACCTGTAATTTATTTGGCTGATGTTGCAACTGCTTCAGCTTTCTGGTTGGATACTTTAGGGCAACAAGTACCGGATTATGATTTGTTTAGCATTGTTAAATTGATCAACATGCTAATAATTTCATTTGTGTCGTCATTTTTTTTATATTTTTGCAAATGAGGTTTAATCTATGTCTTTAGTTATTTTAGCTAGAAGAACTTTATGATTTCAATCTTGGAATGCTAATTTGATTTCTAAATTCCATATTTCTTTTTTTCCAAGGTAATCAATTATTTGGTTCACAATAGGATTCAATTCTTCAACTGTTACTCTGGGCTTCAAGATTGAGTTCTAAGGCTAAATATTAAGCTTTTTTCTTACTAAGGAACGGAATTCTAAATTCTTCCCCAAGTAACATGTTTATAATTGGAAGTTTTCTTCATTCAATTTAAGCCATTTTTAAAATCAAAGTCAGCTCCCCAAATTTGCATTTAGGTGCAGTTCTTATTCCAGCTTAGCTGGTAAGGGGCAGGTTAAGACTTTTTTAATAAATTTGTTTGGTTCAATTCGGTCCAAACTTCTTAGATTTGGATACAGAATAGGATTCAGAGTAAAACCGTCTGTGAGAAGTATTTTTTCTCTCTCTAACATATTCCAGCTATTCCAGTAAGGCTCACACTTTCCTGAAGTGTGTTTCAGTCCTATATGTATTGGGTACTTGTGAAGCGCGGCTGGTCACCCGTTGGGGCTCAAGGTGCTGCTCAGACCTGGAGTTTTCTGGGGTATTTATACCAGTTCCTTTTTAGGAACAGGATTTAAGGGTTTTATTCAAAACTATTCATTATTTCAAAGATAGAAAATATTTTTGAATTGTCATATAAGTGTACCATCTTTTAGAATGGTGTTTATATGGTCTATTCTGCCTTTTTGGTCAGTAATGGCATTATTTGTTCACAATAGATACAATAGATGAATATCTTCATTTTCTGTTTTCATTCAGATTATTTTCATTTTCTGAGATTCTCTTTTTTTTGACAAGCATTACCAATTTGTTGCTTTTCCTTCTGGTCTAGCGACAGCTCTAAGAATCTTTTCAAGGTTCTCAGTGTTTCCTTATTTGGATGGTCTCGTGGTACTGGCTCAGTCTTTTCGTTCTGCGGAATCTCATACGATTCAACTTTTGTTGTTTCTTCAAGACATGGTTAGAGGATTTTTTTATCAAAAGCTCTTTGATTCCTCAGACAAGGGTCACCTTTTTTAGTTTTCCAGATAGATTGTGTCAATGTCTTTGTCTCTAACAGACAAGTGACAATTTTATTAGGTTCCGTTTGTCGGAACATTCAGTCTCTATAATTTCCTTCAGTTGCTATATATGCATGGAAGTTTTAGGTCTCATGGCTGAAGCATTGGATTCGATTGCCTTTGCTCATTTTCATAGGAAACCTTTCCAGTTTTTTATGCTGAATTAATGGTGCAGGGATTCTAGGATATCACTTTTTATATCTTTGAATCTCAATGTTTAACTTTCTTTGATTTGGTGGTTAGATCACCATCATTTAGTTCTACGGTTCATTCAACCTGGACTATGATCACTACAGATGCGAGTCTTTTAGGTTGGGAGGCTGTCTGGGGATCTCTGTCAGCACAAGGGGTTTGGACATCTCAGGAGGGGAGATTACCATTTGATATTTTGGAACTCAGTGCATTTCTCAGAGTTCTTCAGTTTTGGTTTCTTTTTGAAGAAAGAGACGTTTATTGTTTTTCAGACAGACAATGTCACAACTGTGGCATATGTCAATCATAAGGGTGGGACTCTCAGTCCTTAGGCTGTGAAAGAAGTATCTCGGATATTTACTTGGGCTAAATCCAGCTCCTGTCTAATTTCTGTGGTCCATTTCCCAGGTATAGACAATTGGGAAGCGGATTATCTCTGTCAATCAAGCTTTACATCCGGGAAAATGGTCTCTTTACCCAGATGTGTTTTTTCAAATTGTTCAGATGTGAGGGCTTCCAGAAATAGATCTGATGGCATCTCATCTAAACAAGGAACTTCCCAGGGGCCTATTCAGGTCCAGGGATCCTCAGGCGGAAGCAGTGTATGCATTGACACATCCTTGGAGTTATCAATCTGCCTATATTTTTTCGCCTCTGGTTATTCTTTTTAGAGTGATTTTCAAAATCATCAGGGAGCAATCTTTTGTGTTGCTGGTGGCTCCAGCATGGCCGCACAGGTTTTGGTATATGGTTCTTGTTTGGATGTCCAGTTGCCAATCTTGGTCACTTCCATTTAAGACCAGACCTTATATCTTAACATTCGTTTTTTCCATCAGGAACTCAAATTATTAATTTGATGATATGGAAATTTAACGCTTAGTACTTAGTCATAGAAGTTTCTCTTACTCAGTGATCAATACTATGTTGCAGGCTCGTAAATTTGTGTCTAGTAAGATTTATTATCGAGTTTGGAAGATTTACATCTCATGATGCTCTTCTCATAAATTCTCTTGGCATTCTTTTAGAATTCCTAGGATTTTATAGTTTCTTCAGGATGGTTTGGATAAGGGTTTTTGTCTGCAAGTTCCTTGAAAGGACAAATCTCTGTTTTTTCTGTGCTGTTTTCACAGAAAAATTTGCTAATCTTTCTGTTACTCATTGTTTTGTTCAGGCTTTGGTTCGTATCAATCCTGTCATTAAGCCAATTTCTCCTCCTTGGAGTCTTATTTTGGTTCTGAGGGCTTTACGGGCTCTTCCGTTTGAGCATATGCTTTCTTTGGACATTTAAATTACTTTCATGGAAAGTATTGTTCTTTTTAGACATCTCTTCAGTTAGAACAGTTTATTGAATTATCTGCTCTTTCTTGTGAGTCTCCTTTTTCTGATTTTTCATCAGGATAAGGTGGTTTTGCTGTCTTCAATTTTTACCTAAAGTTGTGAATTCTAACAACATTAGTAGAGGAATTATTTTCCCTTCCTTGTGTCCTAATCCTAAGAATTCTTTGGAAAGATTCTTACATTCTTTGGATGTGGTAAAAATTTTATGTTGAAGCTACTCAGATTTCAGAAAGACTTCTAGTCTATTTGTTATCTTTTCTGGTTTTAGGAAAGGTCAGAAGGCTTCTGTCATTTCTTTGGCATTTTGGTTAAAGCTTTTTTGATTCATCATGCCTATTTGGAGTTGGGTTATTTCCCGCCTCAGAGGTTTACGGCTCATTCTACTAGGTCAGTTTCTACTTCCTGGACTTTTAAGAATGAAGCTTCTGTTGATCAGATTTGCAAAGCAACGACTTGGTCTTCTTTGCATACTTTTACTAAATTCTACCATTTTGATGTTTTCTCTTCTTCAGAAGCAGTTTTTGGTAGAATAGTACTTCAGGCAGCTGTTTCAGTTTGATTCTTCTGCTTATAATTTCAGTTTTTTTCATTATAAAAATTGAAACTTTTGATTTGGGTTGTGGATTAATTTTTCACCGGAATTGGCTGTCTTTATTTTATCCCTCCCTCTCTAGTGACTCTTGCGTGGAAGTTCCACATCTTGGGTATCTGCTATCCCATACGTCACTAGCTCATGGACTCTTACTAATTACATGAAAGAAAACATAATTTATGTAAGAACTTACCTGATAAATTCATTTCTTTCATATTAGCAAGAGTCCATGAGGCCCACCCTTTTTTGTGGTGGTTATGATTTTTTTGTATAAAGCACAATTATTCCAATTCCTTATTTTTGATGCTTTCGCTCCTTTCTTATCACCCCACTTCTTGGCTATTCGTTAAACTGAATTGTGGGTGTGGTGAGGGGTGTATTTATAGGCATTTTAAGGTTTGGGAAACTTTGCCCCTCCTGGAAGGAATATATATCCCATACGTCACTAGCTCATGGACTCTTGCTAATATGAAAGAAATTAATTTATCAGGTAAGTTCTTACATAAATTATGTTTTTTAAGTAGTAGGTTTAAATGAGTAGCTGGCGGTTACCAATTTAAGTATCACATGTTTAAAGTAAATTGTACGTGGTCAGAGTATATATGACCGTCCACACTAACTAAGTATTACAATTTTAAAGTGATTTGAATTACAGTAAATCGCGGTAAGTTATTATAAGCTAAATGCTTAAAGCAGCGGCGTAATATAAGCTGAATACTTAAAGCTTTAAAGGGCCACTGTAAGTAAATATTTTCTATGCCTGTTACTAACTAACTACCCCAAATACGCTTTTTATCAATAGCATTTCATTAACATATCTCTACCGTATATCAGAAATCTTGTCTGCAAATTTAATTGTTTTCCAAACCCACTCCGTGGGTATCCTTTGCTCTGTACCAATCCGTTTACAATACCTAGATTTCAAAATGGTGCTTTAAACACAAAGTTATTGGTTTAAGTATTTTGAACAATCAGTGCTGAAAATAGTGAGCATGATAACGTGACATCATCGGCGAATAAAAGATATAACTTTTAGAACGTTATGAAACTTCGTTTTGGAGAAAATATAGGTCAGTAGTTTTTAATTAATTTTTATTAACTTTAATATGTTAGTTGTTTAGCTTAAAAATTATAACAGAAAGTAATCCTTTAAGTTAGATTCCATATAGTTGATATATGTTCAACCGACACAAACAGTAGCTGCGGTGAATCGCTATAGCCACTGTGTATCCAATATTAAATATGGATTGTTTGTAGTTGGATTAAATATAGTTGTCTGCTATGTACAATTTTCAAAGTCAAGTATCGCTGAATACCAGTAACCACCAGTGCCCAAATACACTGCAGTAGTTTCTAAGTAATAGGTTTAAATAAGTAGCTGGCGGTTACCACTTTAAGTATTACAAGTTTTAAAGTAAATTGTACGTGGTCAGAGTAAATATGACCGTCCACATTAGCTAAGTATTACAGTTTTAAAGTAAATAGTACATGGTCAGAGTATATATGACCGTCCACACTAGTATTGGTATTATGAGATCAAATTTAGCTAACGTTAACAACCACAATTTCTATCCCTGCAAGTTAAAAATTATCTTTATAACAAAAAGATTAACTGGTCCCTGACATGTTTCGCCACATTTGGCTTTATCAAAGGGTACAGCGCGGTGTGAAGCGTGAGTATTTATAGGCTTAAACACTCCACCTCCTATGATGTCACATTCCACTTAGAACGGGTTTAACAAAGATCCAATCACAAGTGATTACAGAAAATTTAACAGACTGTGCTGCATAGTGATTGGCTTGATCGATGTAATGTGTAATGTAATTTAAATATACATATTGAACGATTTTACTGATGGCTAGGTACACCATTATATATGATAATAATGTATATGCTTATACCATTATCATTTATTGATCATTAGTATCAAGTGCATATTTTCAACAGTACTGCAGGTAACTATTATTTAGTTTAAGTAACTTATAAAATAGTTTCTAAACAGTACCCAGAGTAGTCAGTATTTATTGCTTATAAGATTGTTCTTACATTATTTATTAGCCCAAATAAATTAATAAGGTTCGACCTAGCAGATTAGTATAAGATTCCTGTTAATGTATACATGAACATAAATTTAGCAAGTTATCTCATATGCTAATATATAAAGTAATATTTACCACTTGGTTACCGTACTAAATTAATTAATACTAAGTGTATATACTTCAAAGAATATAATAAAAATTCTTTTTTAAAAAATATATTTTCTCTTGCAAGGTGTATCCAGTCCACGGATTCATCCTTTACTTGTGGGATATTCTCATTCCCTACAGGAAGTAGCAAAGAGAGCACACAGCAAAGCTGTCCATATAGCTCCCCCTCTAGCTCCACCCCCCAGTCATTCTCATTGCTGGCTCTAAGCGCTAGGGTCTCTCTCGGGAGTGTAAAGTGAATGTGTTGTTAGATTTGTAGTTTTATTATCTTCAATCAAAAGTTTATTTTAAATAGTACCGGTTTGTACTATTTACTCTCTAGCAGAAAAGTGATGAAGATTTCTGCTGAGTGGAAAATGATTTTAGCATGTTGTAACTAAAATCCACTGCTGTTCCCACACAGGACTGAGGAGTACCAGAAAACTTTAGTTGGGAGGAACAGTTTGCAGGGTGATCTGCAATAAGGTATGTTCAGTAATTTATTTCTAGACAAGACTGAAATAATGCTAGAAGGACTGACAATATCCCCATGAGGGGAGGGTAAGCTATGTTCACAGACTTAGTAAGGAATTGAATGCTTACATAATAGGGCTAATATACTTGTTGACACTTATTCAGGGCAATCGATTTTTTGCTAAGGAAAAATCGTTTTGCAAGACACTTTAAAAGCCCTTTTTTTTCTGGGGTTATTACCACATGGCTGTTTTTTAGTCACTTAGGAGTGATTTACTAGGCCTCACAGCTCTGGAGTAGAGTGGGAGGGGCCTAATTGCCTCAGATGCACAGTTAGAATTGCAGAGAAGTTCATGCTGTTTCACATGGAGGGTCCTGCTGATGTGTGAGGGCCTAAAAGAAGCTATATTCCCCCAAATCTGATCCCTAAGGGCAGGTAGGGCCCCAGCAAGGCTGTGGCAAGGTGCTGTAGTGATTTAACCAGGTGTTGGCTTTAGGCTGCTCCGGTTTGGGCATTAAGGGGTTAATCGTTTTGAAACTTGGGGTGAAATCTTATTAAGGCTTTAGCTACATACTGTGAAAATTTCAGAAAGATTGCTGCATTTTTCACCGTTTTGTAAAATTGTGTGCTCTTTTTATCTCTTAACCCCTTAACGACTGAGGACGTGCAGGGTACGTCCTCAGAAAAAAGGCAGTTAATGCCTGAGAACGTACCCTGCACGTCCTCAGTGTGGAAAGCAGCTGGAAGCGATCCTGCTCGCTTCCAGCTGCTTTCCGGTTATTGCAGTGATGCCTCGATATGGAGGCATCCTGCAATAACCTTTTTAAGTAATCCGGTGCAGAGAGAGCCACTCTGTGGCCCTCTCTGCACCGGAGATCGGTGGCTACCTGCGTTGGTGGGTGGGAGCCGGACCGGGAGGCGGGTGGCGGCCATCGATGGCCATGTGGATGTGAAGGGGGTCGGGATCGTGGGCGGGGGTGGCTGGGGGCGCGCACGAGCGCGCACGCGTGCACGGGAGGGTGGGGGCGGGCGCGTGCACGGGGAGGGAGCGGGTGGGAACCGCTACACTGCAGAAAATGTGAAAATAAAAAGATAAAAAATATTGAAAATGTAAATAATCAGCAAGGTGGTGGGGGTTTGTCTGTGGGGGGTGGGGGGGGGGGGGGGAAGCTACACTACAGAAAAAAAAAACCAAAGAAAAAAAAAGCACTTTTTATTGTAAACTGGGTACTGGCAGACAGCTGCCAGTACCCAAGATGGCCCCCAATAAGGCAGAGGGGAGGGTTAGAGAGCGGTTTTGGGGGGATCAGGGAGGTTGGGGGCTAAGGGGGGGATCCTACACAGTAGCATATGTAAATATGCTAAAAAAAAATTTCATTTTTTTTTTAAAACCCTTTTATTTTAGTACTGGCAGACTTTCTGCCAGTACTTAAGATGGCAGGGACAATTGTGCAGTGGGGGAGGGAAGGGAGCTGTTTGGGAGGGATCAGGGGGTGGGATGTGTCAGATGGGAGGCTGATCTCTACACTAAAGCTAAAATTAACCCTGCAAGCTCACTACAAACTCCCTAATTAACCCTTTCACTGCTAGCCATAATACACGTGTGAGGAGCAACAGGATTTAGTGGCCTTCTAATTACCAGAAAGCAACGCCAAAGTCATATATGTCTGCTATTTCTGAACAAAGGGGATCCCAGACAAGCATTTACAACCATTTGTGCCATAATTGCACAAGCTGTTTGTAAATGATTTCAGTGAGAAACCTAAAATTGTGAAAAATTTTACGTTTTTTTTAATTTGATCGCATTTGGCGGTGAAATGGTGGCATGAAATATACCAAAATGTGCCTAGATCAATACTTGGGGTTGTCTACTACACTACACTAAAGCTAAAATTAACCCTACAAGCTCCCTAAAAGCTCCCTAATTAACCCCTTAACTGCTGGGCATGATACACTTGTGGTGCGCAGTGGCATTTAGCGGCCTTCTAATTACCAAAAAGCAACGCCAAAGCCATATATGTGTGCTATTTCTGAGCAAAGGGGATCCCAGAGAAGAATTTACAACCATTTATGCCATAATTGCACAAGCTGTTTGTAAATGATTTCAGTGAGAAACCTAAAGTTTGTGAAAAAATTTGTGAAAAAGTGAACAATTTTTTGTATTTGATCGCATTTGGCGGTGAAATGGTGGTATGAAATATACCAAAATTGGCCTAGATCAATACTTTGGGATGTCTACTAAAAAAAATATATACATGTCAAGGGATATTCAGGGATTCCTGAAAGATATCAGTGTTCTAATGTAACTAGCGCTAATTTTGGAAAAAAATGGTTTGGAAATAGCAAAGTGCTACTTGTATTTATGGCCCTATAACTTGCAAAAAAAGCAAAGAACATGTAAACATTGGGTATTTCTAAACTCAGGACAAAATTTAGAAACTATTTAGCATGGGTGTTTTTTGGTGGTTTTAGATATGTAACAGATTTTGGGGGTCAAAGTTAGAAAAAGTGTGTTTTTTTTCAATTTTTCCTCATATTTTATCATTTTTTTTATAGTAAATTATAAGATATGATGAAAATAATGGTATATTTAGAAAGTCCATTTAATGGCGAGAAAAACGGTATATAATATGTGTGGGTACAGTAAATGAGTAAGAAGAAAATTACAGCTAAACACAAACACCGCAAAAATGTAAAAATAGCCTTGGTCCTAAACGAACAGAAAATGGAAAAGTGCTCTGGTCACTAAGGGGTTAAAGGCACAGTAACGTTTTTTTCAAATTGTGTTTTTTATTTGATTAAAGTGATTCCAAGCCTGTTTGTGTACTCTACTAGTCTGTTAAACATGTCTGACACTAAGGAAAATCCTTGTTCAATGTGTTTAGAAGCCATGGTGGAACCCCCTCTCAGAATGTGTCCCACTTGTACTGATATGTCTATACACTTTAAAGATCATATTGTTGCACTTAAGAATGTGGCCCAAGATGATTCTCAGACTGAAGGTAATGAGGGTAGCCCGTCTGCCTCTCCCCAAGTGTCACAACCAGTTACGCCCGTGCAAGCGACGCCTAGTACCTCTAGTGCGTCTAACCCTTTTACATTACAAGACTTAGCGACAGTCATGGATAATTCTCTTACAGCCTTCTTATCTAAACTGCCCGTGTTACCTGCAAAGCGTGATAGCTCCGTTTTAAGAACAGATTATGAGCATTCTGACGCTTTGGTAGCCGTATCCGATATACCCTCACAACGCTCTGAAGTGGGAGCAGGGGATTTGATGTCTGAGGGAGAAGTCTCCGAGTCAGGAAGGGTTCCTCCCCAGATAGATTCAGATACATTGGCTTTTAAATTTAAACTAGAACACCTCCCTGTTTTACTTAGGGAGGTATTAGCTACTCTGGATGACTGTGACCCTTTGGTGATCCCAGAGAAGTTGTGTAAAATGGACAAGTACCTAGGGGTCCCTGTTTACACGGATGCATTTCCGGTCCCTAAGAAGATTGCGGATATTGTTACTAGGGAGTGGGATAGGCCAGGTGTCTCTTTTGTCCCCCCTCCTGTTTTTAAGTAAATGTTCCCCATATCTGACCCCATGCGGGACTCGTGGCAGACGGTCCCTAAGGTGGAGGGGGCTGTTTCTACACTAGCTAAACGCACAACCATACCAATTGAAGACAGTTGTGCTTTTAAAGACCCTATGGATAAAAAATTAGAGGGTTTACTTAAGAGAATTTTTGTTCAACAAGGTTTTCTTCTCCAACCTATTGCCTGCATTATTCCTGTAACTACTGCAGCTGCTTTCTGGTTTGAGGCGCTGGAAGACTCGCTCCAGACGGAGACCTCATATGAGGAAATTATGGATAGAATTAAGGCTCTAAAGCTAGCTAATTCTTTTATCACTGACGCCGCTTTCCAAATAGCTAAGTTAGCGGCAAAAAAAAGCAGGGCGCTATGGCTAAAGTCCTGGTTGGCCGATGTGTCGTCTAAATCCAAGCTTTTGAGCATTCCTTTCAAAGGGAAGACCCTATTTGGGCCTGAATTGAAAGAGATTATTTTAAATATCACCGGGGGGAAAAGGCCATGCTCTCCCTCAGGACAAAGCCTTTAAAACAAAGAACAAAGCTAATTTTCGTTCCTTTCGCAATTTCAGGAACGGCCCCGCTTCATCCTCTCCGGCTGCAAAGCAAGAGGGTAACGCTTCACAGCCCAAGGCAAACTGGAAACCTTACCAGGGCTGGAATAAGGGTAAACAGGCCAAAAAGCCTGCAGCTGCCACCAAGACAGCATGAAGGGGTAGCCCCCGATCTGGGACTGGATCTAGTAGGGGGCAGACTCTCTCTCTTCGCTCAGGCCTGGGCAAGAGATGTACACGATCCTTGGGCATTAGAGATTGTAGCCCAGGGATACCTTCTAGAATTCAAGGACTCTCCTCCATGGGGAAAGTTCCACATTTCTCGTCTGTCTACAGATCAGACAAAGAATGAGGCGTTTTTATGCTGTGTAGAAGATCTACATACAATGGGAGTTGTATTCTCCCCTCTCTCTGTACGTGTTGCAGTCATATACCAACCCCCTGGCTCCGCAACTCAATTTCTAGATCACTTGGCTGCCTGGCTACCCTACTTCCTTTCCTCTGACACCCCTGCCCTCATTCTTGGCGACTTCAACATCCCCCTTAACAATCCCACTGCCTCATCTGCTAAACAACTTCTGCAACTCACTTCCTCCTTCGGTCTGTCACAATGGACTGATTCTCCCACTCACAAAGACGGTCACTCCCTTGACCTGATCTTTAGCTATCGATGCACTCTCTCAAACTTCTCAAACTCCCCTTTTCCTCTGTCTGACCACCATCTCCTTACCTGCAACATTTCATCCCTTCCTACAACTCTCCCACCTTCTACTCCTCACACCAAACTTCACAGAAGCATTAGGTCTTTAGATCAGCAACAACTTGCTAATTCCCTTCAACCACTCCTCTCATCCTTCTCCTCCTTTTCCTGCCCTGAACAATCTATCTGCCACTATAATTCCACCCTTATATCCGTCCTTGACAATCTCGCCCCTCTTACCACTGCTAGGAAATCACACACTCATCCCCAGCCCTGGCATACTCCTCTGACACGGTACCTACGCAGATGTTCCCGTACTGCTGAATGGCATTGGAGAAAATCACGGAGTTCTGCTGATTTTCTTCATTACAAATTCATCTTGAACTCCTACTACTCTGCCCTTAATTTCCACAAGCAACACTACTTCTCTACCCTTATCTCTAATCTTTCTTCAAACCCAAAACGTCTGTTCTCCACTTTCAATACTCTCCTCCGCCCTCCCCCACTTCCTATTACAACTTCTCTGTCAGCTTGGGCTTTGCCAGTCACTTCATTAACAAAATTGACTCCATCAGAAATGAAATCAGCTCTCAACACAATTCCATTCTCTCCCCCCCTCAAATACTCTCACCCAACCACAACCCTCATAACCTGAAACTTAGTTCATTCTCCCCTGTTACTGAGGATGAAGTTTCAGCACTTATACTGCGCTCTCACCTTACTACCTGTCCCCTTGACCCTATCCCCTCACAGCTGCTCCCCTCTCTCTCTGCTACCCTTACCCCTATACTAACACACATTTTCAACCTCTCCCTCAGCACTGGTACATTTCCCTCATCATTGAAACATGCGCTGGTCACACCTATCCTCAAAAAACCTTCCCTTGATCCTACCTCCCCATCCAACTACCGCCCAATTTCCCTCCTCCCTCTTGCTTCAAAGCTTCTCGAAAAACTAGTATATGCACGCCTATCCCATTTCCTTACGTTAAACTCCCTTCTTGACCCGCTGCAATCTGGATTTCGTCCCTATCACTCCACAGAGACAGCTATTGTTAAGGTCACCAACGACCTACTTACAGCCAAATCAAAAGGCCACTTCTCTCTGCTTATCCTCCTTGATCTGTCCGCAGCCTTTGACACGGTCGACCACCCTCTTCTGCTCCAAACCCTCCAATCCTTCGGCATCTGTGACACAGCCCTTTCGTGGCTCTCTTCCTACCTGTCAAACCGTACCTTCAGTGTAGCCTTCTCTGGGGCCTCCTCTGCCCCGTCACCACTTTCTGTCCTCGGTCCCCTTCTCTTCTCTATCTATACGTCATCACTAGGTTCCCTAATTAAGTCCCACGGTTTCCAATATCATTTGTATGCCGATGACACCCAAATCTACTTCTCTGCACCAGAACTATCTCCTTCCTTGCTAACCCGTGTCACTAACTGTCTTTCTCACATCTCTTCCTGGATGTCCTCTCACTACCTCAAGCTAAATCTCTCCAAAACTGAGCTCCTCATTTTCCCCCTTCTTCCAAAATCTCCACCCCCAATATCTCTATAACTGTCGACAACTCCATCATCACCCCTACCCCGCACGCCCGATGTCTCGGGGTCACATTCGACTCAGATCTTTCCTTCACTCCTCACATTCAGTCATTGGCTAAAGCCTGCCGCTTTCACCTTAAAAACATCTCTAAAATTAGACACTTCCTTACACAAGACACAACTAAGATTTTAATCCACTCTCTCATTCTTTCCCGCCTTGATTACTGCAACTCTGTCCTCTCTGGTCTCCCCACCTGCCGCCTAGCTCCTTTACAATCCATAATAAATGCCTCTGCCAGACTCATCTTCCTTACACGTCGCTTTTCATCTGCTGCGCCTCTCTGCCAATCCCTTCACTGGCTTCCTCTTGCCTCTAGGATCAAACACAAAACCCTCACTCTGACATACAAAGCACTCAACTGCACTGCTCCCCCCTACATCTCAGACCTTGTCTCCAGATACTCTCCCTCCCGTCCCCTTCGATCTGCTCATGACCTCCTACTCTCCTCCTCTCTTGTCACCTCATCACACTCCCGTTTACAGGACTTCTCCAGACTGGCTCCCATCTTGTGGAACTCTCTGCCTCGCTCCATAAGACTCTCTTCTAGTTTTAAAAGCTTCAGGTGCTCCCTAAAGACTCTACTGTTCAGGGACGCATACAACCTACGCTAACCTTTCCTAATACCAGTTCCTCTCCTCCACTGTAATCCCCTGAACCCTCTTAGCATGTAAGCCTAATAGTCCAGCTGTTTGTGGATCACCTTCTTAAGAGCTGACTACAACAGTGCAACTCTTGGCAGGGCCCTCTACCATATAATTGTTTTGTTGTACTCCCCCTTTGTTTATAGCGCTGTGGAATCTGTTGGCGCTCTACAAATAACCGATAATAATAATAATAATAATAATAATCCATCCAGTTCCAATTGCAGAACAAGGACTGGGGTTTTACTCAAACCTGTTTGTGGTTCCCAAAAAAAGAAGGAACTTTCAGACCAATCCTGGATCTCAAAATTCTAAACAAATTCCTCAGAGTCCCATCATTCAAGATGGAGACCATTCGGACAATCTTACCTATGATCCAGGAGGGTCAATATATGACTACCGTGGATCTAAGGGATGCGTATCTGCACATTCCTATCCACAAAGATCATCACCAGTTTCTCAGGTTCGCCTTTCTGGACAAGCATTTTCAGTTTGTGGCTCTTCCTTTCGGGTTGGCCACTGCTCCCAGAATTTTCACAAAGGTGCTAGGGTCCCTCCAGGTGGTTCTAAGACCGCGGGGCATAGCAGTGGCGCCTTACCTAGACGACATCTTAATTCAGGCATCAACTTTCCAAAGAACCAAGTCTCACACGAAGATTGTATTGGCCTTTCTGAGGTCTCACGGGTGGAAGGTGAACATCAAAAAGAGTTCTCTCTCCCCCCTCACAAGAGTTCCATTCCTAGGAACCCTGATAGACTCGGTAGAAATGAAAATATTTCTGACGGAGGTCAGAAAGCTAAAACTGAAAGCCATCTGTGGCTCAGTGCATGGAGACAATCGGACTAATGGTTGCGGCAATGGACATAGTCCCTTTTGCTCGGATACACCTCAGACCACTGCAACTATGCATGCTCAAACAGTGGAATGGGGATTATGCAGATTTGTCTCCTCAAATTCAGTTGGACCAGGAGACCAGATATTCTCTTCTCTGGTGGTTGTCTCAGGATCACCTGTCTCAAGGAATATGCTTCCGCAGGCCAGAGTGGATCATCGTAACGACCGACGCCAGTCTGTTAGGCTGGGGTGCGGTCTGGGACTCCCTGAAAGCTCAGGGCTTATGGTCTCGGGAAGAAACTCTTCTCCCGATAAACATTCTGGAACTGAGGGCAATATTCAACGCTCTTCAGGCATGGCCTCAACTAGCGGCGGCCAAATTCATCAGATTTCAGTCGGACCACATCACGACTGTAGCTTACGTCAATAATCAGGGGGGAACAAAGAGTTCCCTAGCGATGACGGAAGTAACCAAAATAATCAGGTGGGCGGAGGATCACTCCTGCCATCTCTCAGCAATTCACATCCCAGGAGTAGACAACTGGGAGGCGGATTTTCTAAGTCGTCAGACTTTTCACCCAGGGGAGTGGGAACTCCACCCGGAGGTATTTGCCCAGCTGACTCAGCTATGGGGCACCCCAGAGTTGGATCTGATGGCGTCCCGTCAGAACACCAAACTTCCTCTCTACGGGTCCAGGTCCCGGGATCCCAAGGCGGTATTGATAGATGCTCTAGCAGCTCCTTGGTCCTTCAATCTGGCTTATGTTTTTCCACCATTTCCTCTCCTCCCGCGTCTGGTTGCCAGAATCAAGCAGGAGAAGGCTTCGGTGATTCTGATAGCGCCTGTGTGGCCACGCAGGACTTGGTATGCAGACCTAGTGGACATGTCATCTGTCCCACCATGGACACTGCCAATGAGGCAGGATCTTCTAATACAGGGTCCGTTCAAGCATCCAAATTTAGTTTCTCTACGTCTGACTGTTTGGAGATTGAACGCTTAATTCTATCAAAGCGTAGGTTCTCTGAGTCAATTATAGATACTCTGATTCAGGCTAGAAAGCCTGTCACCAGGAAAATCTACCATAAGATATGGCGGAAATATCTTTGTTGGTGTGAATCCAAGGGTTACTCATGGAGTAAGATTAGGATTCCCAGGATATTGTCCTTTCTCCAAGAAGGACTGGAGAAAGAATTGTCAGCTAGTTCCTTAAAAGGACAAATATCTGCTTTGTCTATCCTGTTACACAAGTGTCTGGCAGAGGTACCAGACGTTCAAGCGTTTGCTCAGGCTTTAGTCAGAATCAAGCCTGTCTATAAACCTGTGGCTCCGCCATGGAGTTTGAATCTAGTTCTTTCAGTTCTTCAAGGGGTTCCGTTTGAACCTTTACATTCCATAGACATTAAGTTGTTATCTTGGAAAGTTTTGTTTTTGATAGCTATCTCTTCTGCTCGAAGAGTTTCTGAATTATCTGCCTTACAGTGTGATTCACCTTACCTGGTGTTCCACGCAGAAAAGCTAGTTTTGCGTACCAAGCCTGGTTTTCTTCCTAAAGTTGTTTCTAACAATAATATTAACCAGGAAATAGTTGTTCCTTCTCTGTGTCCTAATCCATCTTCGAAGAAGGAACGTCTATTACACAATCTTGATGTAGTTCGTGCTTTAAAGTTCTATTTACAAGCAACTAAGGATTTCAGACAAACATCTTCCTTGTTTGTTATCTATTCTGGTAAGAGGAGAGGTCAGAAAGCGACTGCTACCTCTCTTTCCTTTTGGCTGAAAAGCATCATCTGTTTGGCCTATGAGACTACTGGCCAGCAGCCTCCTGAAAGAATTACTGCTCATTCTACCAGAGCAGTGGCTTCCACATGGGCTTTCAAAAATGAGGCTTCTGTTGAACAGATTTGTAAGGCAGCGACTTGGTCTTCACTGCATACTTTTGCCAAATTTTACAAATTCGATACTTTTGCTTCTTCAGAGGCTATTTTTGGGAGAAAGGTTTTGCAAGCAGTGGTGCCTTCCGTTTAAGGTACCTGTCTTGTTCCCTCCCTTCATCCGTGTCCTATAGCTTTGGTATTGGTATCCCACAAGTAAAGGATGAATCCGTGGACTGGATACACCTTGCAAGAGAAAACAGAATTTATGCTTACCTGATAAATTACTTTCTCTTGCGGTGTATCCATTCCACGGCCCGCCCTGGCATTTAAGTCAGGTAAAAAATTTTTTGTTTAAACTACAGTCACCACTGCACCCTATGGTTTCTCCTTTTTCTTCCTAACCTATGGTCGAATGACTGGGGGGTGGAGCTAGAGGGGGAGCTATATGGACAGCTTTGCTGTGTGCTCTCTTTGCTACTTCCTGTAGGGAATGAGAATATCCCACAAGTAAAGGATGAATCCGTGGACTGGATACACCGCAAGAGAAAGTAATTTATCAGGTAAGCATAAATTCTGTTTTTAATGATAATGTTAAAATAATCTTTATTTATTTAAATGTTTAAAGTGATTATGTGATAGTGTGATCTATAATAAAATAAAAAAATAAAAAATGAAAAGATAAAATATATATTATTATAATTAGGTGAATAATGTGCCAAACCTATGATACTAAAGTGTGCAAAAATTTATATTTATATAGTGAAATATTATAATGTGATAAAATAATGAATACATAAATATGATAGTGTAGTGATAATTATTAATAAAATATGCTGCTAACAGAGAACTTTCCATTGTTCTTGTGTTCTATAAATTACAAGGTGACTAATATCTGGTGTGATCATACATTATCTTAATGATTTAAATAGTTTTATTATAAGTATAAATTGCATTAATTGATAGTATATGTAATCATACAAAAAAATATTTTACACTGTAATAATTGTGGTGTATTGATGTTAAGAGTTTGTTCTTAATTGGTAATATTTTTATCCATGTATCAATGTATAACAGTTGTTATATTTAAACTTGATTGAATTCACAAATAAGTAAAATAGTTGTTATGTTCGTTTAACCCATTTGGTTGAACTGCATTAAGCAGATAAATCCATCTGCTTTCGAGTTGCAGTAGAACATTTTCCTTATCACCTCCACGTATGCCAAGGTTAACTTTTTGAATCCCATAGCATTTCAAGCCATCTGTTTTATCCTGATGATATCTATAAAAATGATATGCTACGGATGTAACAGATTTCTTATTCTGTATATCTTTAGCAAATTTCTGATGTTGCGTACATGTTCCTGTAGTCTTGTTCGTAGTTTTCGTGTAGTCATACCTACATATACCTTAGAACATTTACAGTGTAAAACATAGATCACCCCTTCTGTATTACAGTTAATAAACGATTTGATGGTATGTATTTTATTGAATCTGTCTTTGACAGTTACTGTCTTTTTTAGGAATTTACAACTGATACAGGTACCACAGGGGTATGATCCATTAGGTATACTTCTGTTGGTCTTGGTTTTATTTTTTGCGAACCAAGTGGCTAGGACTTATCAAGTCTTTAAGGTTTCTAGTTCTTCGGTAGCTAACCTCTATTTTAGGTCCAATTAGCTTAGCAAGTATGGGATCTGACTGAAGAATAGGCCAATGTTTCTGTACAATTTTTACCACTTCCTGACTTTGAGCGTTATAGGTTAGTACCAACCTGGTTTTCCCATCATTTTGGCGTGATTTTGTTTTTAACAGGTCTTGTCTTTTGGTATTCTTGGCTCTTTGCCTTGCCTTTTTGATGGATGACTTGCTATACCCTCTTTGGCTGAGTCTCTCTGTTACTTCTTTAGCTCTAGTGTGGAATAATTCATCTTCAGAGCAATTTCACTTGATCCTCAAAAATTCACCTATGGGTAAGGACTTAATTGTACTCGGGGCATGTGTATTTGTGCTATGCAAGATTGTATTAGTTGCAGTCTCCTTTCGAAATAGATCTGTTCCAATCATACCATCATCTTTCTTAAAGATTCTCAAATCTAAGAATGATATCTCAGTTTGGCTGGATTGGTATGTTAATTTGATGTTCAGGTCATTAATGTTTAGCTTTAATAGGAAAGCATCAAGTTTCTCCTTCGGTCCCTCCCATATTAACAGAATGTCATCTATATACCTCAGCCAAAGAGGGATATGTTTGATATATTCTTCATATTCTTCTGAGAAGACGATATTATGCTCCCACCTTCCAAGGAATAAATTTGCATATGTGGGCGCACATGCGGTGCCCATGGCGGTTCCTCTTGTTTGTAAAAAGAATTGATTATTAAATGTGAAGAAGTTCTTTTTAAGCACGAATTCCAATAATTTCAAAATGAATTCATTATGGTTCTCATCTTCTTCTGTAGACATGTTCAAATAGTAATGTACTGCTTTTAATCCTAATTCATGCTTGATGCTGGTATATAGGGCCTCAACGTCCGCAGTGACTAACCACATATTAGGTCCTAATTGAATATCGTGAAGTTGTTGGAGCGTTTCCATCGTATCTTTTATGTATGAAGGCATTTGTGTTAAAAATTCTCTTAGCCTTATATCCACATACTTGCTAGCTTTCTCTGTTAAATTTTCATTCCCTGATACTATCGGTCGTCCAGGGGGATGTTTGTTATCTTTGTGGACCTTCAGTAGTAAATAGAAGGTTGCTACCTTGGGATTGACTACAGTTAGGAATTTTTTCTCTTTTTCTGTAATGATGTTGTTGATTTTAGCATATGTAATTAGATCTTTGTATTGAGTGTGAAATTCTTCCATTGCATTATTCCACAATTTTTTATAACACATTTTGTTATTTAATTGTGAATCTACTTCTTTCAAGTACATTACAGTAGGCCAGATTACAATGTTCCCACCTTTGTCAGCTCTACGGATGATGACATCATCCCAGCTTTAAATTTCAGTTAGCGCTTTCTTCTCTGCTGAGGTCAAATTATTAGGTGGTGCTTTAATCTTTAATTCAGAAATTTCCTTACATACTACACTATGGGAACTGGTGGATTTTTGTCTCCACTGTGCCTCCCAGAAAGGTGCTGCATTTCTGTTCAAAGTCTTAGAAACATTTAACTAAGACTTTTTTCTACTTCACAGGACCTCAGGAGGATATGAAAGAGCACCTCTTGATACTGTGAAGACTCAGCATATAGGTAAGACAGTTCTTTTTATTCTTAAAAAAGGACAGAATCAGATGGACTGTTTTTTACTTCTGCTGGGGTATGAGTATGTACATACAGTAAAGACTGAGCCAGACATTCTAGAAACTTTGATCTAGAAGTGCTGGTATACATATGCAAAATATTTTATAACCCAGTGCTCTGTATAAAATTTATGAAAAAGGGGAGAATCTGGGGAATTTTTTTGTATGGGCTTGCTGAACATTCAGGCGTGCTTGCCTTTGAAGCGTCAGAGACTTGTGTGGGGCTATATGTTTGAGGGGTTCCGTTTTGAGACACTTTGTTAGTTCCGGATGGACACATTTTTATTTTGTTTTACTCCGGAGTGCATACGTGTTATTTTTCCTCCGGTTAATGGCGGAGGTTGCTGGGTTCAGGATACACGTCATTTTACGCCCATGGGGGCGGAGCTAGTCTTCGTGTGTTTTCACAGCGCAGTTAGGCCTAGATTTAGAGTTGGGCGGTAGCCGTCAAAACCAGCGTTAGAGGGTCCTAACGCTGGTTTTTACCGCCCGCTGGTATTTAGAGTCAGTCAGGAAAGGGTCTAACGCTCACTTTGCAGCCGCGACTTTTCCATACCGCAGATCCCCCTACGCCATTTGCATATCCTATCTTTTCAATGGGATCTTTCTAACGCCGGTATTTAGAGTCTTGGCTGACGTGAGCGTTAGAAATCTAATGACAAAACTCCAGCCGCAGAAAAAAGTAAGTAGTTAAGAGCTTTCTAGGCTAACGCCAGTTTATAAAGCTCTTAACTACTGTGCTCTAAAGTACACTAACACCCATAAATTACCTATGTACCCTAAACTAAGGTCCCCCCACATCGCCGCCACTATATTAAAATTTTTTAACCCCTAATCTGCCGCTCCGTACACCGCGGCCACCTACGTTATCCCTATGTACTCCTAATCTGCTGCCCCTAACACCGCCGACCCCTATATTATATTTATTAACCCCTAATATGCCGCCCCCAACGTCGCCTCCACCTACCTACAATAATTAACCCCTAATCTGCCAACCGGAGCTCACCGCTACTATAATAAATGTATTAACCCCTAATCCGCCTCACTCCCGCCTCAATAACCCTATAATAAATAGTATTAACCCCTAATCTGCTCTCCCTAACATCGCCGACACCTAACTTCAAGTATTAACCCCTAATCTGCCGACCGGAGTTCACCGCTACTCTACTAAATTTTTTAACCCCTAAAGCTAAGTCTAACCCTAACACTAACACCCCCCTAAGTTAAATATAATTTTTATCTAACAAAATAAATTAACTCTTATTAAATAAATTATTCCTATTTAAAGCTAAATACTTACTTGTAAAATAAACCCTAATATAGCTACAATATAAATTATAATTATATTGTAGCTATTTTAGGATTAATATTTATTTTACAGGCAACTTTGTAATTATTTTAACCAGGTACAATAGCTATTAAATAGTTAATAACTATTTAATAGTTACCTAGTTAAAATAATTACAAAATTACCTGTAAAATAAATCCTAACCTAAGTTACAATAAAACCTAACACTACACTATCAATAAATAAATTAAATAAAATACCTACAATTATCTACAATTAAACCTAACACTACACTATCAATAAATTAATTAAATACAATACCTACAAATAAATACAATGAAATAAACTAACTAAAGTACAAAAAATAAAAAAGAACTAAGTTACAAAAAATAAAAAAATATTTACAAACATTAGAAAAATATTACAACAATTTTAAACTAATTACACCTACTCTAAGCCCCCTAATAAAATAACAAAGCCCCCCAAAATAAAAAAATGCCCTACCCTATTCTAAAATTAAAATAGAAAAGCTCTTTTACCTTACCAGCCCTGAAAAGGGCCCTTTGCGGGGCATGCCCCAAATAATTCAGCTCTTTTGCCTGTAAAAAAAAAACATACAATACCCCCCCCCCCAACATTACAACCCACCACCCACATACCCCTAATCTAACCCAAATCCCCCTTAAATAAACCTAACACTAAGCCACTGAAGATCTCCCTACCTTGTCTTCACCTCACCGGGTTCAGCGATCGGTCCAGAAGAGGGTCCGAAGTCTTGATCCAAGCGGCGGCTGAAGAACTCCATCATCGGGCTGAAGTCGGAAGTCCATCATCGGGATGAAGTCTTCTATCAAGCGGCATCTTCAATCTTCTTTCTTCCGGAGCGGAGCGGAGCCATCTTCTTCCCAGCCGACGCGGATCCATCCTCTTCAACCGACGCCTACTCGCAGAATGACGGTTCCTTTAAATGACGTCATCCAAGATGGCGTCCCTCGAATTCCGATTGGCTGATAGGATTCTATCAGCCAATCGGAATTAAGGTAGGAATATTCTGATTGGCTGATGGAATCAGCCAATCAGATTCAAGTTCAATCCGATTGGCTGATCCAATCAGCCAATCAGATTGAGCTCACATTCTATTGGCTGATCGGAACAGCCAATAGAATGCGAGCTCAATCTGATTGGCTGATTGGATCAGCCAATCGGATTGAACTTGAATCTGATTGGCTGATTTCATCAGCCAATCAGAATATTCCTACCTTAATTCAGATTGGCTGATAGAATCCTATCAGCCAATCAGAATTCGAGGGACGCCATCTTGGATGACGTCATTTAAAGGAACCGTCATTCGGCGAGTAGGCGTCGGTTGAAGAGGATGGATCCGCGTCGGCTGGGAAGAAGATGGCTCCGCTCCGCTCCGGAAGAAAGAAGATTGAAGATGCCGCTTGATAGAAGACTTCATCCCGATGATGGACTTCCGACTTCAGCCCGATGATGGAGTTCTTCAGCCGTCGCTTGGATCAAGACTTCGGACCCTCTTCTGGACCGATCGCTGAACCCGGTGAGGTGAAGACAAGGTAGGGAGATCTTCAGGGGCTTAGTGTTAGGTTTATTTAAGGGGGGTATGGGTTAGATTAGGGGTATGTGGGTGGTGGGTTATAATGTTGGGGGGGGTATTGTATGTTTTTTTTTTACAGGCAAAAGAGCTGAATTATTTGGGGCATGCCCCGCAAAGGGCCCTTTTCAGGGCTGGTAAGGTAAAAGAGCTTTTCTATTTTAATTTTAGAATAGGGTAGGGCATTTTTTTATTTTGGGGGGCTTTGTTATTTTATTAGGGGGCTTAGAGTAGGTGTAATTAGTTTAACATTGTTGTAATATTTTTCTAATGTTTGTAAATATTTTTTTATTTTTTGTAACTTAGTTCTTTTTTATTTTTTGTACTTTAGTTAGTTTATTTCATTGTATTTATTTGTAGGTATTGTATTTAATTAATTTATTGATAGTGTAGTGTTAGGTTTAATTGTAGATAAGTGTAGGTATTTTATTTAATTGATTTATTGATAGCGTAGTGTTAGGTTTAATTGTAACTTAGGTTAGGATTTATTTTACAGGTAATTTTGTAATTATTTTAACTAGGTAACTATTAAATAGTTATTAACTATTTAATAGCTATTGTACCTGGTTAAAATAATTACAAAGTTGCCTGTAAAATAAATATTAATCCTAAAATAGCTACAATATAATTATAATTTATATTGTAGCTATATTAGGGTTTATTTTACAAGTAAGTATTTAGATTTAAATAGGAATAATTTATTTAATAAGAGTTAATTTATTTTGTTAGATAAAAATTATATTTAACTTAGGGAGGTGTTAGGGTTAGACTTAGCTTTAGGGGTTAAAAAATTTAGTAGAGTAGCTGTGAGCTCTGGTCGGCAGATTAGGGGTTAATACTTGGTTAGGTGTCGGCGATGTTAGGGAGAGCAGATTAGGGGTTAATACTATTTATTATAGGGTTATTGGGGCGGGAGTGAGGCGGATTAGGGGTTAATACATTTATTATAGTAGCGGTGAGCTCCGGTCGGCAGATTAGGGGTTAATTATTGTAGGAAGGTGGAGGCGACGTTGGGGGCGGCAGATTAGGGGTTAATAAATATAATATAGGGGTCGGCGGTGTTAGGGGCAGCAGATTAGGGGTACATAGGGATAACGTAGCTGGCGGCGGTGTACGGAGCGGCAGATTAGGGGTTAATAATAATATGCAGGGGTCAGCGATAGTGGGGGCGGCAGATTAGGGGTTAATAAGTGTTAACGCCATGTTCTTCGTCAATATCTGCATCATTCACTCTACAGGATATGGCGACAGTTATGTCCTCTACCCTCACAGAGGTGTTATCTAAGTTGCCTGTACTACAGGGTAAGCGTAATAGGATAGAGACCCAGGTAGTCCATGTGAATTCTGATGCCTTGATGGCGATATCTGATCTTCCCTCCCAGGACTCCGAAAGAGGAAGTAGGGAGGATTTATCAGAAGGAGAACTGTCTGACTCAGGTAGTGCTTTACCCAAGACAGATTCAGACGTGCTGTCTTTCAGATTTAAGCTTGAACACCTTCGCCTGTTGTTGCAATGTGGTTTTGTTGTGGTTTGATGAGGTTTTGTTAACCCTGGATGACTGTGACTCTATTGTTGTTCCTCCAGAGAAATTGTGTTAGATGGACAGATATTTGGAAGTTCCTACTTATGCTGATGTTTTTCCGATTCCTAAAAGAATTTCGGAAATTATTAACAAGGAATGGGAAAGGTCAGGTATTCCGTTCTCTCCTTCCCCTATATTTAAGAAGATGTATCCTTTACCTGACACTGTTAGGGATGTTTGGCAGACAAATCCTAAAGTGGAGGCGGCTACTTCTACTCTAGCTAAACGTATGACTATTCCTATTGAGGACAGTTGTGTTTTCAAGGACCCTCTGGATAAGAAATTGGAGGGTCTCCTGAAGAAACTATTTGTTCATCAAGGGTTTCTATTACAACCAATGGCCTGCATTGTTCCAGTCACAACTGCGGCTGCCTTTTGGTTTGATGCCCTTGAAGAGTCTCTTAAGACTGAGACTCCTTTGGATGAGATATTGGATAGAATTAGGGCCCTTAAGCTGGCCAATTCCTTTCTTATGAATGCCGCCTTTGAAATTGCCAAATTGGCAGCCAAGAATGCAGGTTTGGCCATTGTGGCACGCAGAGCCTTATGGTTAAAGTCCTGGTCTGCGGATGTATCTTCTAAATCCAAGCTTTTAGCTATTCCTTTCAAAGGAAAGACTCTATTTGGAACAGAATTGAAAGAAATCATTTCTGACATTACAGGAGGTAAGGGTCATCTCCTCCCTCAGGATAAGACGTCCAAACAGAGGAGACAGAGTAATTTTCATTCATTTCAGAATTTCAGGGGAGTCCCTTCTTCCTCTTGCACTAAACCAGAAGGAAATTTTGCTCAGGCCAAGCCCGTCTGGAGACCGAATCAGGCTTGGAACAAGGGTAAACAACCCAAGAAACCCGCCGCTACTACCAAGACAGCATGAAGGGGTGGCCCCCGATCCAGGTCCGGATCTAGTAGGGGGCAGACTTTCTTTCTTTTCTCAGGCTTGGGCAAGAGATATTCAGGACCCCTGGGCACTGGAAATTGTGACCCATGGGTATCAACTGGAATTCAAAAGTTTTCTTCCAAGGCAGAGATTTCTTCTTTCACGATTGTCTGTAAACCAGATAAAAAGAGAGGCGTTCTTACATTGTGTTTAAAGACCTCTATACCATGGAAGTAATTCGTCCCGTTCCAAGACTGGTTCCGAAAAAAGAGGGAACAATCAGACCCATTTTAGATCTCAAAAGTCTAAACAAGTTTCTCAGAGTTCCATCTTTCAAGATGCAGACTATTCGAACAATTTTGCCAGTGATCCAGGAGGGTCAATATATGACTACCGTGGACTTGAAGGATGCATATCTTCATATTCCTAGCCACAAGGATCATCATCAGTATCTAAGGTTTGCCTTCCTGGACAAACATTTTCAGTTTGTGGCTCTTCACTTTGGGTTGGCCACAGCACCCAGGATCTTCACAAAGGTTCTAGGGTCCCTTCTGGCGGTTCTCAGGCCTCAGGGCATAGCAGAGGTGCCTTATCTGGACGATATTCTGATTCAGGCGTCAACTTATCATCTAACAAGATCTCATACAGACACTGTGTTGTCCTTTCTGAGGACTCACGAATGGAAGGTGAATTTAGGAAAGAGTTCACTAATTCCACAAGGGTTCCCTTCTTGGGAACTCTGATAGATTCTATATCCATGAAGATTTTTCTGACAGAGGTCAGAAAGTCAAAGATTCTAAATACATGCCGAGCCCTTCAGTCCAATCCTCGGCCATCAGTGGCTCAGTGCATGGAGGTAATTGGATTGATGGTGGCGGCAATGGACATCATTCCGTTTGCTTGATTTAATCTCAGACCACTGCAACTGTGCATGCCTGGACAGTGGAATGGGGATTATGCAGATTTAACTCCTCAGATAAATCTGAACCAGGAGACCAGAAACTCTCTTCTTTGGTGGTTGTCGCTGGATCATCTGTCTCAAGTGACGTGTTTCCGCAGACCCTCGTAAGTGATAGTGACAACGGACGCCAGTCTTCTAGGCTGGGGTGCAGTCTGGAATTCCCTGAGGGCTCAGGGTGTATGGACTCGGGTGGAGTCTCTACTTCCAATCAATATCCTGGAATTAAGAGCAATTCCAAGCAATGCTCTTCAGGCGTGGCCTCAGTTGGCTTCGGCCAAATTAATCCGATTCCAGTCAGACAATATCACGACTGTGGCTTACATCAATCATCAGGGAGGAACGAGGAGTTCCTTGGCGATGACAGAAGTATCAAAGATAATGCAATGCGCGGAGACCCACTCTTGTTATCTGTCAGCAATCTACATCCCAGGAGTGGACAACTGGGAAGCGGATTTTTTAAGCCGACAGACTTTTCATCCAGGGGAGTGGGAACTTCATCCGGAGGTATTTGCCTCTCTGATTCTCCAATGGGGCAGCCCGAAATTGGATCTGATGGCGTCTCAACAGAATGCCAAGCTCCCAATATACGGATCCAGGTTGAGGGATCCCCAGGCCGAACTGATAGATGCCTTGGCAGTACCTTGGTCGTTCAACCTAGCTTATGTGTCTCCACCGTTTCCTCTCCTCCCCCGGGTGATTGCTCGGATCAAGCAGGAGAGAGCTTCAGTAATTCTAATAGCGCTTGCGTGGCCTCGCAGGACTTTGTATGCAGATCTAGTGGACAAGTCCTCTCTGCCTCTGTGGAAACTCCCACTGAGACAGGACCTTCTCATTCAATGTCCTTTCCAACATCCAAATCTAATTTCTCTGCAGCTGACTGCTTGGAGATTGAACGCTTGATTTTATCTAAACGGGGGTTCTCTGATTCGGTCATTGATACTCTGATTCAGGCATGTAAGCCTGTGACTAGAAAGATTTACCATAAGATATGGCGTAAATATCTTTATTGGTGTGAATCCAAGAACTATTCATGGAATAGAGTTAGAATTCCCAGGATTCTGTCTTTTCTACAAGGAGGATTGGAGAGAGGGTTATCATCAAGTTCCTTAAAGGGACAAATTTCTGCTTTGTTAATTTTACTTCACAAACGTTTGGCAGAAGTTCCAGACGTTCAGTCTTTTTGTCAGGCTTTGACCAGGATCAAGCCTGTGTTTAGACCAATTGCTCCTCCATGGAGTTTGAATTTGGTTCTTAATGTTCTTCAAGAGGTTCCGTTTGAACCTATGTATTCCATAGATATTAAGCTGTTATCTTGCAAAGTTTTGTTTTTGGTTGCTATTTCTTCTGCTCGTAGAGTTTCTGAGCTTTCGGCGTTGCAATGTGACTCGCCTTATCTTATTTTTATTATTATTTTTTTGTTAAACTTCAGTCACCTCTGCACCTTTGGCTTTTTCCTTTCTCTTCCTAACTTCGGTCGAATGACTGGAGGTGGAGGGAAGGGAGGGGCTATATATACAGCTCTGCTGTGGTGCTCTTTGACACTTCCTGTTAGCAGGAGGATAAATCCCACAAGTAAGGATGAAATCCGTGGACTCGTCGTATCGTAAAAGAAATAGATTTATCAGGTAAGCATAAATTTCGTTTTTTCCTTGTTCCTTGGTTCTTGCAGTGTCATGTTGCAAGTGAACCTGGTGTTAAATAAAAATGCTGTCTGTCATCTGTTTCTGCAGTAGCATGATTTCATCAGTTTCTTCTTTTCAATATTAGTAAAAAGTTTTGCGAGAAGATTGTATTAGTTGCTACAACACACACAAACATTGCTGGCTCCTAGATTTTGTCCAGTTTTGTCAAGCCCTGTTTAGAGCATCTCAGAGAGTATGTCACGTTTTGACTTTTTAAATGTTCCAAAATATGGTCAAAGGGGTTGAGGTTCAATATTGTGGAGGGAAAGCCATGCAGATTAGCACTCCTTGCTCTCCCATAAGCCTGAGACAGCTTCAGTGTGTGTTTAGGACCATAGTCCTGTTGGAAAATAATTCCTGTCTCGCATAACTTAAAGCCAGAAGCGATGGCAGAACAGAGTGGCACTTCTCTTTGGTCATTGTTTAGTTGATCTTGTGTGTCACCATCTCTAAAATAGGCAAACACATGAATATTTCCTGGACCATATTTATCTGTAGGTTATACACACTGTGAAGATAGCCCCTCATGCTGCCATCTCCTCACATGAACTCTGTGATTATATCCAAAAATATCAAACTTTGATTTTCTAAGTAAACCGGTGTTTCTAGTATTTTGCTGTGGAATTTCTGTATTGTTTGGATTTTATTTTTGACAAAGAAATAGTTTAGATACCACTACTCTCCCATTAAAACCAATTGCTAGTCTTCTACTTACTGAGGAAAGATGCTGTTCTATTTTTTAAAACCCACTCATAATCTAGCCTTTAGCTTGTTATCTATTACTACTACCAAATCCCTTTCCTCTGTTATGCTAATTCCAGTCCCATTTAATTAATAGGTTGCCTGCTTATTTTTACTTCCAATATGTAGAACCTTGTATTTTCCGGTATTAAACCTTATTTTCCATTTACCTGCCCATTCTTCTAATTTTTGTAAATCCCCTATTAAAGCAATTTTATCCTGCACTGACCTAATAACCTTACATAACTTTGTATCATCTGCAAGAAAAGAGATGTTGCTATGTAATCCTTGCTCCAAGTCATTAATAAAAATATTAAAAAGAACAGGACCCAGTACTGATCCCTGGGGACTCAACTGATTACCTTTGTCCAATCTGAGTATCATCCGTTTGCTACTTCTTGTTGCTCCGTCTTTTATCACGTTATTTATCCATGAGCTAACATTTTCAGCTATTCCCAGTACCTTATATCTATAGGCATAGATATATATTTTACATAAACATTATCAGATTATATATAGAAGGAGTCTTATTAGATACACAAGATAAACACCCTAGAACCAAACGGTCTTAACAAAGATATAGATTTAGCTGCATATGTATAAGGAATCCCTTACCTAACTTTGCAGTAAAATGGAATTAAACTAATAAAGAAACAATCTTTTCACCTAAGGATGCAAATATGTACTCATGCAATTAGAATAACATAAAAAAAATAATATATAAAATAAAAAAAAAGGTTTTCTGTCCTTATTTAAACCATTATAAAAAATATGTAGACTAATTGTAGCAAAAGAGTATCTTTGTACTTGTATCTTATTTAAAATGTCATTTTAGATCAATCAGTGTCTGTGAAGGATACAAATGTTTTTTAAATGTTTTATTTGTTGTAACTTTTATTTTTCAAAACAATTTACATACTGTATTCTTAAACGCGGCAGGCAAAACATTCTGGGATTGTGACGCCACTTCCGGTTTAACTGCAATAGCGCCCAGTCTGCTCCTGTACTCTGCCATCCTGATACTCTGGGTCAAACTTTAAAACTTTCAGCTTTATAACTTCAGCTATACAATATGTTATATGAAGGACTGTCTATACATAAAGCTTTAAAAATGGACTTTCCTGCCATTTTTTTTATCCTGAACTGCATGTCTTTCAAACTAGTAAGAAACTTTTCTATCCTTATAGCTGAAAAAAAACTATTTACAAGACTTTTTTTGTGTGTTTGCAAAACGGAATCTATTTAATACACAACATATCTACGTCCATCAATTTTTAATTAATAAATACTCTCTAAGATTAACAATAAGAGTATTTCTATTGGAATGAACTAACACATTTATTTGTTTCAAAAGTTTCTTTTATGTATGAGAAACTTATGTTTAAGGAACTACTACACTATGGGCCAGATTATGAGAGGCGCGCTAACAGTTATGTGTGAGCGATATGTTTGCGCGTGTTGGATGTAGTGCGCATGTTACAAGTTGAAAGTAAATGCGATCGCATGAACGCCTCTGGACAGCTTGACCTTAGCGCAATGGTTAACTGTTACGCTCAAATAAAAGGTGTCACAAAACACATCAAAAATACACTACAAAGTATAGTTACACTTATAACACTATCTTATATTTTGTTTTTATATATTCCATACAAAAGTTATAAGGGCTCTAAGATATGAGGTCTCAGGTGGAAAAAAAGACTGCAGAAGGCTTTAACATAGATATACACACATATAAATAAATATATATATATATATATACACTATATGTATGTGTGTGTGTATACAGATGCGCTGCAGAATCTGTTGGCGCTTTACAAATAACCGATAATAATAATATTAATAATACAGATGTATCCTTGCCAAAGCATCTATTTTTTAAAAGAGAACATTCTATAATGTTAAACTATCTTTTAGATGCAACAGAGAGAAAAAAATACCAGTCACATCTTATTCAGAATTTTGTGATCTCACAATGAAAAATAAGGTGTTAAGAGCAAGTTTGACAAATTTGCAAGATATTTGTGCTAGGAATGCTATGAAGGAATGTGAAGTTTGTGCCCTATGTTTAGTCTACACCTTGGAATTAAAAAGCTTTGTGATTACCTGAGGAAGAGGTTCAAATTTTCACTTAAAGGGATAGTATACACCAAAAATTTTATTGTTTGAAAAGATAGATAATCCCTTTATTTACCATTCCCCAGTTTTTCATAACCAACACGGTTATAAAAATATACTTTTTACCTCTGTAATTAGCTTCTGCTGACTGCCTCCCTATCTCAGATCTTTTGACAGACTTGCATTTCAGGCAATTAGTGCCGACTCTTAAATAACTTCAGGTGTATGTGCTGCTGTGCATAATGTTATCTATAATATTATGAAACACATGAACTAACGCCCTCTAGCTGTGAAAACCCGTCAAATGCATTCAAATTATGGATGGACTTCAAGGGCTTAGAAATTAGCATGTGAAGAGAGACCATTTTTATCATGCTGTTTCCTCTAGACATCATTTTAGATGACAGGAGTCCGAAAGTGGCTTCTTTTATTAGGAGAGGAAAATACTATAAAGCAGAAAATGAGGTTTCAGTTTTGCCTGTTACATATAAATATAGAGATGTTGCTTTGGGTTTTCTCATGAAAAATCTCTGCCTGCATGTGACTATAGCATAGTTTTGAACTCCTGAGTAATGTCATAGTTTAAAAGAATGTTTCTGAGTACCTATGTAACATGTTTATTTGATGATATTTTGTCAATAACCTCAATAAAAAACCTATTTAAAAAAAAAAAAAAAAAAAAAAAGAAATTAGCATGTGAGCCTACCTAGTATTAGCCTTCAACTAAGAATAACAAGAGAACAAAGCAAATTTGATTATAAAAGTAAATTAGAAAGTTGTTTAAAATGACATGCCCTATCGGAATCCTGAACGTTTAATATGGACTTTACTATCCCTTTAAAGGCTGGTCCAACAGTTTATACTTCTGTTACCATTTCATATTAATCTAAACTATGGAGTCCCTAATAAAACAATGTGCACACAAACTAAGAATACACAGTCTTCAAAATGTAGAAATGTATTGAAAATAACATGCTATGTGTTTCCTGTCTTGTGGTTTTTATACACTCTGATAATAATCAAGGGCTGTTTGCCATTTGTAAGCTTTTTGTGACTGCTGGTTTGTGCTCTATAAATTCTATTCCAGTGTAAAGTGTCTCATACTACAGACCAGGGCTGATACAGAAGCTGTACTTGGGAAGCAGAATTCATTTAAGGACTGAAATAATTAAACATACAGCCAGAAGTTTAGCTCTTTCAAGGTTGAATCTACCATTTGGACAACCAGAAGCTAATTTGTCACTGTAGCATTTGGAGGGATTTGTTCTAAGTAGGGGACTGTTGTACTTGTCTGGTGAAAATCTTATGTCCAAGTTCAGACACAGGCAAACTTTGTGTATCAAACAGATTTCAACACTGTCTTCTCCAGTGGTTTAATTGTTTTATTTTTCCTATGTAATGGATCTAGCCTTGATCTGCTGTCTCCTACTGTGGAGTTTCCCTGCGGATGCAGCACCTGCTGAGGATAAGATTACATTCCTGCCTGGGCTGCCTAAGCAGCCATCCTTCAATCAGTACTCAGGATACCTGAATATCTCAGGGGACAAACACCTTCATTACTGGTTAGTGTCTAACAATGCCTCATTCACATAATATATACGTCTGCTCTGATCCTTTTGTCTTGTTAGGTTTGTAGAGTCTCAGCAGGATCCCAGCTCTAGTCCTGTTGTCCTATGGTTAAATGGAGGTCCAGGATGCAGTTCTCTGGATGGACTGCTAAGTGAGCATGGACCTTTCCTGGTGAGTGTTTATTTAAAAACCTCATTTCAATTAATAACACCTTGTAATTTAATCTACTAATCAATTTTATTTTTTTCCAGCTCCAGTCGGATGGCAAAACCTTAAAATATAATCTCTTCTCTTGGAATAAGGTAATTACCCATATCTTCCACTGTCTCCGCTCTCTAGTTGCCTGGATGTCTCTTTTATCACAGTTTGCTCCCACAGATCACAAACGTTATATACCTAGAATCCCCTGCTGGTGTGGGCTTTTCTTACTCTGAAGATAAATATTATGCAACAAATGATACTGAGGTGAGATCCAAAATCAGAGCTGCTCTATGAGATTCTATTCTGCACTCCACTATCCTAACAAACCATCAGTTTCTTCACTACTCCACCTACTGCTAACTCCCCTATTTGTCCTTCATATCTTATTATCCCTTATTGTATTGGCTCCTCTCTCTTACTCAGGTAACTAACAATAACTATCTGGCGCTGAAGGAGTTTTTTTGCCTTTTTCCCGAATTCAGTAATAATGATTTTTACATAATGGGAGAAAGTTATGGGGGAGTTTACGTCCCAACTCTCGCTGTGAAAGTATCTCTGGATGACAGCATAAATCTAAAGGTAAGGGTGATGCAAACATCTGCTATGTATAAATTTGGGGGGTTCTGGAAAAATATAGAGGAATCCTCAGGATAACTTAGGCAGCAATCAGAAACTGGAAGGAACTTGAAGGTGGCTTAAAAAGCGTACCTAGAATAGCTGGGTGCATGTTAATAAAGAATGTAATGTTATTATTATACTTTAATTATAAAGTGCCAACATATTCTGCAGTGCTGTCCATGGGTACAATTGATATAAGTTAAACAATAATGTAATACCTATAAGAAACGAGACACAATTTGGCAAAAATACAGGAGGAATTGGCCTTATTCCCTTGGAAATTCACAATCTAGAAGTATGAAATATTGTTACTTATTCCACTGCAAATGAAGAATAGGCTGAGGCACTTTAGAATAAAACAGATTTTGGACACATTATACCTCAGTATACAATAATCTTATATAGTAGTTGTTTGCTGCTCATGTGAAGTAATTCTTGTCTTTCTACCTTTTAGGGCATTGCTGTGGGAAATGGTCTGACTAGTTATACTATGAATTATAACTCTCTTTTATATTTCTCTTACTATCATGGTATCATTGACAGTCAGTGAGTACTTTAAAACAACCTTGAAAAATATGCACATTCCTTATAATTTACAAACACCAAGATCTACAGCAATCAAATATGTAAAAATAAGTATTTGCAATAAGTTCCATAAGGTTAAAAGAGACAGCAAGCCAGTCTGAGATGATGTATCAAACCCATTGTATTATTAAATAGAGCTATTATGTGCTGATGAAAGTCAGGACACAGACACTGATGTCACTTTGTCATAGTACCATGTTCTTGATATAGCATTTCAGAACAGCTTGTTGCCATTAATATGTCTATACAAACAACAACCATCTTTCTCAGAAATAGTTCATTATGGACACAATAAACATTATTTCACTGCAGTATTGTACATCAATGTTGGAAGTGACATTGCTGTCACATGTGCAATTTCTCCTCAAAAGTATGGCCACTCATCTGTCATCAAGGTGGAGAACAACATTCTCACAACGGAACAGTGAGGTCTCTGCTTTCATTTCAACCTCAACAATATTGCAGCTGTGAAACTGTGTATGGGTAACCAAACAGTTCCTTCAAATACAGTAATCAAAACTTCCTACACTCCTACATGTAAATATCTATCAACATCCTACAAACTAAATAGATATGCTTTCCTACTCTCCATATAATACACTGTACTTACCCATACGCCTCAAATTAATCTAAGACAACCACTTAATATGTATTTTAAGTAACCTCCCCATAACCTAATACCGATAATGGCCTAGATTACAAGTGGGGTGCTTATTATTGTGTATTGCTGGACCGAGCTAGGATTAGCGGGCAAATTGATTATTACGAGTCCATGGAATTACCAATTTTTTGTGTGTCCAACATCTCTTTAGTTGGCCCTATACTTTCAAAGGATATTGGAAATGCGCTAAACATTGTTCATATTACAAGTTGAAAGTTATGCGTTGCGCACTAGCACAACACATAATAGCACTAAAAGAAGGTAACACGACTTGAGACCTGACACATGTAAAATATATTAAAATAAAGTATTACACTCATATATTTACATATTCAAAGTAAAATATGTTTATTATTGAAATAAATGTTTAAAGAAGGTTTTAAAGGGATATGGTATATGACAAGGTGTTTTGGAAGGGCATATATATATATATATATATATATATATATATATATATATATACTGTATATATGCACAGTATCTCACAACATTTTTGTAAATATTTTATTATATCTTTTCATGTGACAACACTGAAGAAATGACACTTTGCTACAATGTAAAGTAGTGACTGTACAGCCTGAGGCCGGTGAGGTAGCTAGTTGGTAAATGCCCTGACTACAACAAAAAGCCTGTTTAAAAGATCCAAGGTCACTGGTTCGAATCCTGGCAGGGCCGACTCAGCCCTTCATCCTTCTGAGGTCGATAAAATGAGTACTATTAAATTGGGTAATAATAACAACTATTACTATTCAGCTGCCGATTTGGTGAATTCTGAGAGCGAGTGCTGAAAAAGCGCTTTGAATACCACTGGGAGAAAGGCGATATATAAATACTAGTTATTATTATGTATAACAGTGTAAATTTGTTGTCCCCTCAAAATAACTCAACACACAGCCATTAATGTCTAAACCGTTGGCAACAAAAGTGAGTACACCCCTAAGTGGAAATGTCCAAATTGGGCCCAAAGTGTCAATATTTTGTGTGGGCACCATTATTTTCCAGCACTGTCTTAACAGTGGGCATGGAGTTCACCAGAATTTTGCAGGTTGCCACTAGAGTCCTCTTCCACTCCTCCATAATGACATCACGGAGCTGGTGAATGTTAGAGACCTTGCGCTCCCCCACCTTCCATTTGAGGATGCCCCACAGATGTTTAATAGGGTTTAGGTCTGGAGACATGCTTGGTCAGTCCATCATCTTTACCCTCAGCTTCTTTAGCAAGGCAGTGGTCATCTTGGAGGTGTGTTTGGGGTCGTTATCATGTTGGAATACTGCCCTGCGGCCCAGTCTCCAAAGGGAGGGGATCATGCTCTGCTTAAGTATGTCACAGTACATGTTGGCATTCATGTTTCCCTCAATGAACTGTAGCTCCCCAGTGCCAGTCCATGACACTCCCACCACCATGCTTGACTGTAGGCAAGACACACTTGTCTTTGTACTCCTCACCTGGTTGCTGCCACACACGCTTGACACCATCTGAACCAAATAAGTTTATCTTGGTCTCATCAGACCATAGGACATGGTTCCAGTAATCCATGTCCTTAGTCTGCTTGTCTTCATCAAACTGTTTGTGGGCTTTCTTGTGCATCATTTTTAGAAATGGCTTCCTTTTGGGACGACAGCCATGCAGACCAATTTGATGCAGTGTGTGGCGTATGGTCTGAGCACGATTTTTATACTATATTATATACATATATATATTTTTATTTAAAAACTAATAAATTCCGCGTTTTTTTTACCATATATTGTTTCCATTTCATTGGGTTTTCAGCCTCTTGCAGGCGCTGGTGGGTTCTATCAAAACTTTCTTCTATTAGTTAATTCTTGGGGGTATTGAGGAAAACCCCTCTGGACTCACCAGTATATACCCTAAATTTTTGCGCTGTCTATAAAAATCGACTGTCATACAGGCTGATCCCCCACCCCTTCAACCTCTGCAGAAATGCTGGCAGCACTTATACGTCTATTTCCCAAAGACAAACTCTGGATATGATGCTGAGCACGTGCACTCAACTTCTTTGGTCGACCATGGCGAGGCCTGTTCTGAGTGGAACCTGTCCTGTGAAACCGCTGTATGGTCTTGCCCACCGTGCTGCAGCTCAGTTTCAGAGTCTTGGCAATCTTCTTATAGCCTAGGCCATCTTTATGTAGAGCAACAATTCTTTTTTTCAGATCCTCAGAGTTCTTTGCCATGAGGTGCCATGTTGAACTTCCAGTGACCAGTATGAGAGAGTGTGAGAGCAATAACACCAAATTTAACACACCTGCTCCCCCATTCATGCCTGGGACCTTGTAACACTAGCAAGTCACATGACACCGGGTAAGGAAAATGGCTAATTGGGCCTATTTTGGACATTTCCACTTAGGGGTGTACTCACTTTTGTTACCAATGGTTTAGACATTAATGGCTGTGTATTGAGTTATTTTGAGGGGACAGCAAATTGACACTGTTATACAGGCTGTACACTCACTACTTTACATTGTAGCACAGTGTAATTTCTTCAGTGATGTCACATGAAAAGATATAATAAAATATTTACAAAAATGTGAGGGGTGTACTCACTTTCGTGAGATACTGTATATCTATCTCTATCTATATATATGTATATATATTTGTATGTATGTATATGTATTTTATTTTTAAATATATACAGTATATCTATATAAAATATATCTATATTTATAACTATATTTATCTATCTTCTATCAACTGTGTCTATATATCTATCCCTCTCTATCTGTCTATATATATATATATATATATATATATATATATATATATATATATATATATTCACATTGATTTAAATGAAAAATTAAGTGAAGAAAAGTTATTTGACATATTTCTTAACGCACCTTCGGCTTTAGCACAGTTATTCAAGTGCACCTTCAGGTTATCAGGCGAGCAAAAAGCCAGAAAAGGTTTTTGTAGCGCACCCCATAGAAGTCTATGTAGAAAGGGACAGCGCAGCAGCACTGTCTGACCTCCAGATATTAATGCACCTGAATCTTTTTACGCATTTTACTTTTAACTTGTAATACCAGCACCAGAATTGATTTAACTTGAGCGGTGTTGTAATATGCATGGTATCCAACGCTCATAAAAAGCCGAAGTTGAGCGCAGTTAGTGCACAAACGGGAGCAATAAATAACACTCCACTCATAATCTAGCCCTATATCTGCTAAGCATTACACAATTTATGAACATATACATATACACATATTTGCAGCTTCTTTTCACGTAAAATGCTCCCCCATTTAAGCCAGTGTAATAATTGTATTTATCATCGGTCTGTATCCCCACTGCTCTCCTGTGTTCTGATACCTTGTCATCGTCATCTTTCAGTACTGCCTTGTGTCCTTTGAAAACCCAGTTTCCCACATAACTCTGCCATGTCTGGTCTCTTATAGTCAGTCTCTACACTGTGTGCACTCCTATTAAGTCACAGCTGTCTGCCTTCTTAGACAAGGCCATTCTTTCTTTTTTCCATGTACCTTTTTGTAAGTATGTATTGCAAACCACTTTCTTACCTTGGCTTTTGCAGGCTCTGGTCAGAACTGCAGTCATTATGTTGTAGTAAAGGAAAATGTGCTTTCTGGGATGTTAAAAAATCAGTGTGTGAATTGGTGGTAAGTGTTAATTTATCACGTAAAATGTAAACACGTTGTGCCACATAACACTAAGCTTTTCTTCATTTCTCCTCAGGCAAAAAAAGCTTTTCAATTAGCTATGCCTAATGGACTGAATATATATAACCTTTATCAGCCATGTGCCAAGGAAATGGCTGGGGAGATCAGGTAAATTGTATATATACGTATACAACCTATAATATACATGCTTATTATGCTGTTAAACATGATCTCTCTGTGGTGTGAAAAACTTAAATACAATAATAAATATAAAATGCTGTTTAAAAAGCATGTACAGTACATTGTGATGCTGTTCAAATGTATACCTTCTGAGTACACTTTATTATTATTATTATACTTTATTTATGAAGCGCCATCATATTCCGCAGTGCTGTCCATGGATACAGTTCATTTAAATAAAACAATAATATAAAATTTCTAAGACTAAGAGACAGGACAGAATTTACAAACACATACAGGAGGAATCGAGGGCCCTATTCCTGTGGGAACTTACACTTGGTACATTTGCTTGCCTAAATATTTGTTCAAAGGAATCTCTTTGTTCATTGGATGGAGCTTTCCTCTCATTGCTTTAATTTCCTCCTTTAGGGAAGAAAAAGACCATACTATTGTCTATCGCCCTGGAATATTTCCCCCCAAACTGGAGCCTCACTTCAGGGAGGTAAGTATTGAAGATATTCAAAACATTGTGCGCAATTCATATATTTTTATGAGTATTTCTGAGGATTTATATCATGAACTAAGCTTAGCTGGCAACTTCGTGTACGCCATATCACAGCTGTGATGTTGTAATAGACACAATGGAGCAACCTTATCTGTGCACCAGTGTTGTTGGTAATCTTTTGGATGCCAAAGCTGGGCCAGAGTTTAAGCATTCTCTAGAATTTGAGGGGCTAATCCTAAACATCCTTTTCTTAAAGGGATTTGAAACAGTACTAAAACAGTAATAGAAAATCAAACTTGTGAAATCAAAGTAAACATAAAAAGTATAGCCACTGCCCTCGGGTTGATGAGGGAGCTGAAATGTTGATACCCTAATTGATAGGAAACTTGCTTGATTTAGATAGAGCATGTAATTTTAAGACACTTAAATTCACTTCTATTTTCAAATTTGCTTTGTTTTTCTTAGTATCCCTTGTTGAAAAAAGAATATGCAGATATCCTACACTAGTGGGTGCTAGCTGCTGATTGGTGCATGTACATATTTGTTGTGTTGGAAAGTCATACCTTTGTCTAGCAAGTGATGTTTGGAATGGGGTACTTTTCTTTAGCATGGGAAGCTGAGATTGTATACATTTCTCTGTTATTGGGAGGTAGAAGTAGAATACTGTATTTGAGGAGGTAGGAGTGCGGTATTTTTCTCTTGCATGGTAACTAGGGAGTTTTTGACTGGCACAGGGAGCTTATAGTGGGAGATAGGAGAGGGATGCTGTCCTTTAAGATCTAGAGGTAGAAGTAGGATGATTATTTTCCCATGGGGATAGGATGGAGATACTTTTTCTCTAACAGGGAGAGGTATGAATGTGTTACTTTTTTCTAACATGGGGAAGTAGGAGTGGGATACTGTCTTCTAACATGGGGATGTGATAGTGGGGTACTTTTTCTTGAATGGGTTGGTATGAGTGAGATGTAATTAACAGGGGAAGGTAGTTGCTGGTTACTTTATTCTGTAATTCGGCAGTAGAAATGGGGTACTTTATTCTGGCATGAGAAGGTAGTGGTGGGCTATTTTATTCTGTCATGGGGAAAGGGTGGGGTGTTTTTCTTTAACATGGGGAGATAGGAGTTGTTTTTTTCTGGCAGAGGAAAGTATGAGTGGGGTACTTTTCTCTAATATGGGGAGCTGGGTGTGGGATGCTGTCCTCTAACAAGGGGGAGGTGGGAATAGTGTACTTTTCTCTAACATGGGAAGGTAATAGCAGGATACTGTTCTCTGATATGTGGAGGATGGAGGAGGTGGGTACTTTTTTGGTATAAGGATTTTTATATTAGTCATTTTATTTCTGGCATGAATAGTTAGGTGTGGGGTACAGCAGTAGTGGGCTACATTCCGCTTGCATGCAGAGGTGGGAAAGTAGTAATTATTTTATGTTTAAAATCACTACAGTATTTTACTATAATGCTGAGATGTGACTGACTTGAAGGAGGTTTTGATTATGATACACAAGAGGAGGGGGCATTCATGCAGAGTGCCCTTCACTAGAATAAATGATTTTAGAAATAGAAATCTCTAAAGTTACTTTTTTTTTACACTGTATTTTTGGTTGATGCATATTGATGGGAGTGTTGTTGTTCTTTAGCAGCAACACAATAACTATAAATTGAGGACTGAAGTTGAGATCTTAGCTGATCTTGGTGATTAGGATTATGGTATGGCATTTTATCACTATGGTTAATTCTTCCTTCCTTCTATAGACCTTTACCCTTTTATCAGGAATGCCCTGCATCAGCAGTACAGCTCTAGCTACATTCCTGAACAGGCCCGAAATTCGCACAGTCTTACACATCGCATCACAAGCTTCAACATGGGAAGTTTGCAGGTGAATATGGCTCAGACATCTTGCTTAGGGAATTAGTTAATCAGAGTCCCCTTTATGTAATTTTACCATAACATTCTTTTCCACACAGTGATGAGATCTTTGCACAGTATGGACGTGAAATTGAAAGTGTAGAAGACCAGTATTTGGAGCTTCTAAAGAAGGTACAATAATGTGGGTATGGGTAGAGTGGTTGGCTGAAGTGATATTTTATTGGGGTGAGAATGTAAATCTGGTTTTCAGCTGCAGAGAAGGGAATTTAGTCAAGGAGATATAATAGACATATTTGGTATATAGAAGTGAAACTGTCATTTACATAATAAAATACCAAATCACCACAAATGAAGTGTTAAAAAAATCTTTGTACTGAGCATTTGTTACTAAATTATATGTCTCTCACCCTCGCATATTTTTACATTATTCAGGCACTAGTGTGGCGTACATGCTTGGAGTAGATACAAACCTCCTAGGGTGCCTCTTTATAGGGTGCTCCTTCTAATCCCCCCTATAATTCTGCTCCGGTCTCTAAATTTTCTATAACTGTTGGTGGCACCACTATCTCCCAATCACCTCAAGTCTGCTGCCTCTGAGTTACACTTGACTCCAATTTGTCCTTTATTCCCCACATCCAACTGCTCTCTTCATCCTGCCGCAACCACCTATGCAATATCTCCAAAATGAGTCAATTTCTGAGCGCTGAAACTTCTAAACAGCTAATCCACTCCCTGGTAATTTCCTGACTTAACTACTGTAATAACTTACTAACTGGCTTTCCTTTCTCCCGCCTCTCTCCCCTTCAATCCATCCTAAATGCCTGTGCGAGGGTAATACACCTCTCCCGACACTCGGTATCTGCTGCCCCTCTCTGCGAGTCCCTTCACTGGCTCCCCATTCACAGCAGAATTAAATTAAAAATTCACCCTTACCTACAAAGCCCTTACCAACGCTCCCCCCCCACCTGTCCTCACTCATTAACAAATGACCTGCTCCTTGCGTCTTCTACCATCACCACCTCCCATGTCAGACTACAGGACTTCACTTGTGCGGCACTAACCCTCTGGAACGCACTTCTTCGAGCTGTCAGACTTTCTCGTAACCTGTCCTCCTTTAAACGCTCTCTAAAGACCTTTTTGTACAGGGAAGCCTATCACCCAAATCAGTAACAAATTAATTCCACTTGTCTAATAGTTGCCCTCATCTAACTCCGCACTAACATCATTCTTACCTTTGCAGTCCCCACCTCCTGTTTCTCACCCTCCTACCCATCTAGATTGCAAGTTCCAACGGAAATAGGGCTCTCATTTTCCTCTTGTATTTGTTAAATTTTGTCCGATGTTTTATATTGTATTGTATCACCATTGTACTTTTATCTTTGTACCCATGGACAGCGCTGTTGGCGCTTTTATAAATAAATAAATAATAATAATACTATATATAGTCCACCTCTTCCCTATGGCTTAATTTCTTTTTCTACCCCTCTAGACTGAGGGTAGGGAGTGTTCTTCAGCAACTGAATATATTTTTTTTACAGAAAACAAAATAATTGTAACCACTTGCAGTACATTATGCTCATTACTGCACAATTCCAGCAACCTCCCTGGTACCATCAAACAGGATGCTTTTCTAGGCATGATTTCAAACACAAAACCAATTTACAGGATTGTGCAGGCATGCATGGAAGCCCAGATTATTTTATCTACTTATGTCAAAATACTGCATAATGGTTTTAATCCTAAAGATAGCCACCTGGAGGTAGTTTCTTATGCAAAGTTTAACTGACACCACTCCTACAATAATGTACCTGTTGTGGAGGATTCATATTTCTTACAAAGGCCCTGATTTTTAAAACCTCTCCGCTCAGGTGAGATATTCTCAAATGAGCTTCCAGCACTGCAAGATTCATAGTAAAATTTTTAAAAGGCAGATTTTACTTTCGCCTAGATTTAGAGTTCTGCGGCCAAAAGGGTGCGTTAGCTATGCATGCTTTTTTTTCCCCGCACCTTTTAAATACCGCTGGTATTTAGAGTTCACAGAAGGGCTGCGTTAGGCTCCAAAAAGGGAGCGTATAGCATAATTTACCGCCACTGCAACTCTAAATACCAGCGGTGCTTACAGACGCGGCCAGCTTCAAAAACATGCTTGTGCTCGAGCTAAAAAAAAATCTAACACCTGCAAAAAAGCAGCGTTCAGCTCCTAACGCAGCCCCATTGTTTCCTATGGGGAAACACTTCCTAAGTCTGCACCTAACACCCTAACATGTACCCAGAGTCTAAACACCCCTAGCCTTACACTTATTAACCCCTAATCTACCGCTCCCGCTATCGCTGACCCCTGCATATTATTATTAACCCCTCATCTGCCGCTCTGTACACCGCCGCAACCTACGTTATCCCTATGTACCCCTAATCTGCTGCCCCTAACACCGCCGACCCCTATATTATATTTATTAACCCCTAATCTGCCGCCCCCAACGTCGCCGCCACCTACCTACAATTATTAACCCCTAATCTGCCGACCGGACTTCACCGCTACTATAGTAAAGTTATTAACCCCTAATCCGCCTCACTCCCCCTGAATAACCCTATAATAAATAGTATTAACCCCTAATCTGCCCTCCCTAACATCACCGACACCTAACTTCAAGTATTAACCCCTAATCTGCCAACCGGACCTCGCCGCTACTCTAATAAATTTATTAACCCCTAAAGCTAAGTCTAACCCTAACACTAACACCCCCCTAAGTTAAATATAATTTTTATCTAACGAAATAAATTATTTCTTATTAAATAAATTATTCCTATTTAAAGCTAAATACTTACCTGTAAAATAAATCCTAATATAGCTACAATATAAATTATAATTATATTGTAGCTATTTTAGGATTAATATTTATTTTACAGGCAACTTTGTATTTATTTTCACCAGGTACAATAGCTATTAAATAGTTAATAACTATTTAATAGCTACCTAGTTAAAATAATTACAAAATTACCTGTAAAATAAATCCTAACCTAAGTTACAATTAAACCTAACACTACACTATCAATAAATAAATTAAATAAAATACCTACAATTATCTACAATTAAACCTAACACTAGACTATCAATAAATTAATTACATACAAATACCTACAAATAAATACAATTAAATAAACTAACTAAAGTAAAAAAAATAAAAAAATAATTTACAAACATTATAAAAATATTACAACAATTTTAAGCCAATTACACCTACTCTAAGCCCCTAATAAAATAACAAAGCCCCCCAAAATAAAAAAAATGCCCTACCCTATTCTAAAATAAAAATCGAAAAGCTCTTTTACCTTACCAGCCCTTAAAAGGGCCTTTTGCGGGACATGCCCCAAGAATTCTGCTCTTTTGCCTGAAAAAAAAAAAATACAATACCCCCCCAACATTACAACCCACCACCCACATACCCATAATCTAACCCAAACCCCCCTTAAATAAACCTAACACTAAGCCCCTGAAGATCTTCCTACCTTGTCTTCACCATGCCGGGTATTACCGATCCGTCCAGAAGAGGCTCCAAAGTCTTCATCCGATCCGGGGCTGAAGAGGTCCATCATCCGGCTGAAGTCTTGATCCAAGCGGGGGCTGAAGAGATCCATCATCCGGCTGAATTCTTGATACAAGCGGGGGCTGAAGAGGTCCATCATCCGGCTGAAGTCTTCTATCAAGCGGCATCTTCAATCTTCTTTCTTCCGGATCCATCTTCATCCCGCCGACGCGGAACATCCATTCTGGCTGACGACTTCCCGATGAATGACGGTTCCTTTAAGGGACGTCATCCAAGATGGCGTCCCTCGAATTCCGATTGGCTAATAGGATTCTATCAGCCAATCGGAATTAAGGTAGGAAAATTCTGATTGGCTAATGGAATCAGCCAATCAGATTCAAGTTCAATCCGATTGGCTGATCCAATCAGCCAATCAGATTGAGCTCGCATTCTATTGGCTGATCGGAACAGAATTTTCCTACCTTAATTCCGATTGGCTGATAGAATCCTATCAGCCAATCTGAATTCAAGGGACGCCATCTTGGATGACGTCCCTTAAAGGAACCGTCATTCGTTGGGAAGTCATCGGCCAGGATGGATGTTCCGCGTCGGCGGGATGAAGATGGATCTGGATGAAAGAAGATTGAAGATGCCGCTTGATAGAAGACTTCAGCCGGATGATGGACCTCTTCAGCCCCCGCTTGGATCAAGACTTCAGCCGGATGATGGATCTCTTCAGCCCCCGCTTGGATCATGAATTCAGCCGGATGATGGACCTCTTCAGCCCCGGATCGGATGAAGACTTCGGAGCCTCTTCTGGGCAGATCGGTGATACCCGGCGTGGTGAAGACAAGGTAGGAAGATCTTCAGGGGCTTAGTGTTAGGTTTATTTAAGGGGGTTTGGTTTAGATTAGGGGTATGTGGGTGGTGGGTTGTAATGTTGGGGGGGTATTGTATGTTTTTTTTACAGGCAAAAAAGCAGAATTCTTTGGGGCATGCCCCGCAAAAGGCCCTTTTAAGGGCTGGTAAGGTAAAAGAGCTTTTCAATTTTTATTTTAGAATAGGGTAGGGCATTTTTTTATTTTGGGGGGCTTTGTTATTTTATTAGGGGGCTTAGAGTAGGTGTAATTAGCTTAAAATTGTTGTAATATTTTTATAATGTTTGTAAATTATTTTTTATTTTTTGTAACTTAGTTAGTTTATTTAATTGTATTTATTTGTAGGTATTTGTATGTAATTAATTTATTGATAGTGTAGTGTTAGGTTTAATTGTAGATAATTGTAGGTATTTTATTTAATTTATTTATTGATAGTGTAGTGTTAGGTTTAATTGTAACTTAGGTTAGGATTTATTTTACAGGTAATTTTGTAATTATTTTAACTAGGTAGCTATTAAATAGTTATTAACTATTTAATAGCTATTGTACCTGGTGAAAATAAATACAAAGTTGCCTGTAAAATAAATATTAATCCTAAAATAGCTACAATATAATTATAATTTATATTGTAGCTATATTAGGGTTTATTTTACAGGTAAGTATTTAGCTTTAAATAGGAATAATTTATTTAATAAGAAATAATTTATTTTGTTAGTTAAAAATTATATTTAATTTAGGGGGGTGTTAGTGTTAGTGTTAGACTTAGCTTTAGGGGTTAATAAATTTATTAGAGTAGTGGTGAGGTCCAGTCGGCAGATTAGGGGTTAATACTTGAAGTTAGGTGTCGGTGATGTTAGGGAGGGCAGATTAGTGGTTAATACTATTTATTATAGGGTTATTGAGGCGGGAGTGAGGCGGATTAGGGGTTAATAACTTTATTATAGTAGCGGTGAGGTACGGTCGGCAGATTAGGGGTTAATAATTGTAGGTAGGTGGTGGCGACGTTGAGGGCGGCAGATTAGGGGTTAATAAATATAATATAGGGGTCGGCAGTGTTAGGGGCAGCAGATTAGGGGTACATAGGGATAATGTAGGTTGCGGCGGTGTGCGGTCGGCAGATTAGGGGTTAAAAAATTTTATTTGAGTGGCGGCGATGTGGGGGGGCCTCGGTTTAGCGGTACATAAGTAGTTTATGGGTGTTAGTTTACTTTAGAGCACAGTAGTTAAGAGCTTTATGAACCGGCGTTAGCCCAGAAAGCTCTTAACTCCTGGTTTTTCTCTGCAGCTGGAGTCTTGTCGTTAGATTTCTAACGCTCACTTCAGCCAAGACTCTAAATACCAGTGTTAGAAAGATCCCATTGAAAAGATAGGATACGCAAATGGCGTAGGGGGATCTGCGGTGTGGAAAAGTTGCGGCTCCAAAGTGAGCTTTAGACCCTTTCCTGACTGACTCTAAATACCAGCGGGCGGCCAAAACCAGCGTTAGGATCCCCTAACGCTGGTTTTGACGGCTAACGCAGAACTCTAAATCTAGGCGTTTGTTTCTCCAAGGGACTTCCCTGCATTTTTGTATGTGAAGGAGAGAAAAGCCAAGTGCAATAAAGCACTGCATGACATGAGAGTTCTGCTGCATTTACAATTTGTGCTTTCTAATTTATATCAGATTACATTTTATTATATTTAAACTTTGCACTTTCTATTGTGTATTTTATTTTGTATACAACAGTGAATTTAGAATTGTAATTTTACAAATTCCGATTATTCCTTCTGAGTTTTTTATGTACATTTAACAAAGGCTCAAGCTTTGTATATGTATGCTTATCTTTTACAAATTAGATTGCACTTGGATGTCTTTAATTTAAATTAAAACTGAAAAACTTTCAGCTTCAGTTTCCAATTCCCAGAGAGAGTCATTACTTTCTATGGGCCAGATAATCAAACATTCTCTAGTTTTGAGATAGATTATTTTGCTGGCTTCACAGAGACAGAACTCATTGAATTTTCTAAGAAAATGGGAACCTGGAAATCCCAGAGAGACGATAGATGCCTTCCATAGAAAGTTCACATGGGAGAGAGAAGGTAACTGGAGAATCCCTACGGCTGATATAAAGGGGCCGATTTATTAAGGGCCGAATGACCCTTAATGTACCTGTTTCCACGCAAACCTTCAGGCTCGCCGGAAACAGGTGTTAAGAAGCAGCTGTCTTAAGACTGCTGCTCCTTAACTTGTATGCCGCCTCTGAGGCTGCGGACATTAATTCGCCAAATCTCATACGATCGGGTTGATTGACACCCCCTGCTGGCGGCCGATTGGCCGTGAATCTGCAGGGGGGCGGCATTGCACAAGCAGTTCACCAGAACTGCTTGTGCAATGTTAAATCGTCCAAAAATGATAAATCGGTACCATAGGCTCTGTTTGCATCAATTACAAATGAAACTGAAAAATTTTCACTACAGATTAACTTGCATTTGTTTATATTGTAGTATATATTACTTTTCTGTTAGTTAAAAGAAGTCTTGAGCAAACTTCACCTGCATAAAGCTGGTGAGACCGGCTTGTTTAAAAGGATAGTAATGTCCAAATTAAACTTTCATGATTCAGATAGGGCATGCAATTTTAAACAACTTTCTAATTTACTTTTATCATCAAATTTGCTTTGTTTTCTTGTTATTCTTAGTTGAAAGCTAAACCTAGGTAGGCTCATATGCTAATTTCTAAGCCCTTGAAGGCCGCCTCTTAGTTGAATGCATTTGTTTTTTAATATAAATTTTTATTGTTTTTTGATAAAGAAATAGACATGGTATAAGTATTTTGACACATCAAGTGTATACAATGCGCAAAGCATAACAAGTGCGACACGTAGGTAGTTGAATGCATTTGACAGTTGTTCACAGCTAGGGGGCGTTAGTTCATGTGCTCATGCACTAATTGCCTGAAACGCAAGTCTGTCAAATTATCTGAGATAGGGAGGCAGTCAGCAGAAGCTTAGATTACAAGGTAAATACAGAGGTAAAAAGTATATTTCTATAACAGTGTTGTTTGTGCAAAACTGGGGAATGGTAAATAAAGGGAATATCTATCTTTTTAAACAATAACATTTTTGGCGTTTACTATCCCTTTAAAGTGCTTACAAAATTTCACAAGACTTGTGAGAGAGCTTCAGACATACCTTGGGAACTCCCCTGTTCAGTCCATGGAACTGCCCTGTCCCTTCCACTTTGAGTTTTAGTTTGCAATGGAGCAAATTCAATATGCAATCTATCTGGTTAGCGCACGCCGCTTTAGCCTTTCTATAGTTTATTCACAATCTCTCAGTTATGCATGCATTGGGTTTTGGCGTGCAAAATCCCATTTTTAATTGCCAGGTTTTTTTACGTGCACTGAGGAGCATTATCTGTTCTCCGATTTAATGTTAATTTCTCCTGCTTTGTTTTACAGTTTGGCTTAGAGCTCATTGTACCTGTGAGTCAATTTTTAAAAGCTACTTAGGAGTGGGCAAGTGGTTTCCAATCAACAAGAGCTTTTAAAAGGGGTTATAGTGTTTATTGCTTTGCTTTGCCATATGCTATATTGGAGCAGCCAGATTCTGTCCCTAAATCTACACAAGAAACTGGGTCTCCTGAACACCTTTCTACCATAATTAGGTGTGCTTATTCTCCAGCTCATTTATGTGATTCATGCTTAGATTCGTTAATGGAATCAGACCAATCTAATGCTCTTTTTTGGGTACTAATGCACCTATGCTGATGTTGTGTCACCTACTGTAATTTTTTTTTATCAAGGTTGCAGTTTCTGAGGCATTGGCTGCTCTCCCGCCTTCAAACAAGCGTAAAAGGTCAGTTCATATTTTACCTTCTACAAGTGCTAGGTGCTCTGAGACCAGGGAAACTGTTTTGTCTTCAGATGGTTATGTTTTCTCTGGTGATAAGGACTCCTCATTTGATGTTAAACCTGATGTTTCCTCTTTTTTGTTTAAAATTAAACATTTTCGTTCTCTTTTAAGGAAGGCCTTAATTACTTTAGTGGATAACGATCCTAAAGCTTCAGCTGATAAGCCTTGTAATCATTTAAATTCAGTTTTTAAGACTGTTGTTAATCTCCCTGAGGGTTTCCTTTTACTTGATGCTGTCTCTGTCATGATTTCAAGGGAATGGTCTAAGCCAGGTATTTATTTTACTCCTTCTGCAAGGTTTAAAAAGTTATATCCTTTACCTGCTGCTAATTTAGATTTATGGGAAACAGTTCCCAAGGTGGATGGGGCCATTTCCACTCTGGCTAAACGTACTACTATTCCTTTGGAAGACAGTACTTCTTTTAAAGATCCTTTAGACAGAAAGATAGAGTATTTTTTTTATAGAAGGGTCTTTTTACATGCAGGTTATATTCTCAGGCCAGCTATTTTTATTTCTGATATAGCTGCTGTTTCTACTTACTGGTTGACTAGTCTTTCAGAACAGTATTCTGAAGAATCTGCTAGTGCAAATCTTTTGGGTTTTGCCAATTCTTTTATTTGTGATGCGGTATTTGAAATTATGAAGATTTATGTCAAAAACATGTCTTTGGCAGTCCTTACCATGATAGCCTTGTGGCTGGAATCCTGGTCTGCTGATATTGTGTCTAAATTAAGATTATTATCTGTAACGCTCATGGAATACTACTCTATCAGACTAAACTTGGCCAGTAGTCTTGTTATCCTGGCATCGAGCCGGAATGATAAGGAATATCCCAGAGCAGAGAAAGTTAGTGAGATGAGGAAGACAGCACTCACCACAGGCAGGACAGTCCCCAGCGGCAACAGCAGAGCAGTCCAAGGATGAACCACTAGAATGGTCAGGCAGACAGGTTTTGGCAACAGTAAAGCAGACCAAGGGCACACCACTAGAATGGTCAGGCAGGCAGGGTCTGGCAACAGTAGAGCAGTCCAGCAGTTTAAGGGTTAAGGCAGGTAGAGTAGTCAGACAGGCAGGTTCAGCAACAGTGATCAATCCAGCAGTGTAAGGGTTGAGGAAGGTAGAGTAGTCAGACAGGCAGGTTCAGCAACAGTAATTAATCCAGCAGTTTAATGGTTAAGGCAGGTAGAGTAGTCAGGCAGGCAGGTTCAGCAACAATATCAGGCACAAGAAAGAATGATCTGTCACACCCAGGAGCACACAAAGTAACACCTATACTTGGGCAGTGACAGATCATTCTAAACACATTTAAAAAGGTGCAGATTCACCTCAACTGAGCTCCGACTGGCATCCGGAGCGTGCGGCAATGACGTCAGCGCCACACGCATCCAGAGCCGGCACTGCCCCTGACAATGAGCAGGGAAGGAGACGCCGCGCCCCTAGCAATGGCTACAGCAGTGCGGCATGACATAGCCCCCTATCAAGGGTTCCCTTCGGGAACCAGAGTCGGCCTCAAAGGATGAGCCGCATGGAATCTGGAGACCAGAGATGGAGCATGCACATCACGGGCAGGAACCCAGGAACGATCTGCCACAGAGTAACCCTTCCAATGTACCAGATACTGCAGTTGTCTGCACCTGTATTTGGAGTCCAGAATCTTAGCTACTTCATATTCGGGGTCACCACGAACCAAGAGCGGAGGAGGTGGGGCTCGTACCGGGTATATCTATTCTTGATGTAAGGTTTAAGTAGTGATATGGGGAAGACTGGATGTATGCATATGGTTTTTGGCAAGGCCACTTTGTAGGCAACAGGAGACAGTCTTTTCAGGACCTTGTAAGGGCCGATAAACCTAGGCCCCAATTTGTGACAGGGTTGACTTAGACGAATGTGTCGAGTAGAGATCCAAACACGTTCACCCACTGGGATGGCACGTACAGAAGCCCTATGACGATCAGCAAACTTCTTATATCTAGAGACAGCTGAACGCAGCTGAGAGCGAATATGTTGCCAATGAGTGGTGAGTTCAGTGACGTGTTGGTCTGCGGGAGGGACCCCAGTGGATTGAGCTGAAAGAGGGAAGACACAAGGTTGATACCCTGCTGGGGCTTGAAACGGAGAACATCGAAGCAAAGAGTGCCAATGAGTGTTTCTTGCCAGCTCAGCTAGGGGTAGCAATTCATACTAGTTGGTATGGTGAGCGTTGACAAAGGCTCTTAGGTAGGCTTCTAGATCCTGGTTTGCTCTCTGTTAGTCCATTGGTCTGAGAATGGTAGCCAGACGACAAGGAAACAGTGGTTCCAATCAACTTACAAAAGGCTCTTCAAAAGGCAGAGATGAACTGTGGACCTCTGTTGGAAACAATGTTCACAGGAATGCCATGAAGTCGCACCACATGCAAGAGAAAAAGGGATGACAATTCCTGAGCAGAAGGCAGTTTGGTTTGGGGTACGAAGTGAGCCAGTCTGGAAAAGCGGTCCACCACAACCCAGATAACTGTATGGTGGTCGGAAGAAGGAAGGTTCACAATGAAGTCCAATGTGTGTCCATGGTCATTTGGGAATGGACAATGGTTGGAGCAAGCCAGGAGGCAAGGATCGGGGAGTCTTGTTGGCCGCACAAATTGTGCAGGCTTTCACATAATCCTGAGCATCAGACTTCATAGTAGGCCACCAAACATGTTGGGAAAGACGCTTGAAAGTCTTAGTTGATCCAGGATGTCCTGAGAGTTTGCTATCATGAGCACAGGCTAGCACAGGGATACGTAAGTTCAGATGTACAAAGAGGATATCGGAGGCCATGGGGGCACCAGGAGGTTTACTAGACTGAGCACGTTGCAATCTTTGCAGAAGGGTGGTATTGAGTTGAGCAACCACACAGGAGGGGGGTATGATGTGTTCGATAGGAGCTTCTGAGGAATCACTTGAGTGAGGGAACTGACGGGAAAGGGCTCCACCTTCTTGTTCTTGGTCCCAGTAAGATAAGAGACCACAAAGTTAAAACGGGAAAAGAATAAGGCCCACCTGGCCTGTCAAGGATTGAGTTGATGAGCAGTCTCTAGGTAGGTCAAATTCTTTTGGTCGGTGAGAATCTGAATAGGATTGGCGGTGCCCTCTAACCAGTGATGCCATTCAGTCAAGGCCATCTTAATGGCTAAGAGTTCATGATTACCCACATCGTAGTTCCTCTCAGCAGGAGTAAAGCATTTAGAGAAAAAGGCTACAGGGTGTGACTTGGAAGTCAAAGGGTCCCTTTGGGTAAAAGCTGCTCCAGCCCCTATCTCGGAGACATCAACCTCTAAAGTGAACTGTAGGTCAGGATCAGGATGGCGAGCACAGGAGCTGAACAAAAAGCCCTTTTCAGACAAGAGAAGGCATTTATGGCCTCAGGAGGCCAATATTTACCGTCTTTGTTCCGTTTTGTCAATTCAGTAAGAGGAGCAACTGTTTGAGAAAAGTTCTTTATAAACTTGCGGTAGTAATTGGAGAATCCCAAGAACCTCTGCAATTCCTTTAAAGAGGTAGGTTGAGGCCATTCTAGTACTGCGGTGAGTTTAGCAGGATCCATGGCAAAACTCTCCTTTGAGAGGACATAACCAAGGAATTGGATCTCAACTTGATCAAACTCACACTTTTCTAGCTTGGCTACCAAATAATTATCTCTGACACGAAGAAGCACCTGTCTCACATGCCTATGATGCTTCTCTAAAGTGGAAGAGAAAACAAGGATATCATCCAGATAAATGATGACAGTACGGTTGAGGAGGTCACGGAAGACATTGTTGACAAATGCCTGGAAGACTGTAGGGGCATTACACAGTCCAAAGGGCATTACAAGGTATTCGTAATGCCCAGATCTTGTGTTAAAGGCAGTCTTCCATTCGTGGCCTGGAAAGATGAAAATCAGATTGTATGCCCCACATAAGTCCAATTCGGTAAACAAGCAAGCATCCTGGAGTGAGTCATACAGTTCGGTGATCAATGGTATGGGATAGCGATTCTTGATGGTTATGTTGTTCAAGGCCCTGTAGTCTATGCAGGGTCTGAGCCCACAATCCTTCTTACTGACAAAAAAGAAGCCAGCCCCAGCAGGAGAGGAAGAAGGGCGAATGAAACCTTTAGCTAGGTTCTCTTGGATGTACTCCTCCATGGATTTGGTTTCAGCCTTGGAGAGTGGATAAGTCCTCCCTTTAGGAAGTGGGGCTCCTGGAAAGAGGTCTATCTTGCAGTCATAAGGACAGTGAGGTTGCAGCACGTTGGCTGCTTTTTTCTCAAACACATCCGCAAAGTCTGTGTATACTGAAGGAAGGTTTGAAGGTGTCTGTATACTGGCTATGGGAATACGGGGCAGATGAATGACTTTAGCAAGGCAGGAGTGGAAACAGGAGGTACCCCAGGAGACCAGTTGTCTCTCAGCCCAGTTGAACTGTGGATTATGTACCAGAAGCCAAGGAAGACCAAGGATGACAGGCTGTGTTGGGGAATGAATGACCTCAAACTGCAGCTGTTCAGTGTTGAGGACTCCCACAGTCAGGGTCAGGGGTGCTGACTCAAAATGGATCACGCCCGAACCAAGGGGGTGCCATGCAGGGTAGTTATTTTGAGACAATGTCTTCTGCAGAAGAGGCAAACCAGCTTTAATCATAAAACGGTGATCCAGGAAGTTTCCAGCTGCCCCTGAATCAATGAAGGCTTGAATGTGGACAGTATTCTGAAGGAAGGTAAGGGTAACAGGTACCAGAATCTGAGAGGAGTGAGGGGATTTAGTTGAGACCATGATTAGAGGTACCCCAGTGTTATGCCCTAAGCATTGGCTTTTCCCGGCCGAATGTCACAGTCCTTGGTGGGTGTTACATCCACAATAAAAACATAATCTCAGTCTCCTTCTTCTCTGCCTTTCAGACTCTGAAGGTTTGAAGGAGGAGAGATCCATGGGTTGCTCTACTGAGGTAACTGGAGTAGCTGAAGGAGTAGCAGATGCTTCTGAAACTGGGTGAATAGGAGGACGGGAGGAAAGGACCCTCCTTGTTCTGTCTCTCTCAGCTTGCCTTTCCTGAAAGTGAGAGTTCAGATTGATACAAAGTGTAAAGACCACAAAATATTGTGACTAATTTTCATTAACTTCCTCAATCATAGGAGGGAACAGGTATTAAGCACTCTAAACATACAAGTATAAATTGTGATTTGTCTCACCTGGGTTACCAAATATGAGTTAAGGTCACCCTAATGAGATTTAATATTAGCCTTAAGTGGATAACTGTTATGTAAAGTGAGATAACATAACGTATTCACATATGGCCATAGGTTTAAAGTATCATCTCAGCATGTAGGTAGATAAACGTAACAATATTGATTTGCACAGTGAATTTTAGGATGTTGAAAAGGTTAACATGTAAGACATTAAGCTAATAGTTAGTTGTACATCATTCTATAAGTTACGTAGGGTAAGTAACAGTTAGCTCAAACCTTATCCTTGGTGTGAAGTCCGTTTGTGCGGCAAGCAGTTGGACTGTGAGTTTTTGAAGCACAGAGATGAGCAGCGGGCCGTAGCTGATGACGTAACAGCTGCTTCGTATCTGGAGGAACAGCTGATGTCTTCGGAGCGCTCCTATTACCGTGACTGATCTAAGGATTCCCTCTGCAATGTGTGAGAGCTGCATAAGCAGCGGATGATTCTTTAAGGAAGAAAATCACAAGGTAAAGTTATTAGTTGTAAGGCGGCAAGTAGCTTGAGCATCCAAGTTAGGTAGTGAGATTCTCAATCAACCAGCAATGTTAACTGGGAGGTGACTGTATAAATAGGCAGGATAATTAAAGAGGCAGGACCCTATACCATAGCACAAGAAGTTAACCCTTACACAAAGCGCTATAAAGTCATCCAAAGAAGAAGGTATATCACGATAAGTGAGTTCATCTTTGATGCGTTCATGGAGACCCCTCCTAAAGGCTGCCTTGAGAGCACTGCCATCCCAAGTGGTTTCAAGTGCCAAGGTGCGGAACTCGATGGCAAATTGTGCCACAGTTTTATTGCCTTGGCGGAGATCCAGGAGAGAATATTCTGCAGCAGAACACAGAAGATAAAGCAGAAATTAACTCATCGGCATCATGCAGGAGTGTAGCGTTCTGTTACAAAATGGGAGAGACCCAGGCTAGAGCCTTGTCATTTAGCAAGGAAATGATAAAGGTGACCCTTGACTGATGAGACTAAAAGGTGTGAGGATCATTGCGGAAGTGTAGTCTGCATTGGTTTAGAAAGCCCCTGCATTCAGTTGTACCTTCATACTTGTCAGGCAAGGGTATCCAGGGTATACTTCCAGAAGCAGAGGAAGAAGTCACAGCACTAGGAGTGGGGGCTGATGGTGTAGCAACAGGAGCAGCATCCCTCGCTGCAACTAGTAAGGAGAGTTGAGCGGTAATAGCCTCTAGCTTGGAATCCATATTCTGCAACTGTGTGGTATGGGTTTCCAACATCTGTCCCTGAAGATAAACAGCTTGTGCTACCTCATCTGGCTGCATGGCCCAAGTATAATGTAACACTCGTGGGATACTCCTCTATCAGACTAAACTCGGCCAGTAGTCTTGTTATCCCGGTGTTGAGCCGGAATGATAGGGAATATCCCAGAGCAGAGAAAGTTAGTGAGATGAGGAAGGCAGCACTCACCACAGGCAGGACAGTCCCCAGCGGCAACAGCAGAGCAGTCCAAGGATGAACCACTAGAATGGTCAGGCAGGCAGGGTTTGGCAACAGTAAAGCAGTCCAAGGGCACACCACTAGAGTGGTCAGGCAGGCAGGGTTTGGCAACAGTAGAGCAGTCCAGCAGTTTAAGGGTTAAGGCAGGTAGAGTAGTCAGACAGGCAGGTTCAGCAACAGTGATCAATCCAGCAGTGTAAGGGTTAAGGCAGGTAGAGTAGTCAGACAGGCAGGTTCAGCAACAGTAATTAATCCAGCAGTTTAATGGTTAAGGCAGGTAGAGTAGTCAGGCAGGCAAGTTCAGCAACAATATCAGGCACAAGAAAGAACGATCTGTCACACCCAGGAGCACACAAAGTAACACCTATACTTGGGCAGTGACAGATCGTTCTAAACACATTTAAATAGGCACAGATTCACGTCACTGAGCTCCGACCGACATCCGGAGCGTGCGGCAATGACGTCAGCGCCACATGCATCCGGAGCCGACACTGCCCCTGACAACGAGCAGGGAAGGAGACGTTGCACCCCTAGCATCGGCTAGAGCAGTGTGGCGTGACATTATCTCTTTCCTTTCAGGGAAAAAGTTATTTGGTTCTGATTTAGATTATATTGTATCTACTGTTACTGAAGGTAAAGGGGCTTTTCTTCCTTAAGACAGAAAATATAGAGGGAAATCCAAAGCTTCTATTAGTTTTTGTTCTTTTCGTCAGAATAAGGAACAGAAAGCTGACTCCTCTGCTCAAAAGCAAGGTTCCTCTGATTCATACTGGAGACCTAATGCTAACTGGAGCAGGTCAAATCAGGGTCAAGAAATCTATCCTTACTACCAAATCTGCATGAAGGTGTGGCCCCTGATCCAGAAGTTCTGGTAGGAGGCAGATTAAGCCTTTTTCAGGAGACTTGGTTTCAGTCTGTTCCAGACCCATGGTTTTGAAATATTGTTTCTCAGGGATATTGAATAGGATTTAGAACAAGGCCTCCCAGAGGAAGTTTTTTCTGTTCCAAGGAATTATATAAAAGCTCAAGCTTTTCTTCAGTCTGTCTTAGATCTGGTAGATATGGCAGTGATTGTTCAAATTCCTTTGCAGGAACAGGGGATGGAATTGTATTCAAATCTCTTCATTGTTCCAAATAAGGAAGGCACTTTCAGACCAGCTCTAGATCTAAAGGCTCTGAACAGGTTTGTAAGGATTCCATCTTTCTGAATGGAAACTATTCAGACTATTCGGCCTTTTGATCAGCAAGGTCATTTTATGTCCACAATAGATTTATAAGATGCTTACCTACACGTTCTTATTCACAGAGATAATTTTTCTTGCTTTTCCATTTGGTCTGGCTACAGCTCCAAGAATATTCATAAAGGTTTTGGGTGCCCTTTTGTGTGTGATCAGGTCTTAGGGTATTGAAAATTTTCTGGGAGGAGGTTAGGGTGTGTGGAACTCAGAATGCAGAAACAGATACACAGAACAGTGAAATTCTTTTTTAAAGCTTTATTGATTTATAAGTAAAAGAACAGTTGGTAGTTCAGATTGAAGATCACAGAAACAGCAACTTTGAACATAACCCTTATGCAAATCACTAAAGTCTTTTTGCAGTAACAAAGTCCAATAGACACTGATGCTTGAATTGAGCAGTAAAGGGTAAGATTGACACAGAATACCTGATAGGTGCAGCTGGTTTAAGGAAGGCTGTCAATGATATAGTAGACACAGGTTTCTCATCAGGCACAGGATACTCAGTGGGTATTGTTGGTGAAAATGTCATGGGATACCAGATAGGTACAGCTCAGTGGGTATTGTTGGTGAAAATGTCATGGGATACCAGATAGGTACAGCTTCAGGAATAAGGTGAGCATACACCAGTATCAGGATATTCTGATTGGATTTCAGGAACCAGGTGCGCATATGTAGGTGCAAGGTAAGTATGATTTGTCTCTAGAGCAATGTGAGCATACACAGGTATCAGGTAAGTTTGCTTGGTCTCAGAAGCAAGGTGAGCATAAACAGGAATCAGGTAAGTATGCTTTGGTCTCAGGAGCAAGGTGAGCATACACAGGAATCAGGTAAGTATGTTTTGGTCTCAGGAGCAAGGTGAGCAAGGTAGGAAAAGCACTAACTCAGCCCATCCATCTTTTCCTTTAGCAGAATCTCACACCAACCAACTCTTGTTGTTTCTTCAACAGCCTGGTTGTAGGATCAATTTTCGAAAAAGTTCTTTGGTTCCTTAGTCAAAGGTAACTTTCTTGGATTTTCAAATTGATTCTGAGAAGGTTAAAATTGGTGAACCTTCAGTCTCTCTATTGTTTCCTTCAGTGGATCTGTGTATGGAAGTCCTAGGTTTCATGATTGCAGCCCCAGATGCAATTCCATTTGCTCGATTTCACATGAGGCCTCTTCAGCTTTGTATGCTGTGTAAATGGTGTAGGGATTATACTCAACTGTCTCAAAGGATATTTTTGGATCCCAGTGCAAATCAGTCTCTAACTTGATGGCAGGATCATCAGTCTATTATTCAGAGGGCTTCTTCTGCTCATCCTACCTGGACTGTGATCACTACAGATGCAAGTCTTTCAGGTTTAGGAGCTGTTTGGGTGTCTCTGGCAGCACAGGGAGTTTGAGATCCTCAGGAGGTGAGGTTACCAATTAATGTTCTAGAACTCTTCAAGCTTGGCCTCTGTTGAAGAGAGAGTCTCATCTCTGTTTCCAGTCAGACAATGTCACAGCAGTAGCCTATGTCAACCATTGGGTGGGGGGGAACTTGCAGTTCCCTGTCCCTAATGGATGTGTCTCAGATTCTCTAATGGGCAGAATCAAATTCTTGTCTAGTCTCTGCAATTCATATTCCAGGGGTGAACAACTGGGAGGCAGACTTTCCCACTACATCAAGGGGAATGGTCTCTTCACCAGGATGTGTTCAATCAGATTATGGATCTTTGAGGTCCCCCAGAGATAGATCTGATGGCCTTTCATTTAAACAACAAACTTCCCAGGTAGTTCACAAGGTCCATGGATCCTCAGGCAGAGTTAGTGGATACTCTAGTAGTTCCTTGGAAATATTTTGCCTGCTTATCTGTTTCCACCTCTGGTTCAACTACCGAGATTAATTTTCAAGGTAAGGCTGTAATCCTGATTGCCCCAGTGTGGCCTCATAGGATTTTGTATGCAGATCTTGTTCAGATGTCCAGTTGCCCTCCTTGGCCTCTTACTCTGCTGTCAGATCTTCTGTCCCAAGGTCTGTTTTTCCATCCAGATCGCAAGTCTCTGAACTTGATGGCATATAAATTGAAAGCTTAGTCATTAAACATAGGGGTTTCTCTCATTCTGTGGCTGAAACCTTGTTTCAGACTCGTAAGCCTGTAGCTATGAATATCTATCACAAGGTCTGGAGGGCCTTTATTTCTTGGTGTAAAGAACATAGTTTTTCTTGGCATTCTTTCAGAATTCCTAGGATTCTGCTGTTTTTGCAGGATGGTTTATATAAGAGCCTATCTGCCAGTTCTCTGAAGCGGCAGATTGCTAATCTTCCTGATATTTATCCAAGGATTCTAAGAGAACTTTAATCCGTTATAGCTACTGCATTAGCTTATTTATTTAATCAGTCACTGTTAACAGGATTTGTTCCAAAAGACTGGAACATTGCTAATGTAGTCCCTCTTCATGAAAAGGCTAGTAGGGAAAATTCTGTTAGCTATAGGCCAGTCCGTTTGACCTCAATTGCAGGGAAATAATGGAAGCTCTTTTAAAGGAAAGACTTGTGTCTTACCTTCAGACAAACAACTTGCTGGAAGATAATGTCAGGCTAATCTAATTGATTTTTTTGACCATGTAACTAAATGAATAGACAAGGTAGGAGCCGTAGATGTTGCATGTCTAGACTTTAGCAAAGCATTTGACACTGTCCCACACAACAAACTTATTCACAAAATGTATTGCTTTGGAATAGATGCTAAGATTGTTAAGTGGGTAGAATGATGGCTTAAGGTTAGAAGACAGAGGGTTTCAGATAATGGAGTACATTCAAATGAGGGGTCAGTTACTAGTGGTGTTCTCCAAGGGTCAGTTTGTGGGCCTGTTTTGTTTAACATGTTCATAAGTGATATTGGAAGTGGGCTTCAGGGGAAGGAGTTGATGTTCCCAGAGGGGTTGATCAAATGAACTGGAGGACTGGGCAAATAAATTGGATCTGAAATTGAATATTAGATGTTCAAAATTATGCATATAGGATCCAAAAACCTAAAGGCCAGTTATAGTCTCAATGGTACATTACTAACTGTAACTAAAGAGGAACGGGACTTGGGAATTATTATTTCAGATTATTTAAAATTTGGTACACAATCCAGCAGTGCAGCCAGTAAGGCCAGTCAAATACTTGGTTGCATTGGGAGAGGTATTAGTTAGTTAGTTAGGCCACATCTGGAATACTGTGTACAGTTCTGGAGACCATATCTTCAGAAGGATATAAATAAACTAGAAACTGTCCAAAGGAGGGCTACTAAAATGGTACACGGTCTAAAATATAAAACGTACAAAGAAAGACTCTATGACCTAAATATGTATAGTTTAGAGGAGAGAAGGGAACAGTAGTGACATAATAGAAACCTTCAAATATATCAAGGGACGTAATAAAGTGGAAGCAAAAAAAAAAAAAATGCCTAAACATGGGGTCACTATCTAAGGGACATGAAACCCAAATTTTAAACAACTTTCTAATTTACATCTATTATCTAATTTGCTTCATTCTCTTGATATCCTATGCTGAAAAGCATATCTAAATAAGTTCAGTATCTGCTGATTGGTGGCTGCACACAGATGCCTCGTGCGATTGGCTCACCCATCTGCATTACTATTTCTTCAACAAAGGATATCCAAAGAATGAAGCAAATTAGATAATAGAAGTAAATTGGAATATTGCTTAAAATTGTATTCTTTATCTGATACATGAAAGAAAAAGTTTGGGTTTAGTGTCCCTTTAAGTTAGAGGGTAGCATTTTTTTTTTTTACAGAAAGTATGGTGGATTCATGGAACAAACTTCCAATTGAAGTAGTAAACACAAAGACTATAAAGGAATTTAAAAATGCCTGGAACATGGCTATACTAAGATATAAATAACATGTAATATAGGCACACTTTATTGGCCTTTTTGGTTCTTATCTACAGTCAAATTTTAAGTTTCTATTTTTATTCAGGCTCTTTTTCATATTAAACTTATAATCAAGCCTTTTTCTCCTCCATGGAATCTTAACCTGCTATTAATGGTTTTGTACGCTACTCCTTTTGAACCTATGCATAAATTGGACATTAAGCTATTTTCTTGGAATGTGTTATTTGCTTTGGCTATTTCTTCTGCTAGAAGAGTTTCTGAGTTATCTGCTCTTTCTTGTGAACCTCCTTATCTGATTTTTTTTTTTTAAGTATTTTTTATTGAGGCAAACAAACAGATACAACAATCGAAAAATGAAGGGTAACATCTCCATAACAGTAATACAGGGCAATAGACTCATACATCAATACATCCTAAAGTAGGGTGTTAATTACGGCAAAGTGTCACCCATCATCAATGCCTCTTTTTTTGTATTAATTAAACATTCTGGCGTCCTCAATACAATAGAGACCCACTCATGGGATCTGGTAACTGGTCCAAGCTGAAGACTTCTTCCGAGAGTTCAAAGAGTCCTCATCATATGTTGGAAATAAGGGTAAAGAAGTACAAACCAACAGTTTGCTCATATGACATACAATTAACATAAAACAGAACATATTACTTGTTACGGCGAGCAAAGTACATTATTAGAAGAGCAAACCTCAACACTTTTCCCCCTCCTACAACAACATAGGCCACTTTTGGGCCTGGATGAAACTCACTAGGTTAGGGATTATAAGGAAGATAGGCCACTCTTGGACCTATACCATACGACTGCATCTCTTATGTCAGCCTGGACCCTAAGTGGGTCCATGAAATTTTGAGTTAAAAGGAGGGCAATGAAATAAAAAAGATTGAGGGACAAAATTGGATAAACTACTATGCCTCATGTGGGCCTTTGGGGTAACTAATAGATAATGCTTTTGAAAGAACCTCTTCATATGTACTACAGCGTATAAAGGATTGGAAGCTGTACATATTGATAATCACATATAAACAAGTAGCTTAGGATATGCGGTTTAGAGGGAATAGGTAATCTATAGGGCCACTCTTGGGCCTTTGGAATAAGAAATAACTAATTTAGGTCGATTGTCACTTCCATTAGTACGGGACAGACCATTCTAAGAAGTGGTAATTAACTAATGGCGTCATAAACATTTGGATCATAAACCAGTGAGTCAGCCTCTATTAGACACTGTCCTAGACTATAGGTCACTCATAGTTCTCAGATATCTCTTAGGTCTAAGCAAAGGGTATTTGGGAGACACTAACGTCTCTATAGGAGCAGATTTAAACACTATGTGCATATGATATAAAAAGGGATTATGTCTATAAATATAATTTTCCCATCAAATATAAGTAATGAACAATTGCTACATAGACAGAATCTCTGTATCATATTGTGGCTACTGAACGCTCAAGCAGTCCCCATAACAATAAATGTGTTGGTTCACAAGCAAAATATTAACAGACTATAACTTTCAAAATGCCCAGTCATTACAGCTTAGCAAGTTAGCATCTTAAGATACGTAACACACTTACAAGGGCATTTATAAGGTATATGCCACACAGAAAAAGTATATACATTGTTAACAGTATATTTGTTGTCCCTTAGCATAAAAACAGTAAATACGGGGGGGCGTGTCCGGACCGCGGCCATGATCAGCAGCATAATGGAGAAGCTCCTTAAGTTCTTCTAATATTTCATTGCCTATCTCCTCACTAACCAGCCATCATGCCTTATAACTTATGAAAACTAAGGGGGAGAAGATACGGATCAGAAAGATATCCTCATTATTATGTTTGTGCACACAGGAGACATATAAGACTAGCTGAAGCTGAGGACCGCAATTTCATCACGCATACATATACCCCCCTCGGTTCCTTAAGTAACCGAGTAATGCAGTATTAACCTGCCATCATTCTCAACATTCAATATTTAATAGCTATTAACAGCGCTCAAATTCAAGTAAGGAGACCTAGTCGAGCTGCTTGCAATCATCATGTCGACTGCCCTTGGAGACTTAATTGCCGAGCTCATCAGCCGGGTAGATGCCCACACTGCTCTCCTCACCTCAGAGATTAGATGTGTGTCCCTGACCGCTGCTACGGGGGAGCCCATGCTTGTATCCCAGACTTGGTGGGGGAAGTTTGACATGAAGGAGAGTGAGAGAGGGGACCATGCATGTTCTCAAGTGACAAGTAAGGCCGTTACAAAGCTGCCCACATCACTGCCGACTCAGACCTTATATACTTTTAAGATGGAGAATGGCGCTAATTCAGCCGCATGTCTGGAGCCGGAGGTGGATTCCTACTTACCCGCCAAGCCTCACAAATTGCAAGCTTACCCCTACAGGGTGACCCCTTTGGGTCCTCTCTCACATGGACTTATAAAGCGGTCTATTAGAACAAAGCAATATAGTGGTCGCTCCCTAGCATTGGTATGGCGGGCCGTTTACAGTTGTTGGTGGCCGAGACTCTCACGGATTGCTGGAGGTTGGGTATGGGAACCGGGTGGAGATCTTTTGTGTACCACCAAATTAAGCCTGGTAAATTAGAATCAGATGCTTGCCTGGAACTGTAATAGCATGTCTGTAATAGCATATTTTTTCTTCTGTTCGGGGTTCTGGAGATTAATAGAACGGCAGCATGGAAGTTACACAGATTTTTCATTTGGACATGATCATATTAAACTAACTAAGCATTGTATATTTAGATGTGGTGTCCTCTTTCTAAGTTGTGCAGGATAGACATGAAGATTGGCAGAGTTATGTTCAAAATATCGGTCCAGCAGTGTTATTGTACCTTCAATGTTGGGGACAGGCCCTGATCAGGTCTGCTATGACAAGCTTATTATCTTAAACTATATTTACTATCTAGCTCCTGCTTAACATAGGACTTAACAGATATGTTATACCTTTATGACTTTTGATTCAATGAAGAGGGACGTTGCCCTTAATTTTGCATTAGATGATAGTTGTGAAACAGTCTTGTTCCTTTAATTGTATATAAACACAATGATATTCTTATGTATGTTGATATACTCTCCAGAAACTTTGCACACCTTTTATACTTTAGTATGTCAATTTGGGGAGGATCAGAGCCATACACTAAAGGGTTACATAGCAGCACTGCGGCATGTTAGATTATTAAAGGCATGTCTAGTTCAGCTCTCTTTAGCTAAAAGATTTTTCCCTGAACTCCATGCAGAGTACATTCAAGGCTAATCCTCCTACGCCAACCCTACGCCAAAATAAAGTAAGCTCTTGGGAGCTTTTTTAGTACAACTCCAATTGAGTGTTAGACTTTACTTAGCGGGTTTAGTTGTCATTTTTCCTCGCTCACAGCAGTTCCCAGTAATAGATCGCCTATTGGGGTCAATTAATAGACTAAATATAACATCAGGTAGGTAGAGGGCTTTTCCTTTTATTTTTTTTTCTTATCTAGCTACAGTGTCCTTAGTAAGTTAGAGGGGGTTGTGGGGGCTCAGCTTCTTAGATCTGGTGCTACTGCTGGCGGCCGGGGCAGTGGGACAGAAGAGTAATATCCCAGAACCTATTGATAAAGAGCTACAGAGGAAAGATAGGTGGGGACTGTATACATATACACTACTATATATGAGAGCTCCGTTACCATAACTTAAATCCCTCTGTGAGTTTAGAAAGTTTACCCTTTCCTGAACATTTAAAATAATTAAAATACCTTTTAAATGTGTGCCATTAACCCAAGCTGGGTTAGGTTTTAAGAAACTTTAGAAGTTGCATGTATATTTTTCAAGACCTGGGTTTTAGAGGGAGGAACATGAATTATCATATTAATATTTATCTTTCTGGGGAAATATGCATTTTGTTAGGAGGAGGAAGCCGGTTCATGTAAACTGTTATTTTCAGGCCCCAGGTGACGTTTAGATACTGAGCATTTACCTTGAAAAAAGTTCAGATAGTTACACTTCAAAAGTCTCCTTGCTAGTTTCACCTATAATTTTGACATCTTTTTAAAGTTCCCTTGCACACAATATAGGTTCTTAGAGACTCGATTATAAAGACTCTGTATTAAATTGTGTGTTGTTAAGTTAATTTCACCCTTAAACTATGCTGATTAGCTAAATACTATATCTACTTTTTTGAGAATTGTACCTCTCATAATATTAGTTTGTGCACTAAAATGTATAGCTTACATTATCATTCTATTAGACAGTGCTATTTGCTAACGAGGTACTACAATATTAGCAAATAAACACAAAAACTTTAAGGTATCAATATAAGTTTTGAATTACGCACATGTCTGATATACTAGAATTTTGGTATATTATATCTGACCTGAGAAGTGGTTTCTTGAGGTGGTTTGTACTTATTCAGACCTGTCTGCATAAGTTTAACAATTAAATATCCAGGAGTCATGGTTCTGAGAGGTGTCATGCTAACTTTGAGACCGCTTTTGTTTGTTTTTTACTTGCTTTTCAATTTTGTTAAATACATTTTATCGTGATATGTGGATGTCAATTTTTGTATTGAAGTATTGCCTTAATAAAAAAACTTTGATTATTAAAAAAAAAAAAAACAGTAAATACAGGAGTTAATATTTCTAGCGTTTGTACAAGAACTCTAAGCTGATCCTGTGTGGCTGTGTCTATCCCTGTGTACATTCCCCCCTAAGCTAAATATTGGACATATCTAATTGTATACAAAAGCTTGTCTAGGCTGAGTACAACATCTAGTGCCCTCATAGGCAAACTAAGTAAGAAATACTAAAACAATCTTAGACACAAGCCAGAGAACAACAAGCAGCATATAAAATTCTGGGACCATGTCACAGTGTGTGATTCTAAGTTAATTATATGTGACTATGTCTACTTCTATATGTATAGCAAAACATTTGACACTGGGTAGAATAAGAAGTGGAATAATGCTGGTGCGCTTATATCAATGATAGGCTGAGCTAAGGAGCACATCAGATACCTTTATCGCATCATCATAATAGGCAGTTCAAAGAGAAAATGCAATCATGTCCTAAGCACAGACTAGATACATAACAGATAGTCCAGGTAAATCTGGGACTGAAAATGCCCTCATCCCACTCCAGCCCTCGCATCAGTGCTGTCCCCAGCAGGTATTTCAGCGATAGTCCGAGTGAGCTCAGTGTACCTCAATCCAACAGCAGGGATCATAAAGTCGCCCTCAAGCGACAGAACTGTGTGAATATAGGCGAAGGGGAACAGCTGTCTCTCAACATAGTCCCCGATTCCTAGATCGTATTCTACACCAGCAGCCATCTGAAGAGACTTAGTGCGTGTAGCTTGCGTGTGATCTTCTCTGCCTCTGCATCCACCCACAGCATTCCAATCGCAGTCCGGACCCCGCAAAACAAGCCGCTCACTCTGTGAATGATTCTCCTGAGCAGCCATGTCCGCTCTGTCTCTTAGAGCAGTTCCGGGCTGCATAAGGCCACCCACGGGCAACAATGTAGATAGTATGAATGTCTCCTCACGCTGCAGGTCTGATCCTAGAGGTATTGGATCATTCCCGAGTCCGTCCTGAAGGACTGCGGTAGGCGTAGGCTCCTCACACATATCTAGAGTATGCTCTGCTGGGTTGGGACCCAAGCTTGTCATAACAGTGCCTCGATCGACACAGGGCAGTACTATTTACAACCGCCACAGCCTTAGAATGATTGCGCAGCAGGATGTCATCCATTCTGCTGCAGATCCTGCGCTCAAACTCTGAGAAGAGGGTATGGATCTCTGTGTATAAAATCACCATTCTGCTTGCATCAATAGTTTAAATAGTAGAGAAGAATTTGCTTTGTTCTCCTAATACCCAGTCTCCCGGGGGGGGGGGGGGGGTGCTGAGATTGTCCTCCACGAGGGCCGCCTGAAACCTCAGCGTTCCGGTCTGCAAAGCTCCACTTCATCCAATATTAGTATAGTTCAATCCAGCAGAGTTTGCTTTCTCACATGTGATAAAATTTTGTGCTGTATTGTCCCTGCTGAGTTAGATATCCTGGCGGAAAGTATATCTTTCAAGCAGAGCTCTCAGATCAGCAGCCATCTTCGGCTAGAGCCCGGACACTCCCCCTTATCTGATTTTTTACAAAATTATTTTTAAAGATTTTATTGAACAACAAAATTAACATAGGTATACATTATGTTACATATGAAAAATTGGTACATTGTGTACTGATCTTTACAAGTTTTAATGATGTTCATAGAAGGACTTGATTTATATTTCTAAGTGGTTGGAAAAAAAAAAAGGAAAAAAAAATTGTCCATAGTCCAAGAAATAATTTGATAAGTCCATAAAGAACAATATTTATACAGGTATATTTAAGGTGGAGTAGTATACAGTAACTAAGGGAAAGAAGGTAAATCTTCAAAACATTCAACTCAAATGTGCATCAGGATTTGGTTGGGTTTAAGTTACCATGAGAGTGTAGACATATTTAGCGGTGCTTTCTAGTGTGGGTTCTGGTCTTAATAGGGTTTAACAAGATTAAAGTGTAAGAGTACTCATATATGACTATGCTTCGTGTCTGGCTTTTAAAAAATAATGTAATAGTGCTTTTCTTTAACTCTTATTTAAATACTCTTCCCAAATGAAGCAGATGTTATGGTAATCATCTAGACCTTTGATCTGTGTAATGGTATTTTTCTAAGCGGAGGCAATTTTATACTTTCTCTATACTTTCTCTTTCCATGTTGTGATATGAGGAAGAGTTTGCTTTTTCCAGTTTAAAGGGATCAGACTCTTAGCAGAGTTTATCATAAGGGTGAACAATTTAGCGCGTAGCTGGCATCTAATTTTGGGGAGTTTGTTAAATAAAAAGGTCCAGATATCCAAGGGAAGGTGTAAGGACAAAGCCAATTTTATCTATAGTTTAATTGATACCCAAAAAGATTGGGCTGTCGGACAAGTCCACCAAATATGAGTGGGTGTGCCAGCAACTCCACCCCGGGAATCCTTGGAGGATGGTGGATAGGCGCGCCGGTGTGTAGTACCACCTGCTGAGGAATTTGACGTTCATTTCTAAGGTATATATGGATGAGCTTGATTAATTTATAATTGAGAACATGTATAGCCATTCTTTTTTTGTTAAAGTGTCTCCTATCTCCTGTTCCCATTTCGATGTGTATGAGGGTAGTGTGGATGCAGTGGAAGACAGTATTTGTTTATAAGAGATTGACAGAATACCTTTGTTCGGTATCTCTTTGCTACACATTCTTTCGAAGATAGTCATGGGACGGGATAAGGAGGGTTTGTAGGGATGGCTTTGTAATTAATGAAAGAGCTGCATTTAGGTATACCAGTTGTCAAATTTGGGTGCTAAAAGTCTTACTATTTCTTCTTATGATTTGGGTTTAGAGTTGTGGTATAAAGTAGAGCTGGGAATGGCTCTGTGACTATTGTTCAGTGGGGATGGCTGTAAGAGTGGTTGAAGTGTAAAGTTTGTGTTGCCTAGCAGTGGGTTTAAAGGGGATGGTATGCTAGAGATGTTTTGAATTTTTTTGATATAGTGGGTCATGGTTCAATGTGATCATGCAATCTGCATATGGCGATACATAAACTCCTAAATATTTATTGCTTTTGTTTGTGTACAGAAGTTGAATTGTTTTTGTATGTTTGTAAAGTCCATGGCAGAAATCGAGATACCGAATAGTTTTGATTTAGGTATGTTTATTTTGAAATTGGACAGTATACCATATTCTTCAAGGATAGTGAGAAGGGCTGGGATAGACCTAGTTGGGTTAGTTAGGGTAAGGAATACATAATGAGCATATAAAATGATTTTATAGTTTGTGTGGGAGATCATGATGTCATGTATTTCTGATTGTAGATGCTAGTGTTTCCATTGCAATTACAAAAAGGAGAGGAGAAAGCGGACACCCCTGTCTTGTTCCATTAGAATTTGAAAATGGTTGGGATATGGAATCGTTTAGTTTGATTTTAGCATGTGGGCTTTAGTATAATGAAAATATTTTGCTTATAAAGTCAGAGTGAAAGCCGAATTTGTATAAGAAGCACTTTAGAAATAGCCAATTGAGCCTATCAAAGGCTTTTTCCGAGTCCATGGACACAAAAATTGAGGGGAGTTGGTGAGTTTTCGCATATTCTATCAGATTTATTATTTTTGTAGTGTTATCTCTCGCTTCTCTATTAGCTGTAAAGAGATTGTCTGAACTGACTTCATTAAAGAGCGCCGACAGATAGGGCAATAGTAGTGAGGCAAATGTTTGGTAGTATTTTGCAGGGCTTTTCCCTATCTTTAGGGTTTTTATGGCAGCTAGAATTTCTGGATTGAAAATAAGATTTGCCAGATTAGTGGATTGTTCTGATGTTAATTGGGGGACTTGGCATTTATCAAGGTACCTCATGATGTTATCGTTTGTGTGAATGAGTGATGGATGGGGTGCAAGGTTGTAGAGTTTAGTATAGTAGGTGTGGAAAGAGTTGAGAATATCTCGTGTAGTGTTGATAGTGTTTTTTTTATCCGGGTGGAGTTCGTAAATGTAAGATTTAAATCTTTTCTTTTTTAAGGCTCTGGCCAATAACTTTCCGGATCTATTACTTTCATAGTAAAACATACTATTTGCTTTAGTTAGAGTATTTGGAATTCTATATTGAGAAATTCATCTAAGTCTTTCCTAGCTTTTGCCAGTTGTTCTACGATTGTGTTGTTTAGTGGGGATTTTTTATGTGCGTAGTCTAAGGTAACACATGCATTGGATAGTTCTTCATATTTTTTGCAGTGTGATTTTGTGTGTCGGACTTTGAATTTAATAAATTCTCCTCTTAGATTCTCCTCTTAGGACACATTCATGTGCCTCCCAGAGTGTGAAATTGTTGTCCATTGTGGGGGAGTTCAGATTAAAATATTCAGTGATAGTGTTGTTTAAACTGTCTAAAGTGTTTGAGTTGTTGAGGAGGGAATCATCCAATTTCCAAAGGTAAGGGTCTCTAGGTGAATCTAGCCAGGATGCTTGGAGTTTGACCAGGAAGTAGGGGAGATAACACATTTAAACACTTTTGGGAGACCTTTTTGGTTTGTAAAGATATAATCTAGTCTGCTTTGTGATTTATTGGGGTGGGAGAAAAATGTATAGTCACAAGTGTGCAGGTGAGAATAGTGCCATATATCATATAGGTTTAAATGGTTAAGGCCGTTCCATATTGTATTGGTAATTTTTCTGGAGATTGTTATGTTGGGGTTGGAACTATCCAACCTAGGTTGGAGTGGGGTATTGAGGTTGCCTGTGAGGAATATAGGGCCTTTTGAGATATCTACAATGCGTGTGAACATGTTTTTAGAAAAAAGGACATTGTTTGTTGTTTGGTGCATAAACATTAATAAGGGTTACTGGTCTGCCATATAGTGTGTTTACCAATCCAAGTAATCTACCCTCCTTGTCCTTTGTTAGTTGGGAGAGATTAAATGGGATATAATGTTTAAATAAAATGCTTACACCAGCTTTCTTTATAGGGCCAGAGCTGTGAAAAAATTGTGTGAAATGTTTACCAAAATATTTTGTTTCTTTGTTGTGTCTGAAGTGTGTCTCTTGAAGAAACAATATGTCCACATTTCTTTTATTTATATCTGAGAGGACTTCTGAACGTTTAAGGGGAGAATTGAGACCCTGGGCATTTTGAGTCATTATCACGAGGGGGTGTGGAGGAGAAGGTGTCATTTGAGCCATGTCTTAATAATGGTGTGGTGAAGATGGTAATGAACCAGCACATTTGAGAATATGAGATAGTTACATTGTGATAAACAATAACTAATTTGTCGACAAAAGATTAAACATGAAAAGGAACAAGTAAAACAGTAACAATATAAAAACAATAATAATAATAGTGAACTGATTAAACAGTAACAAAAATCTCTCTTCCTAATATAGGGCATAGTTGAGAGAAATGAGGGAAGGGGAGTAAAGGCACTTAAGATCACATATGGGTGATATTTCTGTTTTGGGATAAAGAATACTAACTAAATCCTATATTACATTACGTTACAAAGGATGTCTAGTACTACTGAGCCGTCCACCTCTGAGGGTTCCCCGTCCCGTGACGTGCGTTCCCTGCTTTTCATCTCCATGCACATGCAGCACCCCAGGGTCCAACTGTTACTCCTTTGGGAGAGATTAGTTGGCCGTCAGATTTTGCGGATCAACTGCAAACTGGGGTATCGAAAGTGATCCATGCCTTACCACATTCTGCTAAGCGCAAGCGTAGGGCGTATCATGGTGGCCCAGACCAGGAGTTGTCTACGCCTAATTCCAGAGGCATTATACCATGACAAGGCCCACTCTGACTCTTCGGAGGAGGCTCCTTCTGGGTCAGAGTCCGTATCATCTAAATCTCCGGCTGCTGAGGAGCCTAACTTTAGGTTTAGGATGGAGAATTTGCGCTTTTTGCTGAAGCAGGTGCTTGCTACTCTGGAGGTTCTGGAACCTAAACTTCCGGAGGAACCTTCGATTCCTAAGCTTTATAAGGTATTCAAGGACAGGGTGGTACCTCAGACCTTCCCGATTCCTGTTAAGATAGCTAACATTATTAAGAATGAATGGGAGCGATTAGGTTCTTCCTTTTCCCCTTCTTCTTCCTTTAAGAAACTGTTATGTGGGGGACTGTCCCTAAGGTGGATGGTGCTATCTCCATGATCACGAAGCGGACAACTATCCCTCTCAAGGATAGTTCGTTGTTTAAAGAGCCCATGGATAAAAAGTTGGAAAACATGTTAAGGAAAATGTTTCAGCACACGTTGTTTGTTTTTAAACCGGCAGTGGCTGAAGCCTCGGTTGCCGGAGCTGCGACATATTGGTGTGAATTCCTGTGTGATATGGTCCATCGACGAGATACAGGAGAAGATTTAGGCGTTGAAGGTCACCAATTCTTTCATTTGCGATGCCAATATGCAAATTATTTGCCTGAACACGAAGGTTTCAGGATATTTTGTTTTAGCTCGCAGGGCTCTTTGGCTAAAATCTTGGTCTGCGGACATGACCTCTAAGTCGAGGCTGTTGTCCCTGCCTTTTCAGGGAAAGATTCTGTTCGGTCCAGGATTGAATTCGATCATATCCAACTTTATGGGAGGCAAGGGAGCTTTCCTACCGCAGGATAAGAAGGCTAAGCCTAAATGATCTACTTTTTGTCCCTTTTGTGCGGACAAGGCCCAGCACCAGCAGCCTGCCGTGAAAGCGGATCAGTCCAAGGGAACTTGGAAGCCTGCTCAGTCTTGGAACAAGTCCTAGTAGAACAAGAAGCCCACCAAGAAAAAAAATCGTCATGAAGGGGCGGCCCCCACCGGTCTCCGGACCAAGTAGGGGGCAGATTGTCTCTCTGCTCCGAAGCCTGGTTGCAGGATGTTCAGGACCCTTGGGTTCTTGAGATTGTCGCCCAGGGTTACAGGATAGGGTTTAGGTCCCATCCGCCCAGGGGCAGATTCCTCCTGTTAAACCTGTCTTCAAGACCGGAAAAGAGAGAGGCCTTTCTAGAATGTGTGAGGGATCTCTCATCTCTAGGTGTTATTGTACCAGTACCCCAAGCAGAAAGGGGTCTAGGGTACTATTCAAATCTTTTTTAGTTCCAAAGAAAGAGGGCATGTTCCGCCCGATTCTGGACCTAAAGTGTTTAATCAAGTTTCTGGCTGTTCCATCATTCAAAATGGAAATGATCAGATCTATTCTGCCCCTAGTTCAGGAAGGTCAGTTCATGATGACAATAGACTTGAAGAACGCTTACCTTCATGTTCCAATTCACAGGGACCACTTCAAGTTCCTGAGATTTGCATTTCTGGACCAACACTCCAGTTTGTGGCCCTTCCTTTCAGTCTGGCGACGACCCGAGAGTCTTCACGAAGGTTCTGGGGGCGCTACTTGCAGTTGCCAGATCCAGATGCATTGCTGTGGTGCCCTATCTGGACGACATCTTAGTCCAGGCGCCGTCGTTCAGTCTCGCAGAGGATCACTCAAGGGTTCTTCTTCTCTTGCTCCAATCTAACAGTTGGGAGATCAACTCAGGAAAGAGTTCATTGGTTTCCATAAACAGGGTAGAGTTCCTGGGCACGATAATAGACTTGAGATCCATGAAGATTTTTCTCACAGATCAGCAACGCAGGAATATTGCGTCCACCTGTCTTGCCCTTCAGTCCTCCTCAAGGCCCTCAGTGGCTCAATGTATGGAGTTGATCAGGCTCATGGTGTCCAGCATAGATGTCATTCCATTCGCCAGGTTTCATCTCAGACCTCTTCAGTTGTGCATGTTGAGACAGTGGAACGGCGACCATTCAGATCTATCACAACAGATATCCCTCGACATTCGGACTTGGAGCTCCCTCTCTTGGTGGGTCCGTCCAAAACAACTGTCCCTGGGGACATCCTTCTTGAGACTGTCCTGGGAGATTGTGACCACGGGCACGAGTCTGTCAGGATGGGGAGCTGTTTGGGGTGCCAGGTTGACTCAAGGACAATGGACTCGGGAGGAGTCTCTCCTCCCGATAAATATTCTGGAACTTCGAGCAATCTATAATGCTCTAAAGGTGTGGCCTCCTCTGGGGTCATTCAACTTCATCTGATTCCAGACCGACAACATTACCTCGGTGGCTTACATCACCCATCAGGGGGGTACGAGAAGCTCCCTAGCTATGAGGGAGGTTTCTTGGATTTTGGAGTGGGCCGAGTCCCACGACTGCTCGCTCTCAGTGATCCACATTCCAGGTGTGGACAACTGGAAAGCCGACTTTCTCAGCAGGCAATCCTTCTATCTGGGGGAATGGTCTCTCCACCCCGAGGTGTTTGCGAAGATTTGTCTCAGATGGGGAACACCGGAAATAGATCTCATGGCATCCAGACTCAATTGCAAGCTACTCAGATACGGGTTGAGGTCAAGGGATCCCCAGGCAGAGCTGATAGATGCCTTAGCGGTGCCTTGGGGGTTCAATATAGTTTACATTTTCCTTTGTTACCACTTCTACCTCATGTAGTGGCCCGCATCAAACAGGAGCAAGCCTCGGCTATTCTGATTGCTCCGTTGTGGCCGCATAGGACGTGGGGATGTCATCCTCTCCGCCATGGAGGTTACCCTGTCGCAGGGATCTGCTGGAACAGGGTCCCTTTCATCACCAAAATCTCGATTCTCTGAGGCTGACTGCGTGGAGATTGAATGCCTAGTCTTGGCAAAGAGAGGATTTTCTGAAGGTGTGATTGATACTCTAGTTCATGCCAGGAAGCCTGTCACTCGTCGCATCTATCATAAGGTGCGGAGGACTTACTTGTCCTGGTGTGAGAAGCATGGATATCCTTGGAAAGGTGAAGGTATCCAGGATTTTCTCCTTCTTCCAGTATAGGTTGGAGAAGGGTCTTGCCGCTAGTTTCTTAAAAGGACAGATTTCAGCATTATCAGTCTTGTTGCATAGGCTTGCTGAGCTTACTGATATTCAGTCTTTTCTTCAGGATCTGTCTAGAATCAGGCCTGTTTTTAGATAATCCGCTCCCCCATGGAGCTTAAACTTGGTCATCAAGGTGTTGCAGAGGGTTCCGTTTGAGCCTATGCATTTAATTGACATTAAGATTCTGTCCTTGAAGGTCCTCTTCCTATTGGCTATTGCATGGGCGGCCTTGCAATGTGAGCCTCCTTATCTGGTATTTCATGCGAATAAGGCTGTTCTTCGCACTGGTTTGGGGTTTCTTCCCAAGGTGGTGTCTAACCGTAACATCAATCAGGAAATAGTTGCTCCTTCTTTGTGTCCTAACCCTTCCTCTTGTAAGGAGAGGTTACTTCATACCTTGGATGTGGTTCGTGCCTTGAAGTTCTATCTTCAGGCTACAAAGGATTTCAGACAGTCTACATCTCTTTTGTGGTGTATTCAGGGAAGCGCAGGGGACAGAGAGCCTCTGCTACTTCTTTGTCCTTTTGGTTGAGGAGCTTGATTTGCTTAGCCTATGAGACAGTGGGACATAAGCCTCCTCAGAGGATCACAGCTCATTCAACTAGAGCTGTGGCTTTTTCTTGGGCCTTTAAGAATAAGGCCTCTATGGAGCAGATTTGTAAGGCAGCTACCTGGTCCTCCTTACATACTTTTACAAAATTTTACAAATTTTATGTTTTTGCTTCAGCGGAAGCTGTTTTGGGGAGAAACGTTTTGCAGGCTGTGATGCCCTCAGATTAGGGTCCGCCCCCTTTTGCCCTCCCGTTTTTCATTCAGTGTCTTCTAGAGCTTGGGTATTTGTTTCCCACAACTAATGAATGAAGTTGTGGACTCTCCTCCCCTTTAGATGGAAAACAAATTCTGCTTACCTGATAATTTCATTTCCATTGTGGGGAGGAGAGTCCACGGCTCCCCACCATAACTCCGGTGGGTAGACCTAACTTTAATTTATCTTCTGGCACCATTTATACCCTGATATTTCTCCTACTGTTCCTTGTTCTCTCGACAGAATGACTGGGGGATGAGGGGAGTGGGGGAGGTATTTAAGCCTTTGGCTGGGGTGTCTTTGCCTCCTCCTGGTGATCAGGTTCTAAATTCCCACAAGTAATGAATGAAGCCTTGGACTCTCCTCCCCACGATGGAAATAAAATTATCAGGTAAGCATAATTTATGTTTTCCGTCTTTGAAGGGTTTTAGGTGAGAAATCTTGATAGAACTGAAGTACAGTTCCTCGAAAGCGAACTGGCTGTGTTTTCCTGGATTGCAATTAGGATCATCTCTTTTTCCTGAAAGTTCTTGAAACGGATAATAATATCCCTTGGTGGTGCTGTTTCAGGTGGTTTTGGTCTGAGAGACCTGTGTGCTCTAACTCACGGATGTCTGTTGTATGGGAAGATTCCTTCATGTTGGAGAATAGGGATTGTAGATACACTGGAAAATCCCTAGGCAGTACAGACTCAAGGACTCCTCTGATCCTAACATTTTTTTGTCTGCTCCTATTCTCTAAGTCTTTGTTTTTTTTCATGTAGTAGAACGAATGTTTCTTTTTGTGCAGCCATTTGGTCCTCTAGGAGACACACATCTTCTGTGATAGAATCTTGTTTTGATTCTAGGGATTCATCTTGGAAGTTCAGTGTGTGAATATCCTGCTTCATGGTGGCCAATTCTTCTTTAATACAGGTGTGAATAATATCTGCAATGTCCTTCTTTGAAGGTTGATCTTGAAGAATAGCAGCTGATAATTGTTGAGGATCGTTTTTTTCTAGTGAATCTTCTGTTTCTGGAGAGATCACAACAGGCGGATTTTAATTTTTTTTGTTTGTGGGAGGTGAGCTGCGTGAGCTGTCAGTATGTTGTAAAAAAGAGGAGATTGTTGACATTTTGGATAGAGCTTGTTTAGTAGGTTTGCCATTTTTTAAAGTTTTCCTGGTTGCCATATTCAATTATGTGCAAGGGTTGTAAGCCTTTATATGAACCACAGTGTGTGGCAATAATCCGGTGGTTGGTGGGTTGTTTTCTCACTCAAAGTGGTATGTATCAGCGCAGTTCTTTCTAGATTGACCCACTGTGTTGGAAAGGTCCCTTGTTATGGATATTAGGTTATATGAAGGAGTAGTGATATATGGGTTCACCTTGTCTATTTTAATATCTCTTGAACGTCTCATCCTTTTAAAGTATGCAGATGAGGAGTGTCAGGAGTAGTTTAAATGGTTTATAGAGGCCTGAGAGTATCTGTTGTGTTCCCCGGTAAGGTCTCTTGTGGGGTATGAGTTATCGGCTTGAGCTGCTTTTAGGGATATAGTGCAGGTAGGTGGTTAATTAGCTCACCTGGTTTTATATGCAGGCTGGATGCATTCAGCTGAGGGTTCCCAGTAAGCCTTGATGCTGCCGCGGTGTTTCCTGAAGCCACCGCTGGCGGAGTTATATAAGTCGGCTGTAATTGCCCCCGGCTTTCACTATCATTGGTGAATTTGAAGTAGGTGTTGGGCGGTGTATCGCCGAGATTGCGTAGGCCTCAAAGGATAGACTGGTATGTAGGTCGCAGCTTGATGGCGTGACTTCGCCGAGTGTAAGTGTTTGATTTACACCTCAAAATGCTCCCCTAATGTTGTAGAGTGGGTTTCCCCATGGTACCGTTTGATATCAGAAGGAATGGTTAGGATTTAGCTAAGATTGTGAATCTTGTGCATCGAAGCTCCGGTATTACACTGCACTCATGGCGACTTCCGACTCCGCCCTCCTAATCTGATTTTTAATCAGGATAAGGCTGTTTTATGGGCATCATTTGATTTTTTGCCCTAAGTTGTGTCTTCAGATAGAATTAGCAGAGAGATTGTTGTTCCTTCCTTGTGTCCTAATCTTAAGAATGCTTCTGAGAGATATTTGCATTCTTTGGATGTTGTTAGGGCATTGACATATAACATTGATGTTACTAGAGACTTAAGACAAACTTCCAGTTTTTTCATTCTAGAAAGGGTCAGAAAGCTTCTGCTGTTGCTTTGGCCTTCTGGTTGAAACTTTTGATTCACAAAGATTACTTGGAGACAGGTCAGCCTCCACTGCAGCAGATTCCTACTCATTCTACTAGATCGGTTGCCCATTCTTGGTTGAGGCTTCAGTTGGTCTTTGCATACTTTTACTAAAAACTAGCATTGGGATATTTCTTTCATGTAATTAGCAAGAGTCCATGAGCTAGTGACGTATGGGATATACATTCCTACCAGGAGGGGCAAAGTTTCCCAAACCTCAAAATGCCTATAAATACACCCCTCACCACACCCACAAATCAGTTTTACAAACTTTGCCTCCTATGGAGGTGGTGAAGTAAGTTTGTGCTAGATTCTACGTTGATATGCGCTGTGCAGCAGGTTGGAGCCCGGTTTTCCTCTCAGCGTGCAGTGAATGTCAGAGGGATGTGAGGAGAGTATTGCGTATTTGAATTCAAAGATCTCCTTCTACGGGGTCTATTTCATAGGTTCTCTGTTATCGGTCGTAGAGATTCATCTCTTACCTCCCTTTTCAGATCGACGATATACTCTTATATATACCATTACCTCTACTGATTCTCGTTTCAGTACTGGTTTGGCTTTCTACTACATGTAGATGAGTGTCCTGGGGTAAGTAAGTCTTATTTTCTGTGACACTCTAAGCTATGGTTGGGCACTTTTATATAAAGTTCTAAATATATGTATTCAAACATTTATTTGCCTTGACTCAGGATGTTCAACGTTCCTTATTTCAGACAGTCAGTTTCATATTTGGGATAATGCATATGAATAAATCAATTTTTTTCTTACCTTAAAAATTTGACTTTTTTCCCTGTGGGCTGTTAGGCTCGCGGGGGCTGAAAATGCTTCATTTTATTGCGTCATTCTTTGCGCAGACTTTTTTGGTGCAAAATTTTTTTTTTCCTGTTTCCGGCGTCATACGTGTCGCCGGAAGTTGCGTCATTTTTACGTTTTTTTGCGCCAAAAGTGTCAGCGTTCCGGATGTGGCGTCATTTTTGGCGCCAAATAATGTGGGCGTCTTTTTTGGCGCTAAAAAATATGGGCGTCACTATTGTCTCCACATTATTTAAGTCTCATTATTTATTGCTTCTGGTTGCTAGAAGCTTGTTCACTGGCATTTTTTTTCCCATTCCTGAAACTGTCATTTAAGGAATTTGATAAATTTTGCTTTATATGTTGTTTTTTCTATTACATATTGCAAGATGTCCCAGATTGACACTGAGTCAGAAGATACTTCTGGAAAAACGCTGCCTGGTGCTGGATCTACCAAAGTTAAGTGTATCTGCTGTAAACTTGTGGTATCTGTTCCTCCAGCTGTTGTTTGTAATGAACGTCATTACAAACTTGTTAATGCAGATAATATTTCCTTTAGTAATGTTACATTACCTGTTGCTGTTCCGTCAACATCTAATACTCAGAGTGTTCCTGTTAACATAAGAGATTTTGAAGGCTATGTCTGTTATTCCTCCTTCTAGTAAACGTAAAAGGTCTTTTAAAACTTCTCATTTTTCAGATGTATTTTTAAATGAACATCATCATTCTGATTCTGATAATGGTTCCTCTGGTTCAGAGGATTCTGTCTCAGAGGTTGATGCTGATAAATCTTCATATTTGTTCAAAATGGAATTTATTCGTTCTTTACTTAAAGAAGTCTTAATTGCATTAGAAATAGAGGATTCTGGTCCTCTTGATACTAAATCTAAACGTTTAAATAAGGTTTTTAAATCTCCTGTAGTTATTCCAGAAGTTTTTCCTGTCCCTGATGCTATTTCTGAAGTAATCTCCAGGGAATGGAATAATTTGGGTAATTCATTTACTCCTTCTAAACGTTTTAAGCAATTATATCCTGTGCTATCTGACAGATTAGAATTTTGGGACAAAATCCCTAAAGTTGATGGAGCTGTCTCTACTCTTGCTAAACGTACTACTATTCCTACGGCAGATAATACTTCCTTTAAGGATCCTTTAGATAGGAAGATTGAATCCTTTCTAATGTTCACTTATGTTCAGGTAATCTTCTTAGACCTGCTATATCTTTAGCGGATGTTGCTGCAGCTTCAACTTTTTGGTTAGAAGCTTTAGCGCAACAAGTAACAGATCATAATTCTCATAGCATTGTTAATCTTCTTCAACATGCTAATAACGTTATTTGTGATGCCATCTTTGATATCATTAGAGTTGATGTCAGGTATATGTCTCTAGCTATTTTAGCTAGAAGAGCTTTATGGCTTAAAACTTGGAATGCTGATATGTCTTCTAAGTCAACTTTGTTTTCCCTTTCTTTCCAGGGTAATAAATTATTTGGTTCTCAGTTGGATTCTATTATCTCAACTGTTACTGGAGGGAAAGGAACTTTTTTACCACAGGATAAAAAATCTAAAGGTAAATTTAGGTCTAATAATCGTTTTCGTTCCTTTCGTCACAATAAGGAACAAAAGCCTGATCCTTCACCCACAGGAGCGGTATCAGTTTGGAAACCATCTCCAGTCTGGAATAAATCCAAGCCTTTTAGAAAACCAAAGTCAGCTCCCAAGTCCACATGAAGGTGCGGCCCTCATTCCAGCCCAGCTGGTAGGGGGCAGATTACGATTTTTCAAAGAAATTTGGATCAATTCAATTCACAATCTTTGGATTCAAAACATTGTTTCAGAAGGGTACAGAATTGGCTTCAAGATAAGGCCTCCTGCAAAGAGATTTTTTCTTTCCCGTGTCCCAGTAAATCCAGCGAAGGCTCAAGCATTTCTGAAATGTGTTTCAGATCTAGAGTTGGCTGGAGTAATTATGCCAGTTCCAGTTCTGGAACAGGGGCTGGGGTTTTATTCAAATCTCTTCATTGTACCAAAGAAGGAGAATTCCTTCAGACCAGTTCTGGATCTAAAAATATTGAATCGTTATGTAAGGATACCAAAAAAAAATGGTAACTATAAGGACTATCCTGCCTTTTGCTCAGCAAGGGCATTATATGTCCACAATAGATTTACAGGATGCATATCTGCATATTCCGATTCATCCAGATCACTATCAGTTTCTGAGATTCTCTTTCCTAGACAAGCATTACCAGTTTATGGCTCTGCCGTTTGGCCTAGCAACAGCTCCAAGAATTTTTACAAAGGTTCTCGGCTGCCCTTCTGTCTGTAATCAGAGAACAGGGTATTGTGGTATTTCCTTATTTGGACGATATCTTGGTACTTGCTCAGTCTTCACATTTAGCAGAATCTCATATGAATCGACTTGTGTTGTTTCTTCAAGATCATGGTTGGAGGATCAATTTACCGAAAAGTTCATTGATTCCTCAGACAAGGGTAACCTATTTAGGTTTCCAGATAGATTCAGTGTCCATTGACTCTGTCTCTGACAGACAAGAGACGTCTAAAATTGATCTCAGCTTGTCGAAACCTTCAATCACAATCATTCCCTTCGGTAGCCTTATGCATGGAAATTCTAGGTCTTATGACTGCTGCATCGGACGCGATCCCCTTTGCTCGTTTTCACATGCGACCTCTTCAGCTCTGTATGCTGAACCAGTGGTGCAGGGATTACACAAAGATATCTCAATTAATATCTTTAAAACCGATTGTACGACACTCTCTGATGTGGTGGACAGATCACCATCGTTTAGTTCAGGGGGCTTCTTTTGTTCTTCCGACCTGGACTGTAATTTCAACAGATGCAAGTCTGACAGGTTGGGGAGCTGTTTGGGGGTCTCTAACAGCACAAGGGGTTTGGGAATCTCAGGAGGTGAGATTACCAATCAATATTTTGGAACTCCGTGCAATTTTCAGAGCTCTTCAGTCATGGCCTCTTCTAAAGAGAGAATTGTTCATTTGTTTTCAGACAGACAATGTCACAACTGTGGCATACATCAATCATCAATGAGGGACTCACAGTCCTCTGGCTATGAAAGAAGTATCTCGAATACTGGTATGGGCGGAATCCAGCTCCTGTCTAGTTTCTGCGGTTCATATTCCAGGTATAGACAATTGGGAAGCGGATTATCTCAGTCGCCAAGCGTTACATCCGGGCGAATGGTCTCTTCACCCAGAGGTATTTCTTCAGATTGTTCAAATGTGGGGACTTCCAGAAATAGATCTGATGGCTTCTCATCTAAACAAGAAACTTCCCAGGTATCTGTCCAGATCCAGGGATCCTCAAGCGGAAGCAGTGGATGCATTGTCACTTCCTTGGAAGTATCATCCTGCCTATATCTTTCCGCCTCTAGTTCTTCTTCCAAGAGTAATCTCCAAGATTCTGAAGGAATGCTCGTTTGTTCTGCTGGTGGCTCCAGCATGGCCTCACAGGTTTTGGTATGCGGATCTTGTCCGGATGGCCTCTTGCCAACCGTGGACTCTTCCGTTAAGACCAAACCTTCTGTCGCAAGGTCCTTTTTTCCATCAGGATCTCAAATCCTTAAATTTAAAGGTATGGAGATTGAACGCTTGATTCTTAGTCAAAGAGGTTTCTCTGACTCTGTGATTAATACTATGTTACAGGCTCGTAAATCTGTATCTAGGAAGATATATTATAGAGTCTGGAAGACTTACATTTCTTGGTGTCTTTCTCATCATTTTTCCTGGCATTCTTTTAAAATTCCGAGAATTTTACAGTTTCTTCAGGATGGTTTGGATAAAGGTTTGTCTGCAAGTTCATTGAAAGGACAAATCTCTGCTCTTTCTGTTCTTTTTCACAGAAAGATTGCTAATCTTCCTGATATTCATTGTTTTGTACAAGCTTTGGTTCGTATAAAACCTGTCATTAAGTCAATTTCTCCTCCTTGGAGTTTGAATTTGGTTCTGGGGGCTCTTCAAGCTCCTCCGTTTGAACCTATGCATTCATTGGACATTAAATTACTTTCTTGGAAAGTTTTGTTTCTTTTGGCCATCTCTTCTGCTAGAAGAGTTTCTGAATTATCTGCTCTTTCTTGTGAGTCTCCTTTTCTGATTTTTCATCAGGATAAGGCGGTGTTGCGAACTTCTTTTAAATTTTTACCTATGGTTGTGAATTCTAACAACATTAGTAGAGAAATTGTGGTTCCTTCATTATGTCCTAATCCTAAGAATTCTAAGGAGAGATCATTGCATTCTTTGGATGTAGTTAGAGCTTTGAAATATTATGTTGAAGCTACTAAGAATTTCCGAAAGACTTCTAGTCTATTTGTTATCTTTTCCGGTTCTAGGAAAGGTCAGAAGGCCTCTGCCATTTCTTTGGCATCTTGGTTGAAATCTTTAATTCATCATGCTTATGTCGAGTCGGGTAAAACTCCGCCTCAAAGGATTACAGCTCATTCTACTAGGTCAGTTTCTACTTCCTGGGCGTTTAGGAATGAAGCTTCGGTTGATCAGATTTGCAAAGCAGCAACTTGGTCTTCTTTGCATACTTTTACTAAATTCTACCATTTTGATGTGTTTTCTTCTTCTGAAGCAGTTTTTGGTAGAAAAGTACTTCAGGCAGCTGTTTCAGTTTGATTCTTCTGCTTATAATTTCAGTTTTTTTCATTATAAGATTTAAACTTTATTTTGGGTGTGGATTATTTTCAGCGGAATTGGCTGTCTTTATTTTATCCCTCCCTCTCTAGTGACTCTTGCGTGGAAGATCCACATCTTGGGTAGTCATTATCCCCATACGTCACTAGCTCATGGACTCTTGCTAATTACATGAAAGAAAACATAATTTATGTAAGAACTTACCTGATAAATTCATTTCTTTCATATTAGCAAGAGTCCATGAGGCCCACCCTTTTTGTGGTGGTTATGATTTTTTTTGTATAAAGCACAATTATTCCAATTCCTTATTTTTTATGCTTTCACACTTTTTTCTTATCACCCCACTTCTTGGCTATGCGTTAAACTGATTTGTGGGTGTGGTGAGGGTGTATTTATAGGCATTTTGAGGTTTGGGAAACTTTGCCCCTCCTGGTAGGAATGTATATCCCATACGTCACTAGCTCATGGACTCTTGCTAATATGAAAGAAATGAATTTATCAGGTAAGTTCTTACATAAATTATGTTTTTTGCTTCTTCTGAAGCAAACTTTGGTCTAAAGGTTCTTTAGACCAAAGTTGGATTTTTTTGGCATTAAGTGCATAAAAAAAAAAATATTGGTGTTGTGGATTTAAAAAAAAAAAAATTAAAAAAAATTGATGTTTTTAAATCACTCCCTTTAGGTTATTACTTGTGGACTCCACAGCTTGAGTATTAGTTCCCAAGAGTAATAGATTGTGGACTCTCACCACCTGCATGAAAGAAAACATAATTTATGCTTACCTGATAAATTCATTTTTTTCATGGTGGTGAGAGTCCATGAGCCTCCACCCTTATGTTTCTTTGGGGTTAGTTTTTTCTTCAGCACATCTTTTTCCCCACTTGCTTGGACTCTCACCACCATGAAAGAAATTAATTTATTAGGTAAGCATAAATTATGTTATTTGATGTCAGGTTTAGGACTTGAAAATACATGGTCGGGTTAGCGAGCGAGTATGGGTGTTATTTTTTTTTCCAGTTTTCACACTCCATTGAAGTCTATGGCAGAAGTTAATGCTGGGCCCTAAAGACTTTTTCTTAAATTTTCTATCTTCTTAATTAATTAATGTGGTCATGATTACATTTAAATATTCTTCTTGTTTGTGAGTAAGTAAGGCCTGTGTCTGTGTGTATGTGTGTCTGTATCTGACTCAGGTTGTGTGCATATCTCTCAAAATAGTGTATGTATTTCTGTCTTAAACAGAACTTTTTATAGCTGTATTGCATTCAGATTAAACTGTGTTTACAAGCAAACTAGTTACATGTCTCTTACATTTGTCAGTAAAGCCACTGTTGTGCACAGTCCAGTGGAAGAGTCTTTGTGCAAACAGAGCAGTTTCTGTTCAGGCAGATTAGTGAGTATATTGTCATTGTAGATAGAGGAGTGTATGTGTGTTGCAAATAAAATAGTGTGCATACTTCCAACTTTCTGGATTGTCAGGTCTACCCACAGTCCCACTCTCAGCTTTCCTGGTCACAACAAAAGTCTCAGTTTTCAGGGACAGCCCTGGCCTCTCGCTCATGGCACAAATGACAAACTGGCTCAGTTCTGTCCATGGCACTTTCTCCCTACCCTTGAGACACCACAGTCCCGCCCCTCCTTTTCTGTGTTCATCAACAAAACACTTATACACTTCCTCCTGCAAGTCCCTCTGACCTCCCTGTACCTGGATCGCTTCCAGGAAATGCTCAGAGGTAGGTGTTCCTGTATTTAGCTGTATAGGTAAAAGCAGCTATTACCACATAATACAGTTTACTAGACGAAGTATAAAAAGTCTTTGTAATAAAGGTAGTGTCATGAGATGCAGGACATATGCAGGACACAGCAATGATGGTACAACTCTATTTTATTACAGAGCATAGCAATACACATCCAGACAGGTTGATTGTACTAAACTAACTGCGACACAGACACCGGACCTAAGCCCCGCCCACCAGCTAGTGACATCACATCCTGCTATCATCACATCTTCCCCTTTTTCAAAGGCAAAGCATACATTCGCATATATTAAATAACAAGGTACACCAACAGGGTATACAACAACATTTTGTTTTAGAACATTATAAGAACAGATAGATTAGAAAACATGAACAAATAAATTACATCCTGACTTGGACATCGGGGTAGACTACCCTAGTCCACAGTGACCATGGGATTATTCTGCCCATACTTCCGGTCACTGTTCTAGCTAAAGTCAGTCCCTGTATCGGGCCGGAAGCCTCACCACTCTTCCGCTTGATGTAACTTTGCATGAACTGTCCTCTGATACAGAAGATGGTGAACAAGAGTCTGCTGGAGGCAAAGATATATCCCCGCTATGATCTTGCTGAGGGGAAGGCACCTCTCTTAGAACAGGAGATCCCACCGGCGGTGGTACTGAGGTATCCGGTTCCAGACTCTCAGGTACAGGCTGAAGATGTCTCCGGTTACGGCGTGTAACCGTCCCTCCCTCTGTAAGGACTGTGTAAGACCTTGGTTCTGGAGAGCGGCCCCACTACCGTAGCAGGCGTCTTCCATTTCTTCTCATCATCCAGTTTAATTCTGACACTTTGGCCCGCTTTCAGTTCCTGTAAAGGCCTGACAGAATGTCTCCTGTCGTAGAAGAAACGATAACCCTTTTTGGCCTCTTCATCCCTCCTAAGGACTTCGTCCCGAGGAACAGGGCCAGGCGGCTTGAAGACACCCACTGAGGGTAAAGTGGTGCGAATCTGGCGTCCTAGCATCAGCTGTGCCGGGCTAAACCCGGTGGCTTGAATGGGCGTCGCCCTGTATGACAAGAGGGCTAGGTACGGTTCAGATTGCTTTAGGATGAATTTTGTTGTTTGAACTGCCCTTTCAGCCATTCCGTTGGGCCTGCGGATAATGTGGACTTGACGTGGAATGTACAAAATCATATTCCCTGCTGAAAGCACTGAACTCTGTAGAAGCGAACTGCATGCCATTATCACTCACCAGCTCCATTGGAATGCCCCAGCGGGCGAACAAGCTCTTCAGGCGAATGATAACGGCCTGACTTGTGATATCATTCAGGGGTGCTATTTCCAAATACCTGGAATAGTAGTCGATAACAACAAGAAACTTTTTCCCGTGCAGTTCGCACAAATCAGCAGCTATTTTCTGCCACGGCCCCGCAGGCAGCGGAGTAGACATTAAGGGCTCCCTTCTCTGAGTAGGCCGGCGTTCCCGGCAAAAGGCACATTTAGACCACGTGATTTGCAATGTCGGAGCTGATCCCAGGCCACCACACAGCTGTAGCTGCTCTTTCTCTGCACTTTGTAATGCCTAAGTGGCCATCATGAATCCTGTTTAACATCTCCTTCCTCATGCTGACAGGAATTACAATACGGTCTTGGAACAGCACCAACCCCTCCAGCTCCGTGAGCTGCGACCTCTCTGGCTGGTAAGCATTTAAAGACATCCAGGCTGCCCGGCTCTCGGGCCAGCCATCTCTTATGTACCTTATAACTTCTTGCAGATCTGTGTCCAAATATGTCTCTTTCTTTATCTCTTCCAGTTTCCTTGAAGAAATGGACTTAGAGGCCAGAACTGAATCAACATACACTTTTACATCCGATTCTGTAGAGGATTCTTCAGCAGCAGCCAGCGGGAGCCTGGACAGTGTATCTGCCACAACCAGCTGCTTCCCCGGCACATGCACTGCCTGAACATTGAACCTGAGCAGTCTCATTAAAAGTCTCTGGCATCTCAAGGGTGTTTTGTCGATGTCATAAGAATTGATAAGAGGGACTAGCGGTTTGTGGTCAGTTTCCAGACTAAATTTCTCCAAACCCACTAGATAACGCTGAAAGCGCTCACAGGCCCAAACTGCAGCCAGGCACTCTTTCTCAATTTGAGCGTATTTTGACTCCGCAGCCGTCAGTGTGCGGGAACAGTAGGCGATGGGCTGTAGTTTGTTGTCATTTAGTTGCAGGAGTGCAGCCCCCCAACCCATAACTGCTTGCATCAGCACTAACCACAGTCTTTTTTGAAGGGTCGTAGAACCCCAGCACTGGGGCAGACCCCAGCAGGGACTTAGCATGCAGGAACGCTTTTTCTTGTGAGGGTCCCCAGACCCAGGCAACATCTTTCTTAAGCAACTCTGTGATAGGGTGCAAAACTGTAGATAAATCTGGAAGAAACTTGCCCACATAATTTACAAGGCCCAATATCTGTCTCAGCTCATGTACATCCGAAGGGCTTTTCATCTGTTTCGATAGCCCGAATTTTCTCGGGGTCCGGCTTGATGCCATCCCCGTTGATGATATGCCCAAAGTAGCATAATTCAGTTTTCCTAAAATGACATTTTTCTTTATTCAGCTTCAGCCCAGACTCTTTGATAGCCTGCAGCACACAACTCAAACGCTGATCATGCTCTTCCACTGTAGACCCATACACTAGAATGTCGTCCATGACGACTGCTGTGCCCACGTGGCCACTCAGGAGAGAACTCATTTCCCTCTGAAAGATCTCAGGAGCGGAGGATATCCCAAAGGGAAGTCTGCAGAAACAGAACCGACCTACCGGAGTGATAAAGGTAGTCAGTTTGCGGCACTTTGGATCCAGGGGGATCTGCCAAAAGCCGCTAGAAGCGTCTAATGTGGAAAAGAACTTCGCCCCAGCCAACTTCGGGGCTATATCTTCCAGTGTCGGCAGCACAAATCTCTCCCTCTTCACTGCCTCATTCAACCTTTTCAGGTCCACACAGATGCGCACCTTTCCGTTTTTCTTTGCAACTGGAACAATGGGGGCACACCAATCAGTTGCTTCAACAACCTCTTCAATAACCCCCATAGACTTCATACGCATGAGCTCTTTCTCCACTTGAGGCATGAGCGGGAACGGAATTCTACAAGGAGTAGAAATACTGTACGGGACTGCGTCACTTTTAAGAGCTATACGGACAGGTTTGCAGCTCAGTAGGCCCAACTCGCCAAACATATCTTCGGAGATCTCATTCACTCTGGCCACGAGGCCCAAGTCACAGGCTGCTTTTCTGCTCAATAAACTGTTAACACACTGTCCTCGGATCACATGCACCCACATGGTGAATTTTTTTTGTTTGTACTCACAGCTGGCAAGAAACTTCCCCACACAATCAATGCGGCCACCAGGACTATGAACATTAGTAGTAACCTTCGCCAGCTGGGGCTGTCTAGGCAGTTTCATAAATTCAGCAAAAGACATTACAGTGATATCAGCTCCTGTATCAATCTTAAAATCAACTTTGGCTCCCATTACAGTAAAAGTAACTTTCCAATCTTCCTCTGAGCTTGTCCGTTCCACAACAGACCCCACAAAAGACACTTCCTGACCCTCCTGGTCACTGTCCACCTGCATCTCCTTAATGTATTCAGTTTTACACACCACTTCAAAATGGCCTATTCTGTTACATTTTCTGCATCTTTTATCTCTGGCCGGGCATATAGCACTCTGATCATGAGCCCGGTAGCACCGTGTGCATCGGCCGTGTTGCGCCCATCCACTTCTAGGCCTTTCCAGTACTTTTGATCTACCGCTCACACTGTGCCTTTCACTAGTAATTTTTCTAGACTGTTGCACTTCATCCACAATACTCTCAGACCTCAGATCAGCACTTTGCTTTTTCACCAGTTCACTCTGGCGGGCCATCCTAATAGCCCCTTCTAACGTTAAATCAGGTTCTAACTGCAGCTTCAGGGAGACATCAGCATCTGCAATTCCAATAACTATTCTGTCTCTGATTTGCTCTTCTTTAGCAACACCAAACTCACAGAATTCAGCTAATTCATACAGGCTGCGCACAAATGACTCCACAGATTCTCCCACACGCTGATTACGTTTGTGAAAACAAGCTCTCTCATGAATCACATTTCTTTTGGGCACAAAGTGGGCACTGAGTTTATCCATAACTATATCAAAGTTAACTTCTTCCCCTTCTTGAAAAGTAAAAGCATTGAACACTGGCTCTACATCTTTCCCCATGGAGTATAAAAGAGAATTAACTTGTACTTCACCACTCTCCTTGTTCAGTTTGGATGCAATCCTGAAGCGCTGAAACCGCTGACGCCATGTGGGCCAAGCTGCAGGCTGAGAAAAGTCAAAAGGCTCAGGTGGGGTAAACTTTGACATTGCAATCGATCAGGAACAGAAGCGCAGTCCAGAACTTCTGACACCATGTCATGAGATGCAGGACATATGCAGGACACAGCAATGATGGTACAACTCTATTTTATTACAGAGCATAGCAATACACATCCAGACAGGTTGATTGTACTAAACTAACTGCGACACAGACACCGGACCTAAGCCCCGCCCACCAGCTAGTGACATCACATCCTGCTATCATCACAGGTAGAATTAGTCTGTTACATGTGTATGTCCCCTGGCTATGATGTTCCTCAAAATTGGTGTACCTAGTAATAATAGCCTGTGGGCTATATGAGTGCAAGAAATGGCTGCACTTACCTCAGATTCACCCAATCTACCATGCATAGTGGCTGCAGAAAAGACTGCTTCGGGTAGAGAGCCCATTCAGTGATGTGTAGGTCACAGCAGAAGATCTATATAAAGTGTACATCAACGATTCAACAGGAGGATGCTAAGGGACTAGTCCTTTGCGACACCTGGGGCAAGCTTGTGACTAACTCTTTCACTGGGAGTGATTCTGTCACTGCCCCATACTCCAATCTCCCCTCTGTCTCTCAGTAGCAGCTCTCTAAGGGGAAAATAGGCCCCAAATTGATCAGAGATCCCCTCTCTACGAAAAATCTGCAGCACCTCAATTTGTGACCTTCCTCCTATGCAGGCAAAGAAAAGACTGGAATACCAGAGAAGTGAGAGGAATTAAGTACTCTTAGAGCTGAGAGGAATTAAATGCTCATAGAGCTTTGGGAATCTTTGCCTCCTCCTAGTGACCAGGAGTTAAATCCCAGGAGTAATGACTTGTGGACTCTCACAACCTTATAAAAGAAAAGGGAGTTTCATGTTTCTCTAAATATTGTGGAAAAGGGAAAGGGCTACTCACCCCTGTGATTTTGCTTTTTATGGTTCTAATAGGTGATCGATCACTGTTACTATGACGATCACCTTAAAGACACCTGGGCATATGACCCCTCATATGAATAGCATTTACCTACTTTATTATTAATAAAGGATAACTAGGGTTTATTTTAGAAACCATAGCACCAAAAAAATCATCTACAATGCAAGTTTTTGCAGGGCCTAGGTAGCCTAGATAAATATTAAATTCCTAATCTGAAAGCAGGTTATACCATCTTTTGTATGAGGGGTGTTCTGTGTTTTACTGCTTTCCTCTCATACAGTAAACACATGGTGACTGTTTTTTTTTTCCAATCACATACCATTGACAGAGCTATGATAACCTTCATCGGAAAGATGAAGTCCCATGCTTTTCTGTGTTTTATGAGAGGAACTAGGATCTCTTACCTTTATCATAAACATCCCTGGTGCCTTCCCTCTTCGTAGAAAATCTCCCAGGTATCCAATAGTGTTTCACATGATGTGGCACTTTCAAAAGAAGGGCTTCTGCTCTTTCAGATGAGGTAACCTTAGATCATGCAAAGAAGACAGGAAATCCATTAGTGCACCCTGCCTCCTGTCAGAATGCCATTGTGATTGGCGTTTTTATGGCAATCACCTGCATCTTAGACAGGACAGGATGAAATAACAAAGTAGCGGTTTCAGTGAAAATAAGCTGGGAGAGATTCCTTTGATTTAAAAAGTTCCATTTATTGTGTACATCATAAAAATGAAAAAGGCACAGCAGCTGTGTACTGGGTACTGCAGCTGACGCGTTTCCTGCCTCAAGGGCACTTCATCAGAGCTGAGAAACAAGCTTCACTAACAGCTGTTAAATAACAAGGGAGGTGGTCAATACAACCAATCACAGTGCAGTCTGAATATTATTACAAATTTAAACTGTTCACAACCACCACCCAAATAGACAAAACAGTATACATAAACAAATATACAAAGTTCACTTAACAACCTATTAAAACACTCATTAAAATATGTAAATTGAATATAGGACCAAGTAAGCAAATATTCATTATTAATTCATGACACATTACGCAGAAACAGTTAATAAAAAATGAAGGCTCTCTCATTAATATGTATAAAAGATAAATGCACATTGATACCATAAAACGCCTACACATTGAAACTGTCACTGTATACGTGTCATCAGCAATATAACCCAAATACCTATAAAGAGAATTTCATCACTAGTGAATCATCGATCCGGCTTAGCAGAAGTAAAAGGTAAGTATTTCTACAAATCCGGTGCAATGTAAACTTTCATCAATGAAAGTGCCCCTGTTTTTAAAAGTATTTTTAAAAACTGTTCACTCATTGCTGAAAATTGACATTCACTTTAATTACATAACTTTATAGTATAGCACAAACTAATTATTGTCAATAAAAAGCTTAACATCACTTATTTTGTTGATCCCTAGGGGAGATCTAGTTTTTAAAGTGTAAATCCAAAATATCTCTTTCCTACTCAGAGCCTGGTACCTATCTCCTCCTCTAACAAAAGTTAGTTTGTGCTATACTATAAAGTTATGTAATTAATACTGTGTATTTAACACTGACATATTCTGAATTGAGTTATATTCATGGGGAAGGCTGTCTGAAGGCTGTCACAAACGCTCAGTTTACAATACTGTTGGGCTGCTCTTAGACAGGATGTACAAATTCATTTGAGTGGGAAAATCCTGTCTTAGAGGACATCACTGGAATAATAGAGTAGGATGCTACTGTGTTGCATTAAGCTATGAAACTAACAATACAAAATACAATCAGCACTTATAAGAACAATTAATCGTTTATAATATTTTTAGTAATGTGAAAAACCTGCATTCAAACAAGTTAAAGGGACACTGAACCCAAATTTTTTCTTTCATAATTCAGATAGAGCATGCAATTTTAAGCAACTTTCTAATTTCTTCCTATTATGAATTTTTCTTCGTTCTCTGGCTATCTTTATTTGAAAAAGGCATCTAAGCTTTTTTTTTTGGTTCAGACCTCTGGACAGCACTTTTTTATTGGTGGATGAATTTATCCACCAATCGGCAAGAACAACGCAGGTTGTTCACCAAAAATGGGCCGGCATCTAAACTTAGATTCTTGCATTTCAAATAAAGATAGGAAGAGAATGAAGAAAATGTGATAATAGGAGTAAATTAGAAAGTTGCTTAAAATGTCATGCTATATCTGAATCACGAAAGAAAAAATTTGTGTTCAGTGTCCCTTTAAGCATCACCAATATTGCATCAGGACAATTAGCCACCATTTTTTGCTTTCACATTGCAATATTTTGCTTCCACCACCATTAAAAAGCCTGTCCTATTTTTTTTTTTTATTTATTTAGCTTTTACTCAATCCAAATATAAGAAAAACAGATTTTCAGAGCTAAATTACATTAAAAATGGACAAACTAAATAATGAAAGTATATTGCAAATTATTTATCCTGCACATATTACAAGTTGAAAGTAAAAAGTTTTCACACAAGCGATAACCTGACGTGCACAAAAAGTCGAACTTAGAATATCGCGTTAACGTATTTCCCCATAGACTTCAATGGAGTGTGAAAAATGGAGAAAAAAAAAAACTTACACCCAACAAGTCACTCAAACCCGATCTCGTTTTCTCAAGTGAGCTAACCCGACATGAAATCTTAATATTTCACATTCCAATTGTTCTTCACATAGAAGAATTTGTTCTATATATTCAAAAATATATATTTTACCCCAAAAAATAAGATATATGTAGAAATATGTATCTATAATATAGATAGATAGATAGATATAGGAATATGTATTTATAACTACATAGAACATATTCCCCTATGTAAAGAACATTGGAATGTGAAATTTTTACATATTATTTCATAAATATGGTTTTCATGTTTTCAGCTACTTGACTGCAAAGGGCTCCATTGCACTTTTTTATGTGTTTATATGTGTATATATGTCTGTAAATACAGATATAACTACATAAATACATATGTACATACACAAATTTAGACATGTACATGTGTGTATCTCTATGTTTAAGCCCTTTTGCAGTCCTTTTTTCTATAACACCTGAGATCTCATATCTTTGAGCCCTTATAACTTTTTTATGCAATTTTTAAAAATAATTTTATTAGACAGTATTATTATGAGTGTAACTGTACTTTAAATATAATTTTGATGCGTTTTGTGCAACTTTTATGACTCACGTAAAAGTTAACCAGAGATCTGAAGTTGCACTATATGGACGAGAGTTAAATTAATTTTCGCTCGAGTAAATGCGTTTACTTTCAATCTGTAATATGTGCGCTACTTCCTACATGCTCAAAGAGCTGCGATAAATCCCTTTTCGCTTGCGTGCAACAATTAGAGCACCACTTATAAATAAACATTAAAAATTAAGTTTTCACACTGATAAACCTAATGTATTGGAACTGGGGCAAAAAATATAAGTGTATGTCAGCAATACGTTTAATATAGTAAAGTACAGAGCAATATATATATATATATATATATATATATATATATATATATATATATATTATTTTTTTAATAGTCCGGGTGATATTATTTTAATAAGCCCAATATTCATTTAACAAAATGCTTTAGTTTCTTTTACTTTTAAACATCAATATCTATCTATCTAATATATATATATATATATATATATATATATATATATATATATATATATATATATATATTGCAGGGCAACAAAGAAGAATATCCATGTTATCTATGATAGCACCTGTGGAGATAAAAAAAGATAGACAGTATGGCCTCAGAAGACATCCTCAACACCAAGGCTCCTTATCAGGGCCGCTATAGGGGGGTGACTTCTGCCCAGGCCCACTGGGCCAGGGGGCCCAATGAGGCAAGCACAACTATTATTAAAAGCAGCCGAGTGCTATTGAGAATGGGAAATATCATTACAAGGAGTAAAGCATTAGCATTTGAGAGGATTTCTGAGTGTGCACTAAACCATTATGCACAGTGTGAGACAGTTTGTACAGTGTGTGCCTGAGTCAGACTGCAGACCACTTAGGTAGGACTTACTTAGTAAATGTTTTTTATTTCTTTGTGCAATTTTGGATTGTAACTTCAGTGTGGTAGTTGCATGGTGTGGCCAAGGGTCCATAAAAACACATTTTTTTCTAGCAATATGCAGCAGTGTATTTATGATTACTTGACAATGCTGTAGAAATTCTATATTTAAAACCATGCAGAAATGGTTCCTCCTCAATACGCAAATGATATGTGCCCCTTTGGCATATTTTTTCTTTTTAATTTATATACATTTTAATTACATTCCAGGTTACTACCCCTTTATGCAAGGACTTTCCAGATGCCAGGAGGCATTGTATCTAAGATTTTTACATCTGCATAAAATGTTATACTCTTAGGCTAAGATTGCTGAGTGTTTGAAATGAGACAGGTTAACTTGACACTGTTCAGTTTACACTACAGCTGACTTAAATTTTAAATACATACAAACAGGCCTAAAGCCTGCATTTAACCAGATCTAATGGTATGATAATGCAAATTTCCCAATCAGTGTTACCACTCTGGGATCCTAGGATGCACACAGTCCCACACGTTGTATCCCTTAGGATTCAGAAAAAAAAAATGTCCAAATGTTCCCAAAGATAGTCTTGTTATTAGGAAACAATAGTGGCCGCTCTTCTCAAAAACATGCACAAGGTGATCTAAGACAAAGAAATATAAAAAGAAGGCGCCTTTTGGTGCAATACAATTTCACAATGTAGAATTATTTCCTCTATGTGGCAAATAATATACTCACAAGTGGAGCAGCACCAAACATGCTGATTGAAACATACTGAGTTCTCACAGTGTCTCAGCTCACTGAACCAGGGTGTGGAGTCTGCTACTCCCAGCTGGGCTCAATTAGCCTCACAGAAATAATGATGTGAACACAAATGGTTTTAAACAAATAAAACACCATTTATTAAAAGCATATTAAAATGTTATAGAGCTAAGCTTATCTAGCTCTTAAAACAGGTATGCAACGCGTTTCTCAGCCTTGCTGGCTGTTTCCTCAGGCATAATCTGTTTTCTGTTCACATCTATCTAATAAAGGTTAACATAGCCAATCAAAATTGATCCAACTAACACACCCCTTTTTTCATTAACTCCTTTGGTACTGCCTAAAACATGTATATTTATATCACCAAACATACATTAATCAAACTATTCAAAAACTATATATAAAAAAATAATATAAGCATTAGATAAATCGCATAAGTTCAAAATCCATATAAACAATTCATATAAACATTATATAGAGATCACCTACTTGTTGCAACAAGCCATATAAAAAGGCTATATAAGCAATATATTGATCGCATATTAATTGTAACATAGCGATTCCTATATGTATCCAAATGTGGTCTATACCTGATAATAATCGCAAATTGCAAAAAAGTTTGACAGGAAACATACGTTTTTTTATACATTTAAATAAATCCTAAATTCCAAAAAAGTTTGACAGGAAACATAAGTTTGTGCACACATTTGAATAAATCCTAAATTCCAAAAAAGTTTCACAGGAAACATAAGTTTGTGCACACATTTGAATAAATCATAAATTACAAAAAAGTTTGACAAGAAACATAAGTTTGTGCACACATTTAAATAAATCCTATATTCAATCACTCCTCTATCAAGCCAAGAAATCCCATTGTGTGACAGGAAAAATAAATTTGTGCACACACATTTAAATAAATCCTAAATTACAAAAAAGTTTGACAAGAAACATACGTTTGTGCACACATTTAAATAAATCCTAAATTACAAAAAAGTTTGGCAGGAAACATAAGTTTGTGCACACATTTGAATAAATCCTAAATTACAAAAAAGTTTGACAGGAAACATAAGTTTGTGCACACATTTGAATAAATTCTAAATTACTAAAAAGTTTGACAGGAAACATAAGTTTGTGCACAAATTTGAATAAATTCTAAATTACTAAAAAGTTTGACAGGAAACATAAGTTTGTGCACACATTTGAATAAATCCTAAATTACAAAAAAGTTTGACAGGAAACATAAATTTGTGCACACATTAGAGAATTAAAAAAAAAATGTATCCTTTGTGTAAATTAGTGTCTTTCAATTTAAGATTACCACAGATTATGGTCCCACCAAGACCATATAGAGTACAGCACTTTCAAAATCTATAAGTACAGCTGACAGATGGGAACATTTGCACACCAGATTTGAAGTGGTGCTCTTGGTTGGGGAAAATGGGGGGGGGGGGAAACATACATATGTCAACCTTTCAAAAGTACTTTTCTTCATCTACCCATTCTGACAGATCATTAACCCCTTAAGGACCACAACACTTTTCCATTTTCTGACCGTTTGGGACCAAGGCTATTTTTACATTTTTGCGGTGTTTATGTTTAGCTGTAATTTTCCTCTTACTCATTTACTTTACCCACACATATTATATCCTGTTTTTCTCGCTATTAAATGGACTTTCTATAGATAACATTATTTTCATCATATCTTATAATTTACTATAAAAATTTGTATAAAATATGATGAAAAAATGAAAAAAAACACACTTTTTCTAACTTTGACCCCCAAAATCTGTTACACATCTACAACCACCAAAAAACAACCATGCTAAATAGTTTCTAAATTTTGTCCTGAGCTTAGAAATACCCAATGTTTACACGTTCTTTGTTTTTTTTTTGCAAGTTATAGGGCAATAAATACAAGTAGCACTTTGCTATTTCCAAACCATTTTTTTTTTTCAAAATTAGCAATAGTTACATTGTAACACTGATCTCTGTCAGGAATCCCTTAAAAACCCTTCACATGTATATATATTTTCTTTCATGTAATTAGCAAGAGTCCATGAGCTAGTGACGTATGGGATATACATTCCTACCAGGAGGGGCAAAGTTTCCCAAACCTCAAAATGCCTATAAATACACCCCTCACCACACCCACAATTCAGTTTTACAAACTTTGCCTCCGATGGAGGTGGTGAAGTAAGTTTGTGCTAGATTCTACGTTGATATGCGCTCCGCAGCAAGTTGGAGCCCGGTTTTCCTCTCAGCGTGCAGTGAATGTCAGAGGGATGTGAGGAGAGTATTGCCTATTTGAATGCAGTGATCTCCTTCTACGGGGTCTATTTCATAGGTTCTCTGTTATCGGTCGTAGAGATTCATCTCTTACCTCCCTTTTCAGATCGACGATATACTCTTATATATACCATTACCTCTGCTGATTCTCGTTTCAGTACTGGTTTGGCTTTCTACAAACATGTAGATGAGTGTCCTGGGGTAAGTAAATCTTATTTTCTGTGACACTCTAAGCTATGGTTGGGCACTTTGTTTTTTAAGTTCTAAATATATGTATTCAAACATTTATTTGCCTTGACTCAGAATGTTCAACTTTCCTTATTTTCAGACAGTCAGTTTCATATTTGGGATAATGCATTTGATTTAATCATTTTTTCTTACCTTCAAAAAATTTGACTCTTCCCTGTGGGCTGTTAGGCTCGCGGGGGCTGAAAATGCTTCATTTTATTGCGTCATTCTTGGCGCGGACTCTTTTGGCGCAAAAATTCTATTTCCGTTTCCGGCGTCATACGTGTCGCCGGAAGTTGCGTCATTTTTTTGACGTTATTTTGCGCCAAAAATGTCGGCGTTCCGGATGTGGCGTCATTTTTGGCGCCAAAAGCATTTAGGCGCCAAATAATGTGGGCGTCTTATTTGGCGCGAAAAAATATGGGCGTCGCTTTTGTCTCCACATTATTTTAGTCTCATTTTTTATTGCTTCTGGTTGCTAGAAGCTTGTTCTTTGGCATTTTTTCCCATTCCTGAAACTGTCATTTAAGGAATTTGATCAATTTTGCTTTATATATATGTTGTTTTTTCTCTTACATATTGCAAGATGTCCCACGTTGCATCTGAGTCAGAAGATACTACAGGAAAATCGCTGTCTAGTGCTGAATCTACCAAAGCTAAGTGTATCTGCTGTAAACTTTTGGTAGCTATTCCTCCAGCTGTTGTTTGTATTGATTGTCATGACAAACTTGTTAAAGCAGATAATATTTCCTTTAGTAAAGTACCATTGCCTGTTGCAGTTCCTTCAACATCTAAGGTGCAGAATGTTCCTGATAATATAAGAGATTTTGTTTCTGAATCCATAAAGAAGGCTATGTCTGTTATTTCTCCTTCTAGTAAACGTAAAAAATCTTTTAAAACTTCTCTCCCTACAGATGAATTTTTAAATGAACATCATCATTCTGATTCTGATGACTCCTCTGGTTCAGAGGATTCTGTTTCAGAGGTTGATGCTGCTAAATCTTCATATTTATTTAAAATGGAATTTATTCGTTCTTTACTTAAAGAAGTACTAATTGCTTTAGAAATAGAGGATTCTGGTCCTCTTGATACTAATTCTAAACGTTTGGATAAGGTATTTAAAGCTCCTGTGGTTATTCCAGAAGTTTTTCCTGTTCCTAATGCTATTTCTGCAGTAATTTCCAAGGAATGGGATAAATTGGGTAATTCATTTACTCCTTCTAAATGTGCCGTCTGACAGATTAGAATTTTGGGACAAGATCCCTAAAGTTGATGGGGCTATTTCTACCCTTGCTAAACGTACTACTATTCCTACGTCAGATGGTACTTCGTTTAAGGATCCTCTAGATAGCAAAATTGAATCCTTTCTAAGAAAAGCTTATCTGTGTTCAGGTAATCTTCTTAGACCTGCTATATCTTTGGCTGATGTTGCTGCAGCTTCAACTTTTTGGTTGGAAACTTTAGCGCAACAAGTAACACATCGTGATTCTCATGATATTATTATTCTTCTTCAGCATGCTAATAATTTTATCTGTGATGCTATTTTTGATATTATCAGAGTTGATGTCAGGTTTATGTCTCTAGCTATTTTAGCTAGAAGAGCTTTATGGCTTAAAACTTGGAATGCTGATATGGCTTCTAAATCAACTTTACTTTCCATTTCTTTCCAGGGTAACAAATTATTTGGTTCTCAGTTGGATTCCATTATTTCAACTGTTACTGGTGGGAAAGGAACTTTTTTACCACAGGATAAAAAATCTAAAGGTAAAAACAGGGCTAATAATCGTTTTCGTTCCTTTCGTTTCAACAAAGAACAAAAGCCTGATCCTTCATCCTCAGGAGCAGTTTCAGTTTGGAAACCATCTCCAGTCTGGAATAAATCCAAGCCAGCTAGAAAGGCAAAGCCTGCTTCTAAGTCCACATGAAGGTGCGGCCCTCATTCCAGCTCAGCTGGTAGGGGGCAGGTTACGTTTTTTCAAGGAAATTTGGATCAATTCTGTTCACAATCTTTGGATTCAGAGCATTGTTTCAGAAGGGTACAGAATTGATTTCAAGATGAGACCTCCTGCAAAGAGATTTTTTCTTTCCCGTGTCCCAGTAAATCCAGTAAAAGCTCAAGCATTTCTGAAATGTGTTTCAGATCTAGAGTTGACTGGAGTAATTATGCCAGTTCCAGTTCCGGAACAGGGGATGGGGTTTTATTCAAATCTCTTCATTGTACCAAAGAAGGAGAATTCCTTCAGACCAGTTCTGGATCTAAAAATATTGAATCGTTATGTAAGGATACCAACGTTCAAGATGGTAACTGTAAGGACTATCTTGCCTTTTGTTCAGCAAGGGAATTATATGTCCACAATAGATTTACAGGATGCATATCTGCATATTCCGATTCATCCAGATCATTATCAGTTCCTGAGATTCTCTTTTCTGGACAAGCATTACCAGTTTGTGGCTCTGCCGTTTGGCCTAGCTACAGCTCCAAGAATTTTTACAAAGGTTCTCGGTGCCCTTCTGTCTGTAATCAGAGAACAGGGTATTGTGGTATTTCCTTATTTGGACGATATCTTGGTACTTGCTCAGTCTTTACATTTAGCAGAATCTCATACGAATCGACTTGTGTTGTTTCTTCAAGATCATGGTTGGAGGATCAATTTACCAAAAAGTTCTTTGATTCCTCAGACAAGGGTAACCTTTCTGGGTTTCCAGATGGATTCAGTGTCCATGACTCTGTCTTTAACAGACAAGAGACGTCTAAAATTGATTGCAGCTTGTCGAAACCTTCAGTCACAATCATTCCCTTCGGTAGCCTTATGCATGGAAATTCTAGGTCTTATGACTGCTGCATCGGACGTGATCCCCTTTGCTCGTTTTCACATGCGACCTCTTCAGCTCTGTATGCTGAAGCAATGGTGCAAGGATTACACGAAGATATCTCAAACAATATCTTTAAAACCGGTTGTTCGACACTCTCTAACATGGTGGACAGATCACCATTGTTTAATTCAGGGGGCTTCTTTTGTGCTTCCGACCTGGACTGTAATTTCAACAGATGCAAGTCTCACAGGTTGGGGAGCTGTGTGGGGATCTCTGACGGCACAAGGAGTTTGGGAATCTCAGGAGGTGAGATTACCGATCAATATTTTGGAACTCCGTGCAATTTTCAGAGCTCTTCAGTTTTGGCCTCTTCTGAAGAGAGAATCGTTCATTTGTTTTCAGACGGACAATGTCACAACTGTGGCATACATCAATCATCAAGGAGGGACTCACAGTCCTCTGGCTATGAAAGACGTATCTCGAATTTTGGTTTGGGCGGAATCCAGCTCCTGTCTAATCTCTGCGGTTCATATCCCAGGTATAGACAATTGGGAAGCGGATTATCTCAGTCGCCAAACGTTACATCCGGGCGAATGGTCTCTTCACCCAGAGGTATTTCTTCAGATTGTTCAAATGTGGGAACTTCCAGAAATAGATCTGATGGTGTCCCATCTAAACAAGAAACTTCCCAGGTATCTGTCCAGATCCCGGGATCCTCAGGCGGAGGCAGTGGATGCATTATCACTTCCTTGGAAGTATCATCCTGCCTATATCTTTCCGCCTCTAGTTCTTCTTCCAAGAGTAATCTCCAAGATTCTGAAGGAATGCTCGTTTGTTCTGCTGGTAGCTCCGGCATGGCCTCACAGGTTTTGGTATGCGGATCTTGTCCGGATGGCCTCTTGCCAACCGTGGACTCTTCCGTTAAGACCAGACCTTCTGTCACAAGGTCCTTTTTTCCATCAGGATCTGAAATCCTTAAATTTAAAGGTATGGAGATTGAACGCTTGATTCTTGGTCAAAGAGGTTTCTCTGACTCTGTGATTAATACTATGTTACAGGCTCGTAAATCTGTATCTCGAGAGATATATTATAGAGTCTGGAAGACTTATATTTCTTGGTGTCTTTCTCATAATTTTTCTTGGCATTCTTTTAGAATACCGAGAATTTTACAGTTTCTTCAGGATGGTTTAGATAAGGGTTTGTCCGCAAGTTCTTTGAAAGGATAAATCTCTGCTCTTTCTGTTCTTTTTCACAGAAAGATTGCTATTCTTCCTGATATTCATTGTTTTGTACAAGCTTTGGTTCGTATAAAACCTGTCATTAAGTCAATTTCTCCTCCTTGGAGTTTGAATTTGGTTCTGGGAGCTCTTCAAGCTCCTCCGTTTGAACCTATGCATTCATTGGACATTAAATTACTTTCTTGGAAAGTTTTGTTCCTTTTGGCCATCTCTTCTGCCAGAAGAGTTTCTGAATTATCTGCTCTTTCTTGTGAGTCTCCTTTTCTGATTTTTCATCAGGATAAGGCGGTGTTGCGAACTTCTTTTAAATTTTTACCTAAAGTTGTGAATTCCAACAACATTAGTAGAGAAATTGTGGTTCCTTCATTATGTCCTAATCCTAAGAATTCTAAGGAGAAATCGTTGCATTCTTTGGATGTTGTTAGAGCTTTGAAATATTATGTTGAAGCTACGAAATCTTTCCGTAAGACTTCTAGTCTATTTGTTATCTTTTCCGGTTCTAGAAAAGGCCAGAAAGCTTCTGCCATTTCTTTGGCATCTTGGTTGAAATCTTTAATTCATCTTGCCTATGTTGAGTCGGGTAAAACTCCGCCTCAGAGAATTACAGCTCATTCTACTAGGTCAGTTTCTACTTCCTGGGCGTTTAGGAATGAAGCTTCGGTTGACCAGATTTGCAAAGCAGCAACTTGGTCCTCTTTGCATACTTTTACTAAATTCTACCATTTTGATGTATTTTCTTCTTCTGAAGCAGTTTTTGGTAGAAAAGTATTTCAGGCAGCGGTTTCAGTTTGAATCTTCTGCTTATGTTTTTCGTTAAACTTTATTTTGGGTGTGGATTATTTTCAGCAGGAATTGGCTGTCTTTATTTTATCCCTCCCTCTCTAGTGACTCTTGTGTGGAAAGATCCACATCTTGGGTAGTCATTATCCCATACGTCACTAGCTCATGGACTCTTGCTAATTACATGAAAGAAAACATAATTTATGTAAGAACTTACCTGATAAATTCATTTCTTTCATATTAGCAAGAGTCCATGAGGCCCGCCCTTTTTTTGTGGTGGTTATGATTTTGTATAAAGCACAATTTATTCCAATTCCTTATTTTATATGCTTTCGCACTTTTTTATCACCCCACTTCTTGGCTATTCGTTAAACTGAATTGTGGGTGTGGTGAGGGGTGTATTTATAGGCATTTTGAGGTTTGGGAAACTTTGCCCCTCCTGGTAGGAATGTATATCCCATACGTCACTAGCTCATGGACTCTTGCTAATATGAAAGAAATGAATTTATCAGGTAAGTTCTTACATAAATTATGTTTTTTTAGTAGACAACCCAAAGTATTGATCTAGGCCCATGTTGGTATATTTCATGCCACCATTTCACCGCCAAATGCGATCAAATAAAAAAAATCGTTGACTTTTTCACAAACTTTTTCACAAACTTTAGATTTTTCACTGAAATTATTTACAAACAGCTTAGGCAATTATGGCACTAATGTTTGTAAATGCTTCTCTAGTATCCCCTTTGTTCAGAAGTAGCAGACTTATATGGCTTTGGCGTTGCTTTTTAGTAATTAGAAGGCCGCTAAATGATGCTGCACACCACACGTGTATTATGCCCAGCAGTGAAGGGGTTAATTAGGGAGCTTGTAGGGTTAATTTTAGCTGTAGTGTAGTAGACAACCCAAAGTATTGATCTAGTACTATTATGGAATATTTCATGCCACCATTTCACTGCCAAATGCGATCAAATAAACAAAATCGTAAAATTTTTCACAATTTTAGGTTTCTCACTGAAATTATTTAAAAACAGCTTGTGCAATTATGGCACAAATGGTTGTAAAAGCTTCTCTGTGATCCCCTTTGTTCAGAAATAGCAGACATATATGGCTTTGGCATTGCTTTTTGGTAATTAGAAGGCAGCTAAATGCCCCAGCGCACCACACTTGTATTATGCCCAGCAGTGACGGGGTTAATTAGGTAGCTTGTAGGGTTAATTTTAGCTTTAATGTAGAGATCAGTCTCCCACCTGGCACATCCTACCCCCTGAACCCTCCCTGACCCCCCTCAAACAGCTCTCTTCCCTCCCCCACCTTACAATTGTCACCACCATCTTAAGTACTAGCAGAAAGTCTGCCAGTACTATTCCCCCCCCCCCCAATTGATTCTGCAGTGTTGGATCCCCTCTTAGCCCCCAACCTCCCTGATCCCCCCATACATCTCTCTAACCCTCCCCCCTTTACCTATTTGCTGCCATCTTGGGTACTGGCAACTGTCTGCCAGTACCCAGTATAGCCCCCAAAAATGTGTATTTTTTTATTTATTATTAAAATGATATTTTCTGTAATGTAGTTTCCCCCCTCAATATCCTACCTCCCTCCCCTCCCAGATCCCTTGCCCAGCATCCCAGAGAGCCCCACCATCAATGTACATACAACATTTTTTATTGAATCTTAAGATTTGGCACCTGTGCGCGCACCCACCCGACCCCCCGGCTGCTTCCGCCAACTGACAGGGATATTGCCTTTGCAGAAAACGGAAGCCAGGACAACGATGGGCAGCCCACCCGCATCCCTGCTGCTGCTCCCACCCACCAACGATTGCCACCACCAATGCCCGATGCAGAGAGGGCCACAAAGTGGTGGCTAAAAAAAAGTATTACAGTGATGCCTCCCTGCTGCTGCTCCCACCCACCAACGATTGCCACCACCAATGCCCGATGCAGAGAGGGCCACAAAGTGGTGGCTAAAAAAAGGTATTACAGTGATGCCTCAATAACAAGGCACGATCACTTCCACCGCTTGAAACCTGTGAGGACATACAGGGTACGTCCTTCGTCATTAACTGACGCACCCTGTACGTCCTTGGTCCTTAAGGGGTTAATGTACAATTTTGAATTCACAGAAGTATTTTTGTTTGCACATTTACAAATATGATTCTTTAAAAAGTGATCTCTTAATTTCTTTTTTTTTTTATATCATGCATGTCACACACTGTTGATTTAGTGGATGGCAATGTGCAGAAATTTTACCTCCTGTGAGTGTTTCTGTTGGTGTCTGTGTTTATGTCTTTGTGCTTTTGTTGGTGTCTCTATGAGTGTGGATGTATTTTTTTGTGGGTCTCTCTGTGAGGGTGTGTGTGTCTGTCTTTGTGCATTTTTTGTGGATGTCTCTTTGAGGGTGTGTGTGTATATGTCTCTGTGAAGGTGTGTGCGTATGTCTTTGTGCATTTTCTGTGGGTGTCTCTGTGAGGGTGTGTATGTATGTTTGTGTATTTTCTGTGGGTGCCTCTGTGAGGGTGGGTGTGTATGTCTGTGTATTTTCTGCGGATGCCTCTGTGAGGGTGTGTCTGTGTATATGTATATCTGTGTCTATGAGGGTATATGCATATGTCTGTGCGTTTTCTGTGGATGTCTCTGTGAGGATGTGTGCATATGTCTGTGTGTTTTCTGTGGGTGTCTCTGTGAGGGTGTGTGCATATGTCTGTGTGTTTTCTGCGGGTGTCTCTGTTATGGTGTGTGCATATGTATGTGTATTTTCTGTGTGTGTGTGTCTGTGAGGGTGTGTGTGTGCATTTTCTGTGGGTGTCTCTGTGATGGTGTGTGCATATGTATGTGTGTTTTCTGTGGGTGTCTCTGTGAGGGTGTGTGTGTGCATTTTCTGTGGGTGTCTCTGTGATGGTGTGTGCATATGTCTGTGTATTTTCTGTGGGTGTGTCTGTGAGGGCATGTGCATATGTCTGTGTGTTTTCTGTGTGTGTGTTTGTGAGGGTGTGTGTGTGTGTGCGCATTTTCTGTGGGTGTCTCTGAGGGTGTGTGTTTGTATGTCTTTGTGTATTTTCTGTGGATGCCTCTGTGAGGGTGGGTGTGTATGTCTGTGTATTTTCTGTGGATGTCTCTGTGAGTGTGTGTGTGTGTGTGTGTGTGTGTGTGTGTATGTATGTATGTATGTGTTTTCTGTGGATGTCTCTGTGAGGGTATGTGCATATGTCTTTGTGCATTTTCTGTGGGTGTTTCTGTGAGGATGTATTATCTGTGTTGTTTTCTGTGGATGTCTCTGTGAGGGTGTGTGTATATGTCTGTGTATTTTCTGTGGGTGTGTCTGTGAGGGTGTGTTTATATGTCTGTGTGTTTTCTGTGGGTGTGTCTGTGAGGGTGTGTATGTCTCTGTGAGTGTGTGTATGTCTTTGTGTGTTTTCTGTGGATGCCTCAGTGAGGGTGTGTGTGTATGTATGTCTTTGTGTGTTTTCTGTGGGTGTCTCTGTGTGTGTATGTCTTTGTGTGTTTTCTGTGGATGTCTCAGTGAGGGTATGTGTGTCTTTTTATGTTTTCTGTGGGTGTCCGTGAGTGTGTATGTCTTTGTGTGTTTTCTGAGGCTGTCTCTGTGGATTTATGTGCAAGTTTGAGTTTGTGTATGTGTGTGTGTCCATTGTCTGTTCCTTTTTAGGACATTTTGACCTTACTACTGATTATTCACATCTTTCTACAGACTTTGAGACTAATGAGACCTTTCCGGAAGTCACCAATCCACCACTTAAAGGGACACTGAACCCAATTTTTTTCTTTTGTGATTCATATAGAGCAAGCAATTTTAAGCAACTTTCTAATTTACTCCTATTATCAATTTTTCTTCGTTCTCTTGCTTTCTTTATTTGAAAAAGAAGACATCTAAGCTAAGGAACTAGCCAATTTTTGGTTCAGAACCATGGACAGCACTTGTTTATTGGTGCTGTCCAATCAGCAAGGACAACCCAGGTTGTTCACCAAAGATGGGCCGGCATCTAAACTTAAATTCTTGATTTTAAAATAAAAATACCAAGTGAATAAAGAAAATTTGACAATAGGAGTAAATTAGAAAGATGCTTAAAATTGCATGCTCTATCTGAATCATGAAAGAAATTTTTTTTGGGTACAGTGTCCCTTTAACCTTTAAATTATTGTTTAGGCAGTTCAGGACCCTTCCTTTCAGCCACTGAATGCTGTTGCCATCATATAGTTGGCATATTCCTTGACAAAAAGATAATCAGAACTCTCCATATTTTGTCTTGTAAATCTCCTTTTTTGACAAAACTGTAGTCTACCTCATTACTTGTCAAGTCAATGTAAACAAGTACTGAGTGTCTGTTTGGGTGTCTGTGTGTGAGTGTGTTTGTGTGTTTCTTTGCGTGCCTGCTAGAGTGTCTATATGTGAATCCTTATGTGTGTCTGTGTGTTTCTGTGTTTGTGTGTTACGACCTTTACATTTCCAAGTTTTACTACACTTAAGAATAAAGTGCATATATTTTTAGTCACTTGGTCAAAAATTGCACATGTCAAAGGGGGTGTGGGGGGGGGGGGTGGTGGCTGATCAATGGTTAAGTAAGGGGCCCCAACATTTCTAGTGGCGGCCCTGCTCCTTATCTTCCCTTTTAGCTGCTCGCTACTGTATATAGACTAATAAAGGCTCATATTAATTACATGAAGTATAGACAATGCAGCATGCTGGAAACCACATTCATATGTTTACAATACACAAGCCTTCCCTTTCCTGTGAAGCCCTTAACCTTGTGCTTCAGTTATAATAAAAGTACAGTAAATATATTTTTATATCTAGAAAAAGAGGATTTTATATTTAGGAAAATATGGTAAGCAAGGTTCTCTAAACAACACCTTTTGTATTGACAGCTGTCCTTTATCACTGCACATTCAGTGATTAATGATTTCTGAGCGCACTAGTATATTAAAATAGATGCTATTCTGACTGTGTAGTAAATGTTTTTTGTTTTTTTAAACCATTAGTTTTTTTTTACTGAGTAAAGCTGTGGGTGGCAATTTCTCTCATTCATTGATACCCTTTATCAACATTTTTAATATGTCTGTGATTATGATTCCCTTCATAAGATTTGCTTCAGCAAGAACATAAAAATGCTTCCAGTATTTCAAGTAATCCTCTGATTTTGGCCTTTTCATTTTTTTTATTTTTAATTTCAAGCTTTATTGAAGCAGAGTCTAAAATGCACACATTGTTTTGAAGAAATTATAAACCATGAACTGCAGAACATATAAAACAAAATCGAGGGACAGTGAAGAGTCTCTCCTGCTTTAGGTAGGGCCTTTCCATCTTTTTAGAGATTGTGTCTGGAAGCACCAATAGATCCTTCTTTTCATTTCCATATTTTCTTTTCAGAGTTACATTCTTGTTCCTGACTATAAAATATGGCTTTATTTTGTCACTTGCAGATGACGCTGGAGATAACATCAGTCATTAGGCTCTGTATGAATTCACGTCTGAGTCAGTAAATTTGGCCAGTTTCTGCAGACTTATGATGCTCTAAAATGAAGTTTCAATTCCAACTGTACTTATGCAGCAGTCTGTTTCTTTCCTTATTGAAATTGACATATAGCAGAAAAAAGAAAATGCTCTAATGCATTAGAGAATGTCCTTATTGTACTCTTAGCTATGTATTTAAATCCTCAAATGAATTAAACTAGCTAAAGTCAGCTCCAGGCAAACAATACACTGCTGATCCTCAGCTGAACACCGCCAGTGATTGGCAGCTGTAATGTTCAACACCAGTAATGTATTATTGGCCCGGCACTGACTTTATGTGTTTAACTCCTTTGCATGGGTTAAACACATAGGTAAAGGTGAGCAATAGTTTAATAAGAAAATGTTCAATTCAATTCAATACAAGCATTATATAGTTGTTGGCACTTTTAAAAGTTGGTAGTGATAAAATAAGGATTTAGCTCCCCCTAGAGCCACCAAGGGGAGCAAGATCAGCTGGTCTTTTCAAAGACCTTATACATTGACACAATGATGAAGTCCAGGAATGCAGTTGGGTATTATCATCTGAATTTCAGAACATCTACAAGACTAGACTAGGGAGAAAAGTTGTCAAACATTATATAGTTAATTTACGGTTATATACATCTAGATATAGCTTACTGGTAATGTTAAATAATAATGTAATAAAGGTAACAAATTCATTTTTCTGATTTTAACCCTTTACTTAAATGAAGGAGGAGTTACCACTGAGCATGCCATGGAAATTGTGTTTTGTTACTTAATTGTTCTTCACAATCCTATCATTTTCCCTTTTCTTTAATTGTACAGCCTGTCATGCACTGAAAGACACATCACATCCCTGTGTGCAGAAGTATTTAGATTTGTTTACATGTATCCATTGTGACTGCCCACATTGCCCCGTCCCACAACTACCTACACACTGGTTTTTCAGCTGCTTGTCTATTGGTTGGAGGGTTCATTTTAAATCTCTTATTCTACTTATTCCCTTCCCAAAACCTATTTTTTTAATTCAAGGATAAAGTGACATAGACTGGGGGCCTAATGATCTTAGAGGTTTCTTCAGTAATGTGAGGCCCCTAAATACATTTTAGAAAGGCACATTTTATCTTAAGAGTTGTTTATATAGCTATACAGAGTCCTGGATGTGAGGAAGAGACACAGACAATACAATATAATGCTCAAAAAAAGCCCCCGAAGGTTTTGCATGATTTCTCTCCATGCCGGGGAGTTTTTGATCATTGGCCCTAGAAGAGAGTAACTGATAGCACCAGAAACCGAGATCAGGTGTGTTTGTTTAGATACACATTCTGCTTTATACATAGACATCTGGCTTTTGATACATTTGATCTTTGCAAGTAACATCAACACTAGGAAATAGTGACTTTGTTTTGCATCATATGTGTTCTGTTTTAAATGTGGTTTACAGTGATATATAAAAGTAACTGGAAATCTTTTTTCTTTATAGAAATACCGTATCTTATTGTATTATGGAGATGTGGACATGGCCTGTAACTTTCTGGGTGCTAACTGGTTTGTGCACTCTCTGAACCAGCCAGTAAGTAAATATATATATATGCGGGAGACAGAAGGTTCAGTGGAGTGTCTTGGACAGCTATTATTGGGAGTAATAGCTCAGGTCTTGGAGTGCTGACTCTTGCATAGATGCCTTTTAACTTAGTGTAATTTTGCATTATTATAAGGTTATTAAAGTAATATAGATACTTAAGCATGTGTGTGTGTGTGTGTGTTTGTGTGATATCGTTCCTGGTGTGTGATACTCTTTCTTCTGTGCGCAGTTGCAGGTTCAAAATCGGCCCTGGTACTATTATGAGAATGAGCAGAAGCAGATTGGAGGTTTTGTAGAAGTCTTCACCAACCTTACCTTCCTTACTATTAAAGTAAGCAGTGTAACTGAGACCACTCCATTCTGTACTCCCTAAGCACACCTGATTCAGTATCACCCAACTAACTTGTATTCTTTATCATTCCCTTGTGTTTTCTTCCCATTCTTTTAGATTTCTTTCCTTGCATCCTTTTGCGTCCCATTGTTCCATTCATTTTTGAATCTACAACAAACCAGAATAAAACATTTCTTGCATTCTGATCTGTTAAAATTCCTCTCACTTCCCAACCTCTAGTTTTTCCCAATCCTGGATAACCATAGAAATTTCCCATCACCATGTCCAGTTCCACTATAACCTGAGTTCCTGCGCATCCATAAGATTCCTCTGAATACATATTTCTGATAAACTAGTTTTTCTTAGAAGAGTTAAAATCTTGTAATTCTGTTCACTTAAATAAGTACAAGTATTTGCTCCTTTATCTATTCTCTCTTTTTTTCATTTTACCTTACACTTAACCATCTCATTTCAGCTCTAGACTGACAAGCCTTTCCTCACTTGGACACAGTGATGTACTACTGTTTTAGCTATATATATATATATATATATATATATATATATATATATATATATATATATATCAATCATACATCCCCTTTTAATCTTTCATTCTGTCCACTACCCCTCCTGCACTTCTTCCTTCATCCCTCTCAAAATCTGCTCTCAGGTCCTCTTTTATCCTCTGCTGACCCACCTCCCCAGTCTTCTCTTCTGAGATGTCATTACCCTACACACTATAAAATTCAGAACTACATCTCCATGCTAAAACTTTGATTTTCATTTATCTGAACATCCATCTCAGCTTCTCCAGTATGCTCTCATCCTTCATCCTGTATCAATAGCCTGTGCTGAAGTTATTTAGTTCTTCTATTTATGTTTACAGGGAGCAGGTCATATGGCACCCACAGACAAACCAAATCCAGTCTTCACTATGTTCAGCCGCTTTATCCACAATGAACCAATTTAGTCAATGTTCCCCTCTATACAATTTATAGAACTATGTATTAAGCAATTATCTTCTGTATTCTGCATGTTAGTGTACTTGATATGAATCATTACATAGTTGCTAAACAGATTAGACAGTTTTTGTTGCTGCTTAGTGTTGTAAAGCATCTTCTTCCTTTATAGAATAATTCTGAGGGTATGTATGAATCACAGACATGATAAACTGATTTTGTCTTAACTAAGCTGATAAATATATATGTGTATAAAACAGGGTCTGTGTGTTCTTTAAATTGGTGCACATATAATGTCTCTTGAGCTGATGCCCATTACGTGGAAGGTCTACTAGTTGAACAGTTATGATTGGCGTCCTTGAGATGATGGATTTGGGGTAACTGATACAATGAGTTTTAACCTCTCAGAGGTACTCTTACATTTATAAGGTTAGTTCTCTCAAAAGAAGTTTGAGAGGCATCTATAGAATTATAGGTGGAGTTATCAGACCCTCACTCAGGCTCAGAGGAATTTAAATGGACTCATTGGGTCCAGGGGTCGTACTTGCTGGACTGGTAGGAGATGGACGATATTTGTCAATGACTTCCCGCAGACTCATGGAGAAGTGCAGGTCTCCACCAATGAGAATAAATCCCTAAGGAAGAGATAATGAAAATATCACAACACTGGTACTCAGGATGCAAACATCACTCATTTTTAGACACATAATAACATACCATTTGATGTGAAGCAGTTTCACGTGTGAAGTCCAGCCCCTCTGGCAAAGGAATGCTAACGCCTCTCTTAGTTCTCTCTACATTAAAGAAGCAGTGCATCAGAAAAGCTTGAAATAATCTGTGAGATAAATATCTGGAAAAGGAACCAAAGCATCTTACCATTAAGGATGGGCATCACAGTCAACTGTAGAAGGGTCTTTAGTGGGCTTTGGAGAGGAATGAGCTACAAGACAAAAAATAGAATACTAATTAAATATTTTTTACATGTAGACTTTTAACTCAGATGGAAATGGTATACTTACTGCTAGGGACTCCAGGGCTGATTTGTTTGAGTATATTCTGAACCTGTAAAATAATAATAATTAAAAAAAAAAGCAATTATAAAAATGCATTTAATTTAAATAAAATAACAGCAATGTTAATGGATAAAGGCAAATGTGTGTGTTTAACCTCTTAACCTCTGCAAGGAAATACTGGCCTGCTGCATATTTAAAGGGAAATGAAACCCCCATAAAATGTTAATTAAAGGGATATAAAAACATCTGTTTATTGTTGTAAAAAAGTACTAAGCATTGAGTTATACTTGATTAATAATACATATTGCAATGATTTCTATTATTTTAAAATGATTTTACCTTTTATTTTATATGTATATATCAAATACAATATGAACACTCATTTAAGATACATTTTAATATTACCTCCGGAGGTCTAAATGGACTTGTAAGCTCCTCTTTTTCAGTGTCACTTTGGCGTTTAGGCGAGCTTCCTGGCCATAAAGAAAGAGCAAATTATTAGTTCATCCTTATTTCACATCTACATTAATCTGAAAAAGTATCCGACCAACATATTTATAGTGTTCCATGACAGTTTGCTTTTAACAATGATTGTGAGCATCTCAGTTTGTGTCATAATATCTTATAAGTGAAGCACCACATGAAAGCCCACAGTTTATAAAAAAGAAAAAGTAAAAAAGTATTTATGATGAATGTATCATATTTAAAATACATTTCACCTATACATTTCACCTACCTTTAGTCTCTCATATCCTGTATAATGTAGCATATATATATATATATATATATAACATAATTTATGCTTACCTGATAAATTTATTTCTCTTGTAGTGTATCCAGTCCACGGATCATCCATTACTTGTGGGATATATTCCCTTCCCAACAGGAAGTTGCAAGAGGATCACCCACAGCAGAGCTGCTATATAGCTCCTCCCCTCACATGTCATATCCAGTCATTCGACCGAAACAAGACGAGAAAGGAGAAACCATACGGTGCAGTGGTGACTGTAGTTTAATTAAAAAATTTAGACCTGCCTTAAAAGGACAGGGCGGGCCGTGGACTGGATACACTACAAGAGAAATAAATTTATCAGGTAAGCATAAATTATATTTTCTCTTGTTAAGTGTATCCAGTCCACGGATCATCCATTACTTGTGGGATACCAATACCAAAGCTTAAGTACACGGATGATGGGAGGGACAAGGCAGGAACTTAAATGGAAGGAACCACTGCCTGTAGAACCTTTCTCCCAAAAACAGCCTCCGAAGAAGCAAAAGTGTCAAATTTGTAAAATTTTGAAAAAGTGTGAAGCGAAGACCAAGTCGCAGCCTTGCAAATCTGTTCAACAGAGGCCTCATTTTTAAAGGCCCAGGTGGAAGCCACAGCTCTAGTAGAATGAGCTGTAATCCTTTCAGGGGGCTGCTGTCCAGCAGTCTCATAGGCTAAGCGTATTATGCTTCTAAGCCAAAAGGAGAGAGAAGTTGCCGAAGCCTTTTGACCTCTCCTCTGCCCAGAGTAAACGACAAACAGGGCAGATGTTTGACGAAAATCTTTAGTTGCCTGTAAGTAGAACTTCAAGGCACGGACTACGTCCAGATTATGTAAAAGATGTTCCTTCTTTGAAGAAGGATTAGGGCACAATGATGGGACAACAATCTCTTGATTGATATTCCTGTTAGAAACCACCTTAGGTAAAAACCCAGGTTTAGTACACAGAACTACCTTGTCTGAATGGAAAATCAGATAAGGAGAATAACTCCGAGACTCTTCGAGCTTAGGAAATAGCCATCAAAAACAGAACTTTCCAAGATATAAGTTTAATATCAATGGAATGAAGGGGTTCAAACGGAACTCCTTGAAGAACTTTAAGAGCCAAGTTTAAGCTCCACGGAGGAGCAACAGTTTTAAACACAGGCTTAATCCTAGCCAAAGCCTGACAAAAAGCCTGGACATCTGGAACTTCTGCCAGATGCTTGTGCAAAAGAATAGACAGAGCAGAGATCTGTCCCTTTAACGAACTAGCTGATAAGCCTTTTTCCAAACCCTCTTGGAGAAAGGACAATATCCTAGGAATCCTAACCTTACTCCATGAGTAACTCTTGGATTCGCACCAATACAGGTATTTACGCCATATCTTATGGTAGATTTTCCTGGTAACAGGCTTTCGTGCCTGTATTAAGGTAACAATAACTGACTCGGAGAAGCCACGCTTTGATAGGATCAAGCGTTCAATCTCCATGCAGTCAGTCTCAGAGAAATTAGATTTGGATGATTGAAAGGACCTTGTATTAGAAGGTCTTGCCTCAGAGGTAGAGTCCATGGTGGACAGGACGACATGTCCACTAGGTCTGCATACCAGGTCCTGCGTGGCCACGCAGGCGCTATCAGAATCACCGATGCTCTCTCCTGTTTGATCTTGGCAATCAGACGAGGGAGCAGAGGAAATGGTGGAAACACATAAGCCAGGTTGAAGAACCAAGGAGCTGCTAGAGCATCTATCAGCGTCGCTCCCGGGTCCCTGGACCTGGATCCGTAACGAGGAAGCTTGGCGTTCTGGCGAGACGCCATGAGATCCAGTTCTGGTTTGCCCAACGATGGACCAGTTGAACAAACACCTCCGGATGGAGTTCCCACTCCCCCGGATGAAAAGTCTGACGACTTAGAAAATCCGCCTCCCAGTTCTCCACGCCTGGGATGTGGATCGCTGACAAGTGGCAAGAGTGAGACTCTGCCCAGCGAATTATCTTTGAGACTTCTAACAAACATCGCTAGGGAACTCCTGGTTCCCCCTTGATGGTTGATGTAAGCCACAGTCGTGATGTTGTCCGACTGAAATCTAATGAACCTCAGTGTTGCTAACTGAGGCCAAGCTAGAAGAGCATTGAATATTGCTCTTAACTCCAGAATATTTATTGGGAGGAGTTTCTCCTCCTGAGTCCACGATCCCTGAGCCTTCAGGGAGTTCCAGACTGTGCCCCAGCCTAGAAGGCTGGCATCTGTTGTTACAATCGTCCAATCTGGCCTGCGAAAGGTCATACCCTTGGACAGATGGACCCGAGATAGCCACCAGAGAAGAGAATCTCTGGTCTCTTGATCCAGAATTAGTAGAGGGGGACAAATCTGAGTAATCCCCATTCCACTGACCTAGTATGCACAATTGCAGCGGTCTGAGATGCAGGCGTGCAAATGGCACTATGTCCATTGCCGCTACCATTAAGCCGATTACTTCCATGCACTGAGCCACTGACGGGCGTGGAATGGAATGAAGGACACGGCAAGCATTTAAAAGTTTTGATAACCTGGACTCCGTCAGGTAAATTTTCATTTCTACAGAATCTATCAGAGTCCCTAGGAAGGAGACTCTTGTGAGTGGTGATAGAGAACTCTTTTCCACGTTCACTTTCCACCCATGCGACCTCAGAAATGCCAGAACTATCTCTGTATGAGACTTGGCAATTTGAAAGCTTGACGCCTGTATCAGGATGTCGTCTAGATACCGAGCCACCGCTATGCCTCGCGGTCTTAGAACCGCCAGAAGTGAGCCCAGAACCTTTGTAAAGATTCTCGGGGCAGTAGCCAACCCGAAGGGGAGAGCTACAAATTGGTAATGCCTGTCTAGAAAGGCAAATCTTAGGAACTGATGATGATCTTTGTGAATCGGTATGTGAAGGTAGGCATCCTTTAAGTCCACTGTGGTCATGTACTGACCCTCTTGGATCATGGGTAGGATGGTCCGAATAGTTTCCATTTTGAATGATGGAACTCTTAGGAATTTGTTTAAGATCTTTAGGTCCAAGATTGGTCTGAAGGTTCCCTCTTTCTTGGGAACCACAAACAGATTTGAATAAAATCCCTTTCCTTGTTCCGTCCGCGGAACTGGGTGGATCACCCCCATTACTAGGAGGTCTTGTACACAGCTTAGGAATGCCACTTTCTTTGTCTGGTTTTCTGATAACCTTGAAAGATGAAATCTCCCTTGAGGAGGAGAAGCCTTGAAGTCCAGAAGATATCCCTGAGATATGATCTCCAACGCCCAGGGATCCTGGACATCTCTTGCCCACGCCTGGGCGAAGAGAGAAAGTCTGCCCCCCACTAAATCCATTTCCGGATAGGGGGCCGTTCCTTCATGCTGTCTTGGGGGCAGTAGCAGGTTTTCTGGCCTGCTTGCCCTTGTTCCAGGACTGGTTAGGTTTCCAGGCCTGTCTGGAATGAGCAACAGTTCCTTCCTGTTTTGGAGCGGAGGAAGTTGATGCTGCTCCTGCCTTGAAATTTCAAAAGGCACGAAAATTAGACTGTTTGGCCTTTGATTTGGCCCTGTCCTGAGGAAGGGTATGACCCTTACCTCCAGTAATGTCAGCAATAATTTCTTTCAAGCCGGGCCCGAATAAGGTCTGCCCCTTGAAAGGAATATTAAGTAATTTAGATTTAGAGATCTCTGAATCAGGTTTCCCCAGATCAGATCTGTCACCCACAAAATGAAGCTCTCCGTCCTCATGTTCTGCAAACTGTGACGCAGTATCAGACATGGCTCTTACAGCACCTGCGCGCTCTGCATCTCTCCTAATCCCAGAGCTATCGCGCTTGCCTCTCAATTCTGGCAATCTAGATAATACTTCTGACAGGGTATTATTCATGATTGTAGTAATGTCCTGTAAAGTAATTGCTATGGGCGTCCCATTGAAGAAATAAACTAAGTATAAAACACCACAGTCCTCTCACGACCTATCTATGTTGAGGGTTGCAAGAGAATGACTGGATATGACATGTGAGGGGAGGAGCTATATAGCAGCTCTGCTGTGGGTGATCCTCTTGCAAATTCCTGTTGGGAAGGAAATATATCCCACAAGTAATGGATGATCCGTGGACTGGATACACTATATATATAGAATTGTCTTGTTATAAACACTGTCTGTATTTCATTCATTCGTCTTATAATGAATATAGGTTACTGAACTGTGCTGCTAAAGAGTATGTCTTAGAATATCAGAAATAGCAGCAAATAAAAGGCCAGATTACAAGTTGAGCGCAAAATATAGCTTCCGCAAAAGCAAAATTTGCATTCCACTTAGTAATACCAACACACGCAAATGTGCGCTGGTATTACAAGTGGGGTGCAATGCAAACACGACCTTACGTGTTTACAAGAATGCGCTTCCATAGGTGGGTAAGTAGCGCAGCAATGGGCAGCAAAATGTAAATATATATGTATATGAATATATAGTTATGTGTTAATATGTATATATACACATATTAACACATAACTATATACGTGTATAAGCATATACATATATATTTACAGGGAATACACAGTTCCCATAGACCGCAAAGTAGAGGCACTTTTCAGTGTCGTTATTTTTCTAACACCCCACACCCACCAACTTTAGCTTCTTATAACTGCTTTGTGAAGTTACTTTATTAAAAAAAAAGATGCTACCATTTCTCTTGCAAGATGTATCGAGTCCACGGATTCATCCAATACTTGTGGGATATTCTCCTTCCCAACAGGAAGTGGCAAAGAGAGCACCCACAGCAGAGCTGTCTATATAGCTCCTCCCTTAGCTCCACCCCCAGTCATTCTCTTTGCCTACTCTAAGTACTAGGAAGGGTAAAGTGAGTGTGGTGACAAAAATGTTAGTTTTTATTTTCTCAAGCAAAAGTTTGTTATTTTAAATAGTACCGGTGTGTACTATTCACTCTCTGGCAGAAAAGGGATGAAGATTTCTGCAAGGAGGATGATGATCTTAGCACTTTGTAACTAAGATCCACTGCTGTTCTCACAAAGGATGAGGAGTACAGGAAAACTTCAGTTGGGGTAACGGTTTGCATGCTAGGCTGCATTGTGTGGCTTATTTAAGGGTTATTAACCCACATGGCTAGTTTAGAAACACTTTGGTGTGTTTCTTTTAGGCCCCACTAACATCGAGTGAGGTAGGAGGGGCCTATTTTTGCGCCTCAGTTGCGCAGTTTCTTTTACTCTGAAGACATCCAACTGCTTCTCCAGAGGGTCCTGCTGTGTTTGAGGGCCTAAAAGAAGTTTTTCCCCCACATATTTATCCTAAAGGGCAGGTAGGCGCCACAGCAGAGCTGTGGCAAGGTGCTGAATGTTTTTATACCGGTTTTTGACGTTTTGTCAATCCGGTTTTTACATTAAGGGGTTAATCGTTTATTTGTCTGGCTGTGCAAACTTACTAAGGCTTTATGATTCTACTGTAAAAATTTCATAAAGTTTACTGCTTTTTTACACTGTTTTGCATGTTTGCTTGTTTCATTACTAGCCTGTTTAACATGTCTGACATCAAGGAAAATCCTTGTTCAATGTGTTTAGAAGCCATTGTGGAACCCCCTCTTAGAATGTGTCCCACTTGCACTGATATGTCTATAAATTATAAAGAGCATATTATAGCACTTAAAAATATAGCAATAGATGATTCTCAGACAGAAAATGAGGGTTTGCCATCTAGCTCTCCCCAAGTGTCACAACCAGTAACGCCCACACAAGTGACGCCAAGTACCTCTAGTGCGTCGACTTCATTTACTTTACAAGACATGGCCACAGTTATGAATACAACCCTCACAGAGGTTTTATCTAAACTGCCTGGTTTACAAGGAAAGCGTGACAGCTCTGGGTTAAGAGCAAATGCTGAGCCTTCTGATGCTTCAGTAGCCATATCCGATATACCCTCACAATGTTCTGAAGTAGAGGTAAGGGATTTGCTATCTGAGGGAGAGATTTCTGATTCAGGAAAGACGCTCCCTCAGACAGATTCTGATATGACGGCCTTTAAATTTAAGCTTGAACACCTCCGCTTGTTACTCAGGGAGGCATTAGTGACTCTGGATGATTGTGACCCTATAGTGGTCCCAGAGAAATTGTGTAAAATGGACAAATACTTAGAGGTTCCTGTTTACACTGATGTTTTTCCAGTCCCTAAGAGGATTGCGAATATTGTTACTAAGGAGTGAGATAGACCAGGTATACCGTTCGCTCCCCCTCCTGTTTTTAAGAAAATGTTTCCCATATCTGACACCATGCGGAACTCGTGGCAAACGGTTCCTAAGGTGGAGTTGGCTATTTCTACTCTCGCTAAGCGTACAACTATACCTATCGAAGACAGTTGTGCTTTCAAAGATCCTATGGATAAAAAATTAGAGGGTCTCCTAAAGAAAATTTTTGTTCATCAAGGTTTTCTTCTCCAACCTATTGCGTGCATTGTTCCTGTAACTACTGCAGCTGCTTTCTGGTTCGAGGCTCTAGAAGAGGCTCTTCAGATGGAGACTCCATTAGAGGATATTATGGATAGAATTAAGGCCCTTAAGTTGGCTAATTCTTTCATTACAGATGCCGCTTTCCAACTGGCTAAATTAGCGGCAAAGAATTCAGGTTTTGCCATTTTAGCATGCAGGGCGTTATGGCTTAAGTCCTGGTCTGCTGATGTGTCATCAAAATCTAAACTTTTGAACATCCCCTTCAAAGGAAAGACCCTATTCGGGCCTGAACTGAAAGAGATTGTTTCAGACATCACTGGAGGGAAAGGCCACGCCCTCCGTCAGGATAAAACAAATAAAATGAGGACCAAACAAAATCATTTTCGTTACTTTCGGAACTTCAAGGGTGGTCCCGCTTCAGCTTCCCCTGCTGCAAAGCAAGAGGGGAATTTTGCCCAATCCAAGTCAGTCTGGAGACCTAACCAGGCTGGGAACAAGGGTAAACAGGCCAAGAAGCCTGCTGCTGCCTCCAAGACAGCATGAAGGGGTAGCCCCTGATCCTGGACCGGATCTAGTAGGGGGCAGACTCTCTCTCTTCGCTCAGGCTTGGGCAAGAGATGTTCACGATTCCTGGGCTTTAGAAATTGTGTCCCAGGGATATCTTCTGGACTTCAAAGACTCCCCCCAAGGGGGAGATTTCACGTTTCTCAGTTGTCTGCAAACCAGACAAAGAGAGAGGCGTTCTTACGCTGTGTAAAAGACCTGCATACCATGGGAGTGATCCACCCAGTTCCAAAAGCGGAACAAGGGCTAGGTTTTTACTCAAACCTGTTTGTGGTTCCCAAAAAAGAGGGAACTTTCAGACCAATCTTGGATCTCAAAATTCTAAACAAATTCCTCAGAGTCCCATCATTCAAGATGGAGACTTTCCGGACTATTCTACCTCTGATCCAGGAGGGTCAATATATGATTATCGTGGACTTAATGGATGCGTATCTACACATCCCTATTCACAGAGATCATCATCAATTCCTCAGATTCGCCTTTCTGGACAGTCATTACCAGTTTGTGTATAATGAAATAGAGAAGGCGCCACATAGCATAATTCCGTATATTATATCAGATGAAAGCCTGATGAAACAGTACATGATACTGAGAAACGCGTTGCTGTGTTTTTAATGTGTTGTAATAAACACTTTTAATATATACAACTTGCTACGTTGTATCTTCTTGGACATCCTTTTGGAGTCATATTATACCTCTGCTGGAGGCGGGACGGTGCCTTCCTGACTGATAGCCCGTTTGGTGAATACCTTTCTTGGCTTGCAGGAATCTTTGCCCAGGAGGAGAGTTTACCGGACAACTCGGAGGTTCCGGTCTGCCTAGCTAGCACTACATCTTGGTGCTTTTATACACGTGAGTGGTTCTAAACTACTATCTTAAAATCTGATATAATATACGGAATTATGCTATGTGGCGCCTTCTCTATTTCATTATAGATTAACCTGTTGTGGATGGCCTTATACATCGAGGAGAGCTGCCTCACACCTTTATAACCTTAAAGGGATTCTTTGGACTTTATTTTGGACGTTTTTTTATCTTTTGTCTATTTGGACATTCTGTATTACAGTTTGTATGTTATGAGCTAAGTTGTTCTTGTATGTTTATGCACAAGTACTACTATTTCTGGAACTTATTTATTGTGAACATTGAATATATGTGTTTTGAATCTTGTTGACCACATATTATAATAATTTTGTTCAGCATCATTATATTTAGATAGCGCCCCTATTTTATATAATATTGTGTTATCCTCTATAGGATATACACACATATATATATATATATATATATATATATATATATATATATATATATATATATATATATATTATTACCAGTTTGTGGCCCTTCCCTTCGGGTTGGCCACGGCTCCCAGAATTTTCACAAAGGTGCTAGGGTCCCTTTTGGCGGTTCTAAGACCGCGGGGCATAGCAGTGGCGCCTTATCTAGACGACATCTTAATTCAGGCGTCGACTTTCCAGCTAACCAAGTCTCACATGGACATCGTGTTGGCTTTTTTGAGATCTCACGGGTGGAAGGTGAACATAAAAAAGAGTTCTCTCTTCCCTCTCACAAGAGTTTCCTTCCTAGGGACTCTGATAGACTCGGTAGAAATGAAAATATTTCTGACGGAGGTCAGAAAATCAAAACTCTTAACCACTTGCCGAGCTCTTCATTCAATTCCTCGGCCATCAGTGGCTCAGTGTATGGAGGTAATAGGACTCATGGTAGCGGCAATGGACATAGTTCCTTTTGCCCGCCTACACCGCAGACCACTGCAACTATGCATGCTCAAACAGTGGAATGGGGATTATGCAGATTTATCTCCTCAAATACATCTGGATCAGGAGACCAGAGATTCTCTTCTCTGGTGGTTGTCTCAGGACCACCTGACTCAGGGTATGTGTTTCTGCAGGCCAGAGTGGCTCATAGTAACGACAGATGCCAGCCTGCTAGGCTGGGGTGCAGTCTGGAACTCCCTGAAAGCACAGGGCTTATGGTCTCGGGAGGAATCTCTTCTTCCGATAAACATTCTAGAACTGAGAGCGATATTCAATGCGCTTCAGGCATGGCCTCAGCTTGCTGCGGCCAAATTCATCAGGTTTCAGTCGGACAACATCACGACTGTAGCTTATATCAATCATCAAGGAGGAACAAGGAGTTCTCTAGCGATGATGGAGGTAACCAAAATAATCCGATGGACAGAGGATCACTCTTGCCATCTCTCAGCAATCTACATCCCAGGAGTAGAGAACTGGGAGACAGATTTTCTAAGTCATCAGACTTTTCATCCGGGGGAGTGGGAACTCCATCTGGAGGTATTTGCTCAGCTGATTCAGCTATGGGGCACACCAGAATTGGATCTGTTGGCGTCCCGTCAGTATGCCAAACTTCCTTGTTACGGGTCCAGGTCCTGGGATCCCAAGGCGATGCTGATGGATGCTCTAGCAGTGCCTTGGTCCTTCAATCTGGCCTATGTATTTCCACCGTTTCCTCTCCTCCCTCGTCTGGTTGCCAGAATCAAGCAGGAGAGAGCTTCGGTGATTCTGATAGCGCCTGCGTGGCCACGCATGACTTGGTATGCAGACATAGTGGACATGTCATCTGTTCCACCGTGGACTCTGCCAATGAGGCAGGACCTTCTAATCCAAGGTCCTTTCAAGCATCCAAATCTAATTTCTCTGCGTCTGACTGCTTGGAGATTGAATGCCTGATTTGATCAAAGCGGTCATTGATACCCTGATTCAAGCTAGAAAGCCTGTCACCAGGGTGATCTATCATAAGATATGGCGAAAATATCTTTATTAGTGTGAATCCAAGGGTTACTCATGGAGTAAGATTAGGATTCCTAGGATATTGTCTTTTCTCCAAGAAGGATTGGAGAAGGGATTATCAGCTAGTTCCTTCAAAGGACAGATATCTGCTTTGTCTATTCTTTTACACAAACGTCTGGCAAGTGTCCCAGACGTTCAGGCGTTTGGTCAGGCTTTAGTCAGGATCAAGCCTGTATTCAAACCTGTTGCTCCACCTTGGAGCTTAAACTTAGTTCTTAAAGTTCTTCAAGGGGTTCCGTTTGAACCTATGCATTCCATAGGTATTAAGCTTCTATCTTGGAAAGTTCTGTTTTTAGTAGCTATCTCTTGGGCTCGAAGAGTTTCTGAGTTATCTGCTTTACAGTGTGACTCACCTTATCTTGTTTTCCATGCTGATAAGGTGGTTTTGCGTACCAAACCTGGATTCCTTCCTAAGGTTGTTTCTAATAGGAATATCAATCAGGAAATTGTTGTTCCTTCTCTGTGTCCTAATCCTTCTTCCAAGAAGGAACATCTGTTGCACAATCTTGATGTGGTTCGTGCTTTAAAGTTCTACTTACAAGCAACTAAAGATTTTCATCAAACATCTTCGTTGTTTGTTGTCTATTCTGGTAAGCGGAGAGGTCATAAGGCTACGGCTACCTCTCTTTCTTTTTGGCTGAAAAGCATCATCCGTTTGGCTTATGAGACTGCTGGCCAGCAGCCTCCTGAAAGGATTACTGCTCATTCTACTAGAGCAGTGGCTTCCACATGGGCTTTTAAAAATGAGGCTTCTGTTGAACAGATTTGTAAGGCGGCGACTTGGTCTTCGCTTCATACTTTTTCCAAATTTGATACTTTTGCTTCTTCGGAGGCTGTTTTTGGGAGAATGGTTCTACAAGCAGTGGTGCCTTCTGTTTAGGTACCTGTCTTGTCCCTCCCTTCATCCGTGTTCTAAAGCTTTGGTATTGGTATCCCCCAAGTATTGGATGAATCCGTGGACACGATACATCTTGCAAGAGAAAACAGAATTTATGCTTACCTGATAAATTTCTTTCTCTTGCGATGTATCGAGTCCACGGCCCACCCTGTCTATTTAAGACAGGTAGTATATTTTTATTTAAAAAACTTCAGTCACCACTGCACCCTATAGTTTCTCCTTTTTCTTCCTAGCCTTCGGTCGAATGACTGGGGGGTGGAGCTAAGGGAGGAGCTATATAGACAGCTTTGCCGTGGGTGCTCTCTTTGCCACTTCCTGTTGGGAAGGAGAATATCCCACAAGTATTGGATGAATCCGTGGACTCAATACATCGCAAGAGAAAGAAATTTATCAGGTAAGCTTAAATTCTGTTTTTTATTTTTTTAATAATTAATTAAATAATAAATAATTAATAATTACTACACTGTATTTTGGGGGCAATTGGGGGACATTTAGAAAATTAACCAGAGGTTTGACCTGTGGTTAATTTTCTGAGTGCTAATTGCTACCGCAAGCTCGTGGTAGCAATAACCAAACACTTGTAATGGCTGGTTATTTATCTCGCGCCTATTTATGGGGGCGCAATATATTAACGCTCTACTTGTAATCTAGCCCAAAGTGTCTGACTTCTAGTTCATGTCACATTTTGGCCATTTCATATGTTGAGAAGAATGCCGATTCCCTATCTATACTATAATCGCGTTTGTAACACGTCCGTTGGTGTCGCCAGTTGCACACGCATCCTCAAAGGAATGTTGGCTGTGCGAGTCAGCCAAAAGAATGTTGGCTGTGCGAGGCAGCCAAAAGAATGTTGGTTGCGTGAGGCAGCCAAAAGAATGTTGGCTGCGCGAGGCAGCCAAAAGAATGTTGGCTGCGCGACGCAGCCAAAAGATTCCACCTGGATGCAGCGAAGACTTCACCTTGCCATTTTCGGAATCCACCTGGATGCAGTGTAGGCATATGAATATAAAAGAAAAAAAAATCATAACAAAAAAACATAACCTCCCGCACAAAGTATTGACAAACACCTAAACCGCCAACCCCCACATCGCAAAATTATAAAGTAATTAACCCCTAATCCGGAAATAACATAATTTAAATATTAACCCCTAAACCGCCAACCCCCCACATCGCAATAAACCTAATTAACCTATTAACCCCTAAACTGCCAACCCCCCACAACACAAATAACTAATTTAATTACTAAGCCCCCTAACCTAACACCCCCCTAAATTAACCCTCAATACTAAGTTACACTTAAAATAATAAAACCTAACATTAAATTACAAAAATATTAATCTAAAATTACAAAAAAGAAACTCTAAAATTACAGAAAAAAAGAAACAAAATTATCAAAAATTAAAAAAAGGAAATTTATGCTTACCTGATAAATTGATTTCTTCTACGATACGACGAGTCCACAGATTTCATCCTTACTTGTGGGATATTATCCTCCTGCTAACAGGAAGTGGCAAAGAGCACCACAGCTGTATATATAGCTCCTCCCTTCCCCTCCACTGCCAGTCATTCGACCGAAGGTTATAGGAAGAGAAAGGAAAAGCTAAAAGGTGCAGAGGTGACTGAAGTTGTAAATAATAAAAATATAATCTGTCTAAAATTGACAGGGAGGGCCGTGGACTCGTCATATCGTAGAAGAAATCAATTTATCAGGTAAGCATGCATTTCCTTTTCTTCTACAAGATATGACGAGTCCACGGATTTCATCCTTACTTGTGGGATACAATATCAAAGCTACAGTACATGGATGAAAAGGAGGGACAAGACAGAGACCTAAACGGAAGGCACCACTGCTTAAAGAACTTTTCTCCCAAAAACAGCCTCAGAAGAAGCAAAAGTATCAAATTTGGAAAATTTGGAAAAAGTATGAAGGGACGACCAAGTCGGAGCCTTACAAATCTGTTCAACAGATGCATCGTTTTTAAAGGCCCATGTGGAAACCACAGCCATAGAAGAATGAGCCGCAATTCTTTCAGGAGGCTGCTGTCCAGCAGTCTCATATGCTAGGCGGATGATACTCCTCAGCCAAAAAGAAAGAGAGGTAGCCGTAGCTTTCTGAACCCTACGCTTTCCAGAATAAACAATGAATAATGAAGATGATTGACGGAAATCCTTAGTTGCCTGTAAGTAAAACTTTAAGGCACGGACCACGTCCAGGTTATGTAACAGACGCTCCTTCTTAGAAGAAGGATTAGGACACAAGGAAGGAACAACAATTTCCTGATTAATATTCTTATTTGAAACTACCTTAGGAAGAAAACCAGGTTTGGTACGTAAAACCACCTTATCAGAATGAAATATGAGATAAGGCGAATATCTATGGAATGCATAGGTTCAAACGGAACCCCTTGAAGAACTAAATTCAAACTCCAGGGAGGAGTAATTGGTCTAAATACAGGCTTAATTCTAGATAGAGCCTGACAAAAAGACTGAACATCTGGCACATCTGCCAAACGCTTGTGAAACAAAATTGATAAAGCAGAAATGTGTCCCTTTAAGGAACTTGATGATAACCCTTTCTCCAATCCTTCTTGGAGAAAAGACAAAATCCTGGGAATCCTAACTTTACTCCACGAGTAACCCTTGGATTCACACCAATAAAGATATTTATGCCATATCTTATGATAGATCTTTCTAGTGACAGGCTTTCTAGCCTGTATCAAAGTATTGATGACCGAATCAGAGAATCCTCGCTTAGATAAAATCAAGCGTTCAATCTCCACGCAGTCAGCTGCAGAGAAATTAGATTTGGATGTTGGAAAGGACCTTGAATGAGAAGATCCTATCTCAAAGGAAGTTTCCACGGTGGCAGAGAGGACATGTCCACTAGATCCTCATACCAAGTCCTGCATGGCCATGCAGGCGCTATCAGGATTACTGAAGCTCTCTTCTGTTTGATTCGAGCAATCACACGTGGAAGGAGAGGAAACGGTGGAAACACATAAGCTAGGCTGAACGACCAAGGCATCTATCAGTTTGGCCTGAGGATCCCTCGACCTGGATCCGTATCTTGGAAGCTTGGCATTCTGTCGAGATGCCATCAGATCCAATTCCGGTCTGCCCCATAGGAGAATCAGTGAGGCAAATATCTCCGGGTGGAGTTCCCACTCCCCCGGATGAAAGGTCTGTCGACTTAGAAAATCTGCTTCCCTTTTCTCTACTCCTGGGATGTAGATTGCTGACAGATAACAAGAGTGGGCCTCCACCCATCGGATTATCTTGGAAACTTCTATCATCGCTAAGGGACTCCTTGTTCCCCCCTGATGACTGATATATGCCACAGTCGTGATGTTGTCCGACTGGAATCTGATGAATTTGTTTGAAACCAATTGAGGCCACACCTGAAGCGCATTGAATATTGCTCTCAATTCCAGTCCAAACACCCTGAGCCTTCAGGGAATTCCATACTGCACCCCAGCCCAGAAGGCTGGCATCTGTTGTCACTATCATCCACGAGGGTCTGCGGAAACAAGTCCCCTGGGACAGATGATCCGGTGACAACCACCAAAAAAGAGAGTCTCTGGTCTCTTGATCTAGATTTATCTGAGGAGATAAATACGCATAATCCCAATTCCACTGTCCGAGCATGCATAGTTGCAGTGGTCTGAGATGAAAGCGAGCAAACGGAATGATGTCCATTGCCACCACCATTAGTCCAATTACCTCCATACACTGAGCCACTGATGGCCGAGGAATGGACTGAAGTGCTCGGCAAGTATTTAGAATCTTTGATTTTCTGACCTCCGTCAGAAATATTTTCATGTCTACCAAGTCTATCAGAGTTCCCAAGAAGGGGACCCTTGTCTGTGGAACTAGTGAACTCTTCTCTATGTTCACCTTCCAACCGTGAGTTCTCAGGAAAGACAACACCGTGTCCGTGTGAGATTTTGTCAATTGATACGTTGACGCCTGGATCAGAATATCGTCCAGATAAGGCACCACTGCTATGCCTCGTGGTCTGAGAACCGCCAGAAGAGACCCTAGAATTTTTGTGAAGATTCTGGGTGCTGTGGCCAACCCGAAAGGAAGAGCCACGAACTGATAATGTTTGTCCAGGAAGGCAAATCTTAGAAACTGATGATGATCCTTGTGGATAGGAATATGAAGATAAGCATTCTTCAAGTCCACGGTAGTCATATATTGACCCTTCTGGATCATTGGCAAGATTGTTCGTATAGTCTCCATCTTGAACGATGGGACAATGGGTAGTTTAGGTTTTTTCTAGTCTTAGGTTTTTTTTATTTTGGGGGGGTTGGTTGGGTGGGGGGTTTTACTGTTAGGGGGTAAGTGGTAATTTTTTTAAAAGTAAAAGAGCTGTTTTACTTAGGGCAATGCCCTACAAAAGGCTCTTTTAAGGGCTATTGATAGTTTAGCATTAGATTAAGGGGTGTTTTTATTTTGGGGGGATTTTTTTTATAGGGGTATTAGTTTAGGTTTAAATTTTTTATTTTGGATAGCTTTGTTTATTTTTTTTCTGTAATTTTGCATTTTTTATTTTGAGTAAAATCAGCTTGGGGGGTTGTATTTTTTTAAACATAGACTGCCCTCTGGGCAGGCTTATTGCCTAGTATACAATATCTGGGGACTTGCCTGCAAATAATTGTTTAGCTGGATGACAGTAACAGAACTTCTAAAGTAAGATTAAAAATCCATTGTGTCTCATTAATCCCTGATCTGTACATCTACACTTGATTATGTTATGTATGAATGTTATATTAGTACTAAATGTAATTGTGCTTTTCCAGTGATCACAATCCCGAAATGTTTCCGTCATTAATACCCGTCAAGCTGAAAATTTTAATCCAAAAACCAACAGGGCCTGTATGTTGATTGATCCCATTTGATAATGTGTAGTGATGCTAATAGGCAGTATATGTGCAATTATTCTGTTGTGCTCCAAAACCATACACTGTAGATATGTGTGTTTGTCTTTTTAAGGGATTAGGACTGAGACAATAGGTCATGTACTGTATATTTGTTGGGTTATTGATCTCACTCATTTTTATTAGTGTAAAGGTGCTTGTTATTCATTTTTTTTTAACTTTAATTGATTGAGCAGGTAGTGTTTGGATCTATTTGGATCTCTTTCTAACATTAATCAACATGGTGGTTGTAATGTCAATGTATTTTGGTCATGCGTAAAATCAATGATCCATACTGTTGTCCAGGGTTTATCAACTATGCATTTACACATTTTTCATTTATCAAATCTCACAACTAAATAACTTAAGTATCATAAATCAACATCAAAAAGGGCTCATCTACAGATAAATATAAAAAGACAGATTGTGATAAAGACCTAAATTCCTTCTGTTCATATGAGTGTTCCTGTTAAGTTCTAATTTAGGAAGAGGAGTTATTTTTTAAAGACTTTTCTTAAAGCCATTTTCTTCCATCATCTTAAAATGACATGAAACCCAAACGTCTCTTCATGATTCAGATAGAACATACATTTGTAAACAACTTTACAATTTACTTCTATTATCAATTTTGCTTCTTTATTAAGGGAGCAGCAATGAACTAATGGGAGTTAGGTTAACACATCGGTAAGCCAATTACAAGAGGCATATATGTACAGCCACCAATCAGCAGCTAGCTCCCAGCTTCTGAGCCTACCTAGGTATGCTTTTCAATAAAAGGATACCAAGATAACAAACCAAATAAGATACAATAAGTAAAATGGAAAGTTGTTTAATATTGCATGCTTTATCTGCATTATGAAATAAATATGTTGAGTTTCATGTCACTTTAACAAGCATTAACTAGCAGGTAAAGACCTTGAGGAAAACAATTAGAATTCTGTAGAATGTCGTAATATTAATTGTGATCTAGAATTCAAATAGTAAAATTCAAAATGTTGAATGTGAATCCAACAGATACTACTGTGATATATAGTAGATGAAAAACTTGTATTATGCGTGCAAGTTAGCACAGGTGCGATATTGGTTATCACAACCTGCGCTAACAATAGCGCACCACTTGTACTCTAGCCCAGAATAAATAATCGAAGAAGAGCAAGCTATCTGAACATGGATTTGCATTGATCTGTAAGATAAAAAAACACGTCTACAAAGACTCAAAAATATAAGAGCTTTCTGAAAATGTATTCTCCAACCATTCCTGTGAAGAACAGAAAACTATTTTGGTTCAGATTCCATATTTTCGCTGTATTTTTAACAGAGAATTTTTTTGGTTCCATTTATGAAACTGAGGTTTTAAAACATATAAAGGAGATTCCAGAAACTATACAAAAAATCTAAGAACTAAAGTAAGTCCCAAAGAAAGAGCCATAAACAGAAGAACTTTTGTATAGAAGAGAAGTTAGGAACTGGTGTTGGTCCTTGAGGATAGGAATATGAAGGAAAGCGTAATTCAAATCCATTGTGAACAAAAAAGAACCACACAAAACTAGGGTAAAATGGACCAAACAGACTCCATCTTGAGAGTAGGAACTCTAGAAAACTGTATAAAGTTCCCTCTTTCTTACAGACAAAAACAAAATGGATTAAAAGCCTTTATCCTATTGCAAAAATTGGAACCAGCACTGCCACCTTCTAGATTCCAGGTCAAAGGCTGAGAAAAGAACTCATGACTGTACAGGATCTTTCAGAAAAGCTACTGAAGGAAATGTAGGTCTGAAGTCCATACTGTACCAGGAGGCAAATGTGATTAGAATCCAGATATTTTTTTTATTTTTTTTATTTATATTTTTATTGAGGATATAGCTTACAAATTTCCAGATATAAAATGTAAACCAAAAAATTATACTTAACAAGAAACCAAACCCTTCTTATTACATTACTAAAGGTAACAAGTAATGCAGGTCATCAAGTAGATCTTACAGTATATGTTAAATTACACATATCATATAACAGGGAAATATAATCACAATTATGCCCACATTAGCTATATTATCCTCTTTTCTATTTATATAACTATAAATGATAAAATAAGAAGAGTGACCCCCAAATGTAAATATCAAGGTTTATGGGGGGAAAAAACAAAAAAAAACGTGTTCCCTCTTAAAATAAACAATCGCCTCTCTTGGGCTCTTAACATAAAGGAAGAGTAGAAAGAGGGGCTATAGGGGTCACTCCATGATTATTAAATATATAGGGCCACTCTTGGACCCCTACCACATATATACATAGGAATGTAGACAATATGAACTAGAAAAATACAAAACCAACACCATCAACAGTGATATGCTAAAAAAAACAAAAAAAAAAAACGGAAAAAAAACCTTGGTTTAAGTAACTGTAAAGATCAATGTTGCAGACTGTAAAAGGAGGTCCGAGATTGATCCTTTTAAGCCAACGATATAACATCTTAGGGGGTATGGAGCTATGAATATACATATTTGAGATGGTATACGAATGCCAGAGGAGTTATACCACCTGACTGTTAACGCTGATAAGGGCAGAGGGATTAAATGGACCTAACCTATCAATAGACCTAAGAGTAAAATTGAGGTTAGCACAAATAAATAAGAAAAAAAACAATAGACAAGGACTCCATGGGGTGGGACAAATAGCGCAATTATTACGAACGGAACTTTGTGCATAATATCAAATCCTCCACATGGGCTATGTCCCTATGTGCATTGCATGGTTAACTGTTATTAAAAGTGGAATACAACATACCAGACACATATTGTTAGCTTAAGATAAATTACAGACATACTTATGTGACCATCATTAAGCACTTATAGACAAAATGAAAACGATAAGTATATATGGGACACAGCTAACAAGTCCCGAGGTGTGAGAGTCAGTACAGCAGTCCCACCGAGTGGTTAATTGACTCCTAGTTAACAGGATAATAAACTACCCCACTCCTGATCTGAGGCACAGAGACAGTTTGAGACCGCTCAGGTGGATCTCGAGTGTGGATGTGATCCTGTACTGTGCTTCATATACTGAAACAAGGGATCTCTCTGATTCAAATGACCGCTGCTTCAGGCTTAGACTCCTAGTTCCACCTCGGGTGTAATGCAACACCTCGCTCAGGACAGCTCTTATCAGCTTGAAGTCAGGGCCTTGACCAAACTCCATTCCAGCTAGATGATCTTTCTCCTTTTTTTGTTTTCGAGACAGGTTTGGGGTCATGGAGCGGGTCTCAATGGTAACCGGATTGCAGGGTATACCTCCATGTCTTTTCTTTGCGACCTCCTCACTCCAAACCCTTCTTATTACATTACTAAAGGTAACAAGTAATGCAGGTCATCAAGTAGATCTTACAGTATATGTTAAATTACACATATCATATAACAGGGAAATATAATCACAATTATGCCCACATTAGCTATATTATCCTCTTTTCTATTTATATAACTATAAATGATAAAATAAGAAGAGTGACCCCCAAATGTAAATATCAAGGTTTATGGGGGGAAAAAACAAAAAAAACGTGTTCCCTCTTAAAATAAACAATCGCCTCTCTTGGGCTCTTAACATAAAGGAAGAGTAGAAAGAGGGGCTATAGGGGTCACTCCATGATTATTAAATATATAGGGCCACTCTTGGACCCCTACCACATATATACATAGGAATGTAGACAATATGAACTAGAAAAATACAAAACCAACACCATCAACAGTGATATGCTAAAAAAAACAAAAAAAAAAAACGGAAAAAAAACCTTGGTTTAAGTAACTGTAAAGATCAATGTTGCAGACTGTAAAAGGAGGTCCGAGATTGATCCTTTTAAGCCAACGATATAACATCTTAGGGGGTATGGAGCTATGAATATACATATTTGAGATGGTATACGAATGCCAGAGGAGTTATACCACCTGACTGTTAACGCTGATAAGGGCAGAGGGATTAAATGGACCTAACCTATCAATAGACCTAAGAGTAAAATTGAGGTTAGCACAAATAAATAAGAAAAAAAACAATAGACAAGGACTCCATGGGGTGGGACAAATAGCGCAATTATTACGAACGGAACTTTGTGCATAATATCAAATCCTCCACATGGGCTATGTCCCTATGTGCATTGCATGGTTAACTGTTATTAAAAGTGGAATACAACATACCAGACACATATTGTTAGCTTAAGATAAATTACAGACATACTTATGTGACCATCATTAAGCACTTATAGACAAAATGAAAACGATAAGTATATATGGGACACAGCTAACAAGTCCCGAGGTGTGAGAGTCAGTACAGCAGTCCCACCGAGTGGTTAATTGACTCCTAGTTAACAGGATAATAAACTACCCCACTCCTGATCTGAGGCACAGAGACAGTTTGAGACCGCTCAGGTGGATCTCGAGTGTGGATGTGATCCTGTACTGTGCTTCATATACTGAAACAAGGGATCTCTCTGATTCAAATGACCGCTGCTTCAGGCTTAGACTCCTAGTTCCACCTCGGGTGTAATGCAACACCTCGCTCAGGACAGCTCTTATCAGCTTGAAGTCAGGGCCTTGACCAAACTCCATTCCAGCTAGATGATCTTTCTCCTTTTTTTGTTTTCGAGACAGGTTTGGGGTCATGGAGCGGGTCTCAATGGTAACCGGATTGCAGGGTATACCTCCATGTCTCTTCTTTGCGACCTCCTCACTCTCCTTCTGTACAAAACTGTCAGCTGCAGCATGCATTGTTATGCTGCTCCCAGTGTCCCGGAAGGATGTCACTGCACAATCTACCTGGCATGTTGTCGCCACAGGCTCCATAAAGTGGGTGTCTTGTTGCAGGGCCGATTTGCCCTCCGAAGTATGCTGTAACCTCAGTGTCACGGTTTTGCAAACACTCCCCCATGTTAAATGTAAGGTCTCAGTAAAGTAAAACGCAGAAAGTGTTCCTGAAATAAACGGTCTACCGCCTTCAGTAGGGTTACGTGAGTCAACTCCATAAATATGATAAAGTTCACAGTATTTGCTGTGTCTTACAGTTTAAATTCAGCTCTTATAGCTGCTCAGCTTTTTCAGCTGCTGGACCCGACTGATCAGGAAATTGGTGAGGGCGAATGAGGATCCAGGCCGATGTTAGGCCTCCGCTGCGTACCTCATAAGTTCTGGTCTGCCAGGCTGGAAACTAGTATGAAAACTATACAATTCTACTCCTTTAGAGATAGACAACACAGTAGTACTTAGAGAAGCCTTGAATTTTAGTGCTAATGAGCTAATGATTCACAGCCGTAGTTGAAAAGCAGCCATTTTAGTCGGTGTTCAGACACGCCCCCAGAATCCAGATATTTTGCATATAATGTGACTAGGCCTTTTAAGAATGGAATAATCTACTGCATACCAGAATAAAATCTTGATAGAGGTACAAGTTATTTGAAAGAGGAAGAAGGTATCTTAGATTGTTTTACCTTATTCCAAATGACACTAGACTTCCAGGCTGCTCTGGAAAAATCAATTTTAGACTTCTTCCAAACACAGTAGAAATAATGGTACAGTAAGTAACCAAGGAAAATAAATCCTTACACAGAGATAAAGTCTATCATAAAGACCATGTCTGATGACCAAGAAATGAGCCATAGATTTTTGAGTGTACTGAAAAAATCATATATTAGCATTAATATGCACAATAACTAAAATTACATCTTCAAATAAGGAATATTTGCTGAATTTATAAGATTTAAATAGTTTTGAAAATGTTAAATAGTAGAAAACCTCTAAAACTAGATCAGATAGAGTTCCACATTAAAGTGAAAAGACTGCAATTTTGCCAGACATGTCAAAGCTTTGCAAACAGGGAACCCACTTGTAGAAAAGGCATTTTCAAAGAAAGAATCCAAATTTGTTTTCTATAGGGTCCCTGAAAAAAGGAACTATAATCAAAAGGAATAGTAAATCATATGGATAAAATGGAAATTGGCACGTCCACCATGTAAATGATTTCCTAAAGTTCTACAAAACAAGCTGATAAAGGGAATAGCTTTAAAAACTCAGAAAACTGAGTAGAAAAGTCCTGGCGAGACCCGTTTCTAGTAAATAAATATTGAAATGGCCTCATGGAAAAGGAAATCCAACTAGAGGTTTAGCAATGGTAGAAAAAAAACCCATCTAATCAAAATGTATGATAGAGTGTTGTTCTGCTAGATTTGGTTCTTGGACACTTAAAATATGAAAAAAAACTCTCATAGCAAGGATGGAGATGGTCTGTTTTGCTACCCAAAGGCAATTCTAAGGTCAGTGAGAATACCCACTAGGACACCTCTTAAAGGCATTAGCAGTCACATGTGTAAGATGACATGGGAATTGAACCTAAGCTTCTTACACATCCTGATTAGGAGAAGTCCTGATTAACAGAAAACATCTTACCTACAGAAGACAAAGCTGAGGAGTCAAGGTCTGAATTTTAAAGACATCCTTAACTGATCTATTCCACAATCAGTAACCAGATAATTTTACTGTAGAAAGTTACAGATTAAATCTATGCGCTGACTTGGAGGAGACTTAGCCATCCTAACTGTAGAAATTATAGAGCCCAGAAATTCTTGAATCCTAGAGCCAAATCTGTAGAACAATCTTGTACAATAGAAAACAAAGGGAGTACAAAATCTTTTAAAAAAGGAAAACAAAATAGTATTATATGCATATATAGATCCATACAGAATTGTAAAGCTAAACTGATAACTATATACAAATACACACTTAATTTAATTAAATAATTGATCAGTAGATCTACTTTATAAAGGATTTAAGGGGCCGATTTATCAAAGCGTCAATCTCTGTGCATTCGCTGGCGTCAATACGCTCACCAGACATCGCTGCCGCGAATCTACATACAACGCCCTTATTTATTAAAATCTCTATCAAAAACACGAGCGTCAAGTACGGAGCGATGAACATCGGACTGTTGATAAATAAGAGTTATAGGTGTCGCGAATATTCTGTTTTTTCCAACTTTATTTATACCACTTCATTACTGTCCATGAACAAGCAAATTTCTCAAAAGCTAATCTTTTATTTTTCATCTGTTAATGTCCAAGAAATGGCTAGTTTTATACCTGAACAAACAATAATATCTCATAGATTATTATTTTCTGATATATATTTTCACATAAATTAATGTATATTTGTATTTCTAAAAATCATGATATGCCTATCTCATGTTTTTTTATTTTTTTTAAATGATTATTAATGCTAGAATTTGTACATATATCTTTGCACATACTTGTGTGTGTATGTGTATATATATATATATATATATATATATATATATATATATATATATATATATATATACACACACACACACAGTATATAATATTCAAAACAGGCATGCACTCACTGGATTTGTGAAAAAAAGGTGCTTTTATTGGCACATCAAAAAACAGCTAACGTTTTGGGGATCAATCACCACTTGGTCTGATGAAGGGGTGATTGATCCCCGAAACGTTACCTGTTTTTTGATGTGCCAATAAAAGCACCTTTTTTTCACAAATCCAGTGAGTGCATGCTTGTTTTGAATTATATATTTACATTCGCCTGCACCCTGGTAGATGTAGTGGGAGTTTATTTTTTGTTGTTGTTGCTATATATATATATATATAAGGAATGGAAATAAGCACTCACTGGTCTTCAAACAGCAGTATCAACCAAAATCTTTATTGCGTGCTGTAACGACAATTGAAAAGTGAAAAAAGCTGCCTTTTACAGGCCCGAAACACCCTCCCTCAAATTTAGACCAATCAAGGCCATCCTGTGTACACACCCCAAATATACATAGATCCCATTGGATAATAAACATCATAGTGTAAAAAATTCATAATATTAAACACTTAAAAGTTAAACTGACCTCAGGGTCCCCAGACAGAACGAAAAAGTGGACCAAGGTGTATCAAATCGAATGTACAGCATAATGCACGGAAATCTGTTTAACAATTGCAAACATATAATCAACCAATCACTACCCAATCTTAGGTGTGATGTCATAATGTTCCGCCCCTAGCGTGAAAACTATTTATCAGCTCCCTAGCGCCGTATATCACTAGAGATCCAGGCAGCACAGCAAAAATTGACTCACATCATATTTCCAAATGTCCCAACCACAAATAAGTGTACCCTGTGAGGCAAAACACTTTATCATATTGACAAATGACGGTATACCTACAACGATGCCCAAAATACAGTTTTTGCAACATAAACAAAGAGAAGGGACAAAGGCATCGACACTGATCATCCATTGCCCAATCCCAAACTGAAATGTACCAAACCACTCTCATCGTCATAAAGAATCAGACAATCATTCACATATTGCAACATAAACAAAGAGGAGGGATATAGGCACTGGCACTTATCTTTCATTTCCCAATCACAAGCTAAAACGTACCAGACCACTCCCACCAGTGTGTAGTAGCCAACAAAAATTCATATGTTATAATATAAACATAGAGGAGGATCACAAGCACCGATACTAATCCCCCAGTGCCCAATTAGAAGATACAAGATATAACGTAACATACCACTCACACCAGCATACAACCAACTGGTAACCGACAGCATAGCGAATACCACAACAGTGAAGCAAAGGAGTATAGTCAACACAACCGTATACATGATGACCACACAGATTAACCTCCTCACACATAGTTAACTCCTCCGCAAACCTATACCACTGTAGTGTATATAATGGGAGCAACCAAGTATGTCAATCCCCAAGAAACCTAACATCAGCATAAATCACCAACCAGAGAACAACATAGCAAGCACCACATAAAGGGAGGGATACAACATCCAATATAACAAACCACAAGACCATCAATATATCCGTAGCACTATTAGCAGAAATCCACACCGAAATAAAGGGCCTCACAAACCCACCAATACAGCACCTTCTACACAAGACCAGAGGCAACACAATTCCCAACAAGAGGGGAACATCCCACAAGTGGAAACTAATCATAGTCAGAAACAATCATCACACCGTCAAAAAATGGAAATTAACCCATCACATAGTATATAGTTGTCCTATAATTGGTGGGTTTGTGAGGCCCTTTATTTCGGTGTGGATTTCTGCTAATAGTGCTACGGATATATTGATGGTCTTGTGGTTTGCTATATTGGATGCTGTATCCCTCCCTTTATGTGGTGCTTGCTATGTTGTTCTCTGGTTGGTGATTTATGCTGACGTTAGGTTTCTTGGGGATTGACATACTTGGTTGGTCCCATTATATACACTGCGGTGGTATAGGTTTGCGGAGGAGTTAACTATGTGTGAGGAGGTTGATCTGTGTGGTCATTGTGTATACGGTTGTATTGACTATACTCCTTTGCTTTACTGTTGTGGTATTCGCTATGCTGTCGGATACCAGTTGATTGTATGCTGGTGTGAGTGGTATGTTACGCTGTATCTTGTATCTTCTAATTGGGCACTGGCTGATTAGTATCGTTGCTTGTGATCTTCCTCTATGTTTATATTATAACATATGAATTTTTGTTGGATACTACACACTGGTGGGAGTGGTCTAGTACGTTTTAACTTGTGATTGGGAAATGAAAGATCAGTGCAGGTGCCTATGTCCCTCCTCTTTGTTTATGTTGCAATATGTGAATGATTGCCTGATTCTTTATGATGATGGGAGTGGTTTGGTACGTTTCAGTTTGGGATTGGGCAATGGATGATCAGTGTCGATGCCTTTGTCCCTCCTCTTTATTTATGTTGCAAAAAGTGTATTTTGGGCATCGCTGTAGGTATACCATCATTTGTCAATATGATAAAGTGTTTTGCCTCGCAGGGTACACTTATTTGTGGTTGGGACATTTGGAAATATGATGAGTCAATTTTTGCTGTGGTGCCTCTTGGATGTCTAGTAAAATACGGTGCTAGGGAGCTTATAAATAGTTTTCACGTTAGGGGCGGAACATTGTGACATCACACCTAAGATTGGGTAGTGATTGGTTGATTATATGTTTGCCATTGTTTCACAGATTTTCGTGCATTATGCTGTACATTCGATTTGATACAGACCCGATTACCTTGGTCCACTTTTTCGTTCTGTCTGGGGACCCTGAGGTCAGTTTAACTTTTAAGTGTTTAATATTATGAATTTTTTACACTATGACATTTATTATCCAATGGGATCTATGTATATTTGGGGTGTGTACACAGGATGGCCTTGATTGGTCTAAATTTGAGGGAGGGTGTTGGGGGCCTATAAAAGGCAGCTTTTTTTCACTTTTCAATTGTCAGAAGAAGGGACAGTGTTTGGTCCTGAAACGTTACAGCACGCAATAAAGATTTTGGTTGATACTGCTGTTTGAAGACCAGTGAGTGCTTATTTCCATTCCTTCTATTATTCTACAAGAGCACCCTGGCAGTTGTTGGGAGACAGTGGGAGTGCATACACACCTTTTCTTGTATGTATATACATATATATATGTGTGTGTGTGTGTGTGTGTTATGTCAGAAATCTTTTGCAAACATATTTACATGTCCCTAAATTCCTTTTTTTGTTAAAAATTTTTTTGTCTTTCATATATCTGTGTTTATTTATACCACTATATGTATATAGTGTAAATATTTTATTATTCTGAGCAAAAATAATTGTGAATGTAACATGTAATCAGGGTATCATATGTATTTATTTGCAATCAATGGATATTTTAAGAGCTGTGCCAGTTTTCTCTCTGCACCTGTGTAACCCCTCCTGATTGCAGTCTAGTTTTAAACACCACTCCTACACAGGTGTTATAATATGGGATGGCATATAACATGAGATTTCTTAATGAAAATTAAATTCAAGAGAAGGAAGAACACTGAAAATAGCATGACAGTAAAGAGGTGATTTTAATTTCTGTTGTATCAGATTCATAACAGTTTAATGTTAGGTAGACTATCCCTTTGAGCTATCAACTTAAGATTACATTGAATCAAACATCATTCGATTTTTAAAATCATTGTCTAAAATATTATACTGTGTGTCCTGTCATCATCAATGTTTACCTTTAATACTAATTTCACATATACTGTACATACTTTCAAAGTATAATACACAATGTAAAAACGGCACTTACAAGTTCTGATGAGTGATCAATGACACAAGTATCGAGCAATTTGATTTGTTAGTGATAGTATAAAATGTATATTTCAATCAGATTGGCTGATGTCATAAAGCATATGATTATGTATATCCCAATCAAAAGTGGTAGAAAACTTCACTAGTTTGTGGATTGTTTACGAGTTTGCGTCAAATTTGGTACGAAAAGTGTTGCGTTAAATTTGAGTGGAGAGTGGTACTTGTATTACATGCGTTAAACATAGTGCAAATAGATTTATCCAAAAAAATGAAGTTTATAGCTATATTATGTAATGTATTTATTTCATTTTTATCCCTATATCTACTAGTGCACCAAATTTGAAGCAATAATATTGTCCCCTTGCTTTGTAATGAGAGACAAAGATGTAACATAATCCATAAGTACTTTTATTATGTAATATGCTTCATTGTCCTGCAGCATCTAACATAACCTCTCTGTGTTTTCAGACTCCCCTTGATTTCTATGGCATTTGCCATCTCAAGGGTGACGGTTTGAACGTTATGTACGCTGTGGTGGAATAGACGCGAGCGTACCTGTTGAATGTTTGATAAATTGGGAAGAGGGTCAAATAGAGTCGAATGTGAATTCGAGACATCTGGAATGACGCTAGCATCTATTTGCGTCAGACTGATATCGCGCAAGCGTATATTACGTCACACATTTCAACATTTGACGATCTTGGCGCTTTAACTACGTCAGATCAACTTTGCGTCTAATTTGACTTGAGATTCCAGCGTATTATCAGTTGAAGCTTTGATAAATCGGCCCCTAAGTGTATAATATTGGGGCAGGCCCGGTGCTAGGTTTTTTTTGCTACACAGAAGAGGATACATTTTACCGCCCCCCCAAAATATATATATATATATATATATATATATATATATATAATACATGCATTAACCGGGGATCAGGACAGTAACAACAAATAGTGTAGGCAATCTATGACATTCAAGGAGTTTAATATTTATCAGCCAGTCAAATGAAGACAAATGTGAGGATACTCCCCCCCCCCCCCCAAAAAAAAAAAAAGAAGTGTAAATAACTGCAGGATTTTAGTATAGCCTGATATTGGGTTTTAATATACAGTGTATAATATAATATAATATATACACATTTATACACACACACACACATATATATATATATCACAGTTGCAAGAATAAGTATGTGAACCCTTTGGAATGATATGGATTTCTGCACAAATTGGTCATAAAATGTGATTTGATCATCATCTAAGTCACAACAATAGACAATCACAGTCTGCTTAAACTAATAACACACAAAGAATGAAATGTTGCCATGTTTTTATTGAACACACCATGTAAACATTCACAGTGCAGGTGGAAAAAGTATGTGAACCCTTGGATTTAATAACTGGTTGAACCTCCTTTGGCAGCAATAACTTCAACCAAACGTTTCCTGTAGTTGCAGATCAGACGTGCACAACGGTCAGGAGTAATTCTTGACCATTCCTCTTTACAGAACTGTTTCAGTTCAGCAATATTTTAGGGATGTCTGGTGTGAATCGCTTTCTTGAGGTCATGCCACAGCATCTCAATCGGGTTGAGGTCAGGACTCTGACTGGGCCACTTCAGAAGGCGTATTGTCTTCTGTTTAAGCCATTCTGTTGTTGATTTACTTCTGTGCTTTGGGTCATTGTCCTGTTGCAACACCCATCTTCTGTTGAGCTTCAGCTGGTAGACAGATGGCCTTAAGTTCTCCTGCAAAATGTCTTGATAAACTTGGGAATTCATTTTTCCTTCGATGATAGCAATCCGTCCAGGCCCTGACGCAGCAAAGCAGCCCCAAACCATGATGCCCCCACCACCATACTTCACAGTTGGGATGAGGTTTTGATGTTGGTGTGCTGTGCCTCTTTTTCGCCACACATAGTGTTGTATGTTTCTTCCAAACAACTCAACTTTGGTTTTATCTGTCCACAGAATATTTTGCCAGTACTGCTGTGGAACATCCAGGTGCTCTTGTGCAAACTGTAAACGTGCAGCAATGTTTTGTTTGGACAGCAGTGGCTTCCTCTGTGGTATCCTCGCATGAAATCCATTCTTGTTTAGAGTTTTATGTATTGTAGATTCGCTAACAGGGATGTTAGCATTTGCCAGTGACTCTTGTAAGTCTCTAGCTGACACTCTAGGATTCTTCTTCACCTCATTGAGCAGTCTGCACTGTGCTCTTGCAGTCATCTTTACAGGACGGCCACTTCTAGGGAGAGTAGCAGCAGTGCTGAACTTTCTCCATTTATAGACAATTTGTCTTACTGTGGACTGATGAACAGCAAGGCTTTTGGAGATACTTTTATAACCCTTTCCAGCTTTATGCAAGTCAACAATTCTTAATCGTAGGTCTTCTAAGAGCTCTTTTGTGCTAGGCATCATTCACATCAGGCAATGCTTCTTGTGAAAAGCAAACCGAGAACTGGTGTGTGTTTTTATAGGGCAGGGCAGCTGTAACCAACACCTCCAATCTCATCTCATTGATTGGACTCCAGTTGGCTGACAGCTCACTCCAATTAGCTCTTGGAGATGTCATTAGTCTAGGGGTTCACATACTTTTTCCACCTGCACTGTGAATGTTTACATGGTGTGTTCAATAAAAACATGGCAACATTTTATTATTTGTGTGTTATTAGTTTAAGCAGACTGTGATTGTCTATTGTTGTGACTTAGATGATGATCAGATCACATTTTATAACCAATTTGTGCAGAAATCCATATCATTCCAAAGGGTTCACATACTTTTTCTTGCAACTGTATATATATACATACATACAACAATTCTGAAAACATTGGGACAGCATGGGAATTGCAAAAAGAGTCATTTGAAAATTCAATTCTCCCTGTACTATATTGAAAACACATTATTAACACATTATTTGATGTTTTACTTTGTGAATTGAATGTATTTTTTAAACTATACACTCATTTAAAATCTGAGGCTCGCCAATCTGCCAGCAGATGCATCAGCGAATGAGAACAACATTCCCCAAAGACAAATCGGTAGGATTTTGGGCATTTCACCTTCTACAGTGCACAATAAAATTAAAAGATTCAAGGAATCCGGTCAAATCTCGGTGCGTAAAGGGCAAGGCTGAAAACCACTTTTGAATGCGCATGATCTCCAATCCCTCAGGCATTACTGTTTTCAAAAACTGACATGATTCTGTAATAGATATCCTGACATGGGCTCGGGAATACTTTGATAAACCTTTGTCAGTCAACACCATTTTCAGCTGCATCCACAGATGCAAGTTAAAGTGTCAGTAAACCTAAAAAATAATGTTATATAATTCTGCACATAGTGCAGAATTATATAACCTTATTTTAGTGCTATCGTTATAAAAGCTTTTTTCCATTTGAATTTTTTAAAAATATGCCGGTTTTACATTAAGTGCAGCTCGCTCCTGCTCTGTCTGACAGCAGGAGCGAGCTGCACTTAATGTTATGGCGCGGTCGGGCCAGGCTGTGACTATACAGCTGGCCCGATGCGCTGTGTAAAAAAAACAGACCCGCTCAGCAGAGAGCGGGTCTGTAAAACCTGCATATTTTTTAAAAATTCAAATGGAAAAAAAGCTTTTATAACGATAGCACTAAAATAATGTTATATAATTCTGCACTATGTGCAGAATTATATAACATTATTTTTTAGGTTTACTGTCCCTTTAAGGCTTTACTATGCAAAGCAGAAGCCATACATCAACACAGTCCAGAAGCGCTGCCGACTACTCTGGGCTCGGTCTCATCTGAGATGGACAGTAGCACAGTATAATCATGTTTTGTTGCCTGGCGAGTTAACATTTCAAATTGCTTTTGGACAAAACAGCCGTTGTGTTTGCCAGGCCAAAGAGGAAAAGGACCATCCAAGCTGTTATCAGCGTCAGGTCCAAAAGCAAGCGTCTGTCATGGTTTGGGGGGTGTCAGTGCCCATGACATAGGTAACTTTCACATCTGTGAGGGCACCATTAATGCAGAAAGATATGTATACATTTGGGGAAACATATGCTGCCATCCAGACGTCATTTTTTCCAGGGACGTCTGCATTTTCCAGCAGGACCACATTCTGCCCGTATTACAAGTGCATGGTTGCATAAGCATAGAGTGTTATGGCTAGCATGGCCTGCCTGCAGTCCTGACCTGTCTTCAATTGAGAATGTTTGGTGCATTATGAACCCCAAAATAAGGTAACAAAGGCCCCGTACAGTTGGGAAGCTGAAGACTTGCATAATGGATGAATGGATGAAAATTCCGCTTGCTAAACTTAACCAACTGGTGTCTTTAGTGCCAAATGCTTAATAAGTGTTACTAAAAGAAAAGGTGATGTTACACCGTGGTAAACAGTCAACTGGAGATTTTTTTATAATTATAATCTCTCCATTCTCTCTCTTAACTCTCTTTCTCAACTCCCTCCACTCTTTAATTTCTCTTTTTACCCTCTCTCTTCTCTCTCAAGCCATATCTTCTCTTTACACTCTTTCCCCTCTCTCATATCTCTTCACTCTTTTTTTCTCCATTCTGTCTTAATGAAAGTCAAAATGAAACTTGCATGATTCAGATAGAGCATGTAATTTTAAGACACTTTTAAATTCACTTCTATTTTCAAATGTGCTTCGTTCTCTTAGTATCCCTTGTTAAAAATGAATACGCACATATCATGCACTAGTGGGAGCTAGCTGCTAAGGCACACATTTGTCTCTTGTGATTGGCTGACTAGATGTGTTCAGCTAGCTGCCAGTAGTGCAATGTTGTTCATTCAACAATGGATAACAAGAGAATGAAGCAAATTTGATAATATAAGTAAATTGGAAAGTTGTTTAAAATTCTATCTGAATAAAAAATACATTTTTTTGGGTTTACTATCCCTTTAACTCTATATTCTTCTCCACTTCCACTTTTTCTCTACAGTCTCTCTATCTCTGCCCCGTTTACTCTCTCAGAAGTAACAGTCTAAGCACTATTGGGGTCCCTACACCCTTAGAGGAATAACATATCCTTGCACTTTCAGGGCTGTATAATATCCCTTTATATAATAGTTTTAGCACGTAGCCCAAAATGTGTAGTTGTCAGTGCTGCAATAGGAATGCTATTCTGCAAATACAATGTGCCAACTTTGCTACTTACAACAATCCACCAGATTCAGACTCAACATTCACTAACTAACTTCCACTCGCCAATGGCTAGTGGGCTAGTGGAAATTTTGAGCTCTCGTATATGTATTAATAAATATAACACAAGAACACACTGGGGATCAGAAGAGTGGCAACAATTAATCTAGGCAATCAATTGCATCCAAAAAGTTAATACTATACCCCCCCTCAAAAAAAAAGCACAACAAGTGTAAATAGCTGCAGGATTTACCAGCGCTCCAGCCTCCACTGGAAGAATTTCTGCACCAGCTTCATTGAAAAAGTGCACATTCTGGGGGGCGTGTCTTGACCGAGGCCATGAACAGCAGCTACTTCACAAAGCTCCTCAAGTTAACTTAACAACATGTTGAATGTCTCCGCTTAAGCTTGACATCCAGCATGGAAACTTATTAAGCTCGTAAAGGAGAAGATTTGAAGCTGAATGACATCTCTATTTTCATGATTTACCCTACTGAGTACAAATAGATGGAACTTGGAAAGTAGGCCGCGCTGCCATTATACGCATGCATCAGCCCCCCTCGGATACCCATATTACCCGAGTAGAGCAGTATTCATCTGCTATAACATATAACATAATTCAGGACATTACATACAGTTAAGAATATGGAGGAATTTCACACTATGCTGCAAGCTAAACTGAAGGTTTTGGGTCAATTGATAGATCGCAGGTTTATTGATCTAAGAGACACTTGCAGGGCATCGTGTCTAACGGGCTCACCGCTTGAAGTACAAGGAGACTCTCAAGAGCAGGTAGTCGCTACATGGCCTAAGAAACTTACAGACCCACGATCCGAGCTGACCTCACGTGCGATGTTGCACAGCTCTAGCCAAATGCTCCACTCCACAACTAGTAAACAAATCCTTCCTGTGGCACAGGACACAGACAGCGCTTCGTTGTCCTCGGCTTCCCAGGGTGGGGATGCGGCCGGTCCCAGCGGAGGGGGCGAGGATAATGTAGACATACAGGAAACATAATTTATGCTTACCTGATAAATTCCTTTCTTCTGTTGTGCGATCAGTCCACGGGTCATCATTACTTCTGGGATATAACTCCTCCCCAACAGGAAATGCAAGAGGATTCACCCAGCAGAGCTGATATAGCTCCTCCCCTCTACGTCAGTCCCAGTCATTCGACCAAGAATCAACGAGAAAGGAGTAACCAAGGGTGAAGTGGTGACTGGAGAATAATTTAAAAGATATTTACCTGCCTTAAAAAACAGGGCGGGCCGTGGACTGATCGCACAACAGAAGAAAGGAATTTATCAGGTAAGCATAAATTATGTTTTCTTCTGTTATGTGCGATCAGTCCACGGGTCATCATTACTTCTGGGATACCAATACCAAAGCAAAAGTACACGGATGACGGGAGGGATAGGCAGGCTCATTATACAGAAGGAACCACTGCCTGAAGAACCTTTCTCCCAAAAATAGCCTCCGAAGAAGCAAAAGTGTCAAATTTGTAAAATTTGGAAAAAGTATGAAGCGAAGACCAAGTTGCAGCCTTGCAAATCTGTTCAACAGAGGCCTCATTCTTAAAGGCCCAAGTGGAAGCCACAGCTCTAGTGGAGTGAGCTGTAATTCTTTCAGGAGGCTGCTGTCCAGCAGTCTCATAGGCTAAACGTATTATGCTACGAAGCCAGAAAGAGAGAGAGGTAGCAGAAGCTTTTTGACCTCTCCTCTGTCCAGAATAAACGACAAACAGGGAAGAAGTTTGGCGAAAATTTTTAGTTGCCTGCAAGTAGAACTTGAGGGCACGAACTACATCCAGATTGTGTAGAAGACGTTCCTTCTTTGAAGAAGGATTTGGACACAAGGATGGAACAACAATCTCTTGATTGATATTCCTGTTAGTAACTACCTTAGGTAAGAACCCAGGTTTAGTACGCAGAACTACCTTATCTGAGTGAAAAATCAGATAAGGAGAATCACAATGTAATGCTGATAACTCAGAGACTCTTCGAGCCGAGGAAATAGCCATTAAAAACAGAACTTTCCAAGATAACAATTTTATATCAATGGAATGAAGGGGTTCAAATGGAACACCTTGTAAAACGTTAAGAACTAAGTTTAAACTCCATGGCGGAGCAACGGCTTTAAACACAGGCTTGATCCTAGCTAAAGCTTGACAAAAGGCCTGGACGTCTGGATTTTCTGACAGACGCCTGTGTAACAAGATGGATAGAGCTGAAATCTGTCCCTTTAATGAACTAGCCGATAAACCCTTTTCTAAACCTTCTTGTAGAAAAGACAATATCCTAGGGATCCTAACCTTACTCCAGGAGTAACGTTTGGATTCGCACCAGTATAGGTATTTGCGCCATATTTTATGGTAAATCTTTCTGGTAACAGGCTTCCTAGCCTGGATCAGGGTATCAATAACCGACTCAGAAAAACCACGCTTTGATAAAATCAAGCGTTCAATTTCCAAGCAGTCAGTTTCAGAGAAGTTAGATTTTGATGTTTGAATGGACCCTGTGTCAGAAGGTCCTGTCTCAGAGGTAGAGACCAAGGTGGACAGGATGACATGTCCACTAGATCTGCATACCAAGTCCTGCGTGGCCATGCAGGCGCTATTAGAATCACTGATGCTCTCTCCTGTTTGATTTTGGCAATCAATCGAGGAAGCAGCGGGAAGGGTGGAAACACATAAGCCATCCCGAAGTTCCAAGGTGCTGTCAAAGCATCTATCAGAACCGCTCCCGGATCCCTGGATCTGGACCCGTAGTGAGGAAGTTTGGCGTTCTGGCGAGACGCCATGAGATCTATCTCTGGTTTGCCCCAACGTCGAAGTATTTGGGCAAAAATCTCCGGATGAAGTTCCCACTCTCCCGGATGAAAAGTCTGGCGACTCAAGAAATCCGCCTCCCAGTTCTCCACTCCCGGGATGTGGATTGCTGACAGGTGGCAAGAGTGAGACTCTGCCCAGCGAATTATCTTTGATACTTCCATCATTGCTAGGGAGCTTCTTGTCCCTCCCTGATGGTTGATGTAAGCTACAGTCGTGATATTGTCCGACTGAAACCTGATGAACCCCTGAGTTGTTAATTGGGGCCAAGCTAGAAGGGCATTGAGAACTGCCCTCAATTCCAGAATGTTTATTGGAAGGAGACTCTCCTCCTGATTCCATAATCCCTGAGTCTTCAGAGAATTCCAGACAGCGCCCCAACCTAGCAGGCTGGCGTCTGTTGTTACGATTGTCCAGTCTGGCCTGCTGAATGGCATCCCCCTGGACAGGTGTGGCCGATAAAGCCACCATAGAAGAGAATTTCTGGTCTCTTGATTCAGATTCAGGGTAGGGGACAAATCTGAGTAATCCCCATTCCACTGACTTAGCATGCACAATTGCAGCGGTCTGAGGTGTAGGCGTGCAAAAGGTACTATGTCCATTGCCGCTACCATTAAGCCGATCACCTCCATGCATTGAGCTACTGACGGGTGTTGAATGGAATGAAGGACACGGCATGCATCCTGAAGCCTTGTTAACCTGTCTTCTGTCAGGTAAATCTTCATTTCTACAGAATCTATAAGAGTCCCCAAGAATGGAACTCTTGTGAGAGGAAAAAGAGAACTTTTCTTTTCGTTCACTTTCCATCCATGCGACCTTAGAAATGCCAGAACTAACTCTGTATGAGACTTGGCAGTTTGAAAGCTTGAAGCTTGTATTAGAATGTCGTCTAGGTACGGAGCTACCGAAATCCCTCGCGGTCTTAGTACCGCCAGAAGGGCACCCAGAACCTTTGTGAAGATTCTTGGGGCCGTAGCCAATCCGAATGGAAGAGCTACAAACTGGTAGTGCCTGTCTAGGAAGGCAAACCGTAGATACCGTTGATGATCTTTGTGAATCGGTATGTGAAGGTAAGCATCTTTTAAATCCACTGTGGTCATGTACTGACCCTTTTGGATCATAGGTAAGATTGTCCGAATAGTTTCCATTTTGAACGATGGAACTCTTAGGAATTTGTTTAGAATCTTTAAATCTAAGATTGGCCTGAAAGTTCCCTCTTTTTTGGGAACCACAAACAGGTTTGAGTAGAACCCTTGTCCTTGTTCCGACCGCGGAACTGGATGGATCACTCCCATTAATAACAGATCTTGTACACAGCGTAGAAACGCTTCTTTCTTTATCTGGTTTGTTGACAACCTTGACAGATGAAATCTCCCTTTTGGGGGAGATAATTTGAAGTCTAGAAGGTATCCCTGAGATATGATCTCCAGCGCCCAGGGATCCTGAACATCTCTTGCCCAGGCCTGAGCGAAGAGAGAAAGTCTGCCCCCCACTAGATCCGGTCCCGGATCGGGGGCTCTCGGTTCATGCTGTCTTTGGGGCAGCAGCAGGTTTCCTGGCCTGTTTGCCCTTATTCCAGGACTGGTTAGGTTTCCAGCCTTGCCTGTAACGAGCAACAGCTCCTTCCTGTTTTGGTGCAGTGGAGGTTGACGCTGCTCCAGGTTTGAAATTCCGAAAGGGACGAAAATTAGACTGTCTAGCCTTAGCTTTGGCTTTGTCTTGAGGTAAGGGCCACGCCCTTACCTCCTGTAATGTCAGCGATAATTTCTTTCAACCCGGGCCCAAATAAAGACTGCCCCTTGAAAGGTATATTAAGTAATTTAGACTTAGAAGTAACATCAGCTGACCAGGATTTTAGCCACAGTGCTCTACGTGCCTGTATGGCGAATCCAGAGTTCTTAGCCGTAAGTTTGGTTAAATGTACTACGGCCTCCGAAATGAATGAATTGGCTAGTTTAAGGACTCTAAGCCTGTCCATAATGTCGTCTAGCGTAGATGAACTAAGGTTCTCTTCCAGAGACTCAATCCAAAATGCTGCCGCAGCCGTAATCGGCGCGATACATGCAAGGGGTTGCAATATAAAACCTTGTTGAACAAACATTTTCTTAAGGTAACCCTCTAATTTTTTATCCATTGGATCTGAAAAAGCACAGCTATCCTCCACCGGGATAGTGGTACGCTTAGCTAAAGTAGAAACTGCTCCCTCCACCTTAGGGACCGTTTGCCATAAGTCCCGAGTAGTGGCGTCTATTGGAAACATCTTTCTAAATATTGGAGGGGGTGAGAACGGCACACCGGGTCTATCCCACTCCTTAGTAACAATTTCAGTTAATCTCTTAGGTATAGGAAAAACGTCAGTACTCGCCGGTACCCGCAAAGTATTTATCCAACCTACACATTTTCTCTGGTATTGCAATGGTGTTACAATCATTGAGAGCTGCTAAGACCTCCCCTAGTAATGCACGGAGGTTCTCCAATTTGAATTTAAAATTTGAAATATCTGAATCCAATCTGTTTGGATCAGAACCGTCACCCACAGAATGAAGCTCTCCGTCCTCATGCTCTGCAAGCTGTGACGCAGTATCAGACATGGCCCTAGTATTGTCAGCGCACTCTGTTCTCACCCCAGAGTGATCACGCTTGCCTCTTAGTTCTGGTAATTTAGACAAAACTTCAGTCATAACAGTAGCCATATCATGTAATGTTATCTGTAATGGCCGCCCAGATGTATTAGGCGCCATAATATCACGCACCTCCCGGGCGGGAGATGCAGGTACTGCCGCGTGAGGCGAGTTAGTCGGCATAACTCTCCCCTCGCAGTTTGGTGAAATTTGTTCACATTGTACAGATTGACTTTTATTTAAAGTAGCATCAATACAGTTAGTACATAAATTTCTATTGGGCTCCACCTTGGCATTGGAACAAATGACACAGATATCATTCTCTGGGTCAGACATGTTTAACACACTAGCAATAACTTGCAACCTGGTTATAATCTTTTTTAACAAAAACGTACTGTGCCTCGGAGAGGTACTTAAACGATTAAATGACAGTTGAGATAATGAACTGAAACAGTTATAGCATCAAGTTTAAAATAACACAACTTTTAGCAAAGGTTTGTTCCCATTAGTAAATAACTAAATTTGACATAAAAAATTATAGAGTAACGTTTTTATTCACAGTCAATAAAAATTCTCACAGCTCTGCTGAGAGAATGTACCTCCCTTCAAAGAAGTTTGAAGACCCCTGAGATCTGTCAGTGAACCGGATCATGCAGGAAATATAATAGTAGCTGACTGGAATTTTTTGATGCGTAGCAAAAGAGCGCCAAAAACGGCCCCTCCCTCTCACACACAGCAGTGAGGAGAAACGAAACTGTCACAATTTAAAGCAGACAACTGCCAAGTGGAAAATAATGCCCAAACATTTATTTACTCAGTACCTCAGCAATGTAAACGATTCTACATTCCAGCAAAAACGTTTAACATGACAATATTTATTAAAAGGATTAGTGACCTTTAACAGAGTAGTTCCGGTGAAAAACCATTCCCAGAATACTGAAGTGTATACATACATGTCATTATAACGGTATAGCAGGATTTTTTCATCAATTCCATTCAGAAAATAAAAACTGCTACATACCTCAATGCAGATTCATCTGCCCGCTGTCCCCTGATCTGAAGCCTTTACCTCCCTCAGATGGCCGAGAACAGCAATATGATCTTAACTACTCCGGTTAAAATCATAGTAAAAACATAATTTATGCTTACCTGATAAATTCCTTTCTTCTGTTGTGCGATCAGTCCACGGGTCATCATTACTTCTGGGATATAACTCCTCCCCAACAGGAAATGCAAGAGGATTCACCCAGCAGAGCTGATATAGCTCCTCCCCTCTACGTCAGTCCCAGTCATTCGACCAAGAATCAACGAGAAAGGAGTAACCAAGGGTGAAGTGGTGACTGGAGTATAATTTAAAAAATATTTACCTGCCTTAAAAAACAGGGCGGGCCGTGGACTGATCGCACAACAGAAGAAAGGAATTTATCAGGTAAGCATAAATTATGTTTTCTTCTGTTATGTGCGATCAGTCCACGGGTCATCATTACTTCTGGGATACCAATACCAAAGCAAAAGTACACGGATGACGGGAGGGATAGGCAGGCTCATTATATAGAAGGAACCACTGCCTGAAGAACCTTTCTCCCAAAAATAGCCTCCGAAGAAGCAAAAGTGTCAAATTTGTAAAATTTGGAAAAAGTATGAAGCGAAGACCAAGTTGCAGCCTTGCAAATCTGTTCAACAGAGGCCTCATTCTTAAAGGCCCAAGTGGAAGCCACAGCTCTAGTGGAGTGAGCTGTAATTCTTTCAGGAGGCTGCTGTCCAGCAGTCTCATAGGCTAAACGTATTATGCTACGAAGCCAGAAAGAGAGAGAGGTAGCAGAAGCTTTTTGACCTCTCCTCTGTCCAGAATAAACGACAAACAAGGAAGAAGTTTGGCGAAAATTTTTAGTTGCCTGCAAGTAGAACTTGAGGGCACGAACTACATCCAGATTGTGTAGAAGACGTTCCTTCTTTGAAGAAGGATTTGGACACAAGGATGGAACAACAATCTCTTGATTGATATTCCTGTTAGTAACTACCTTAGGTAAGAACCCAGGTTTAGTACGCAGAACTACCTTGTCTGAGTGAAAGATCAGATAAGGAGAATCACAATGTAGGGCTGATAACTCAGAGACTCTTCGAGCCGAGGAAATAGCCATTAAAAATAGAACTTTCCACGATAACAATTTTATATCAATGGAATGAAGGGGTTCAAATGGAACACCTTGTAAAACGTTAAGAACTAAGTTTAAACTCCATGGCGGAGCAAACGGCTTTAAACACAGGCTTGATCCTAGCTAAAGCTTGACAAAAAGCCTGGACGTCTGGATTTTCTGACAGACGCCTGTGCAACAAGATGGACAGAGCTGAAATCTGTCCCTTTAATGAACTAGCCGATAAACCCTTTTCTAGACCTTCTTGTAGAAAGGACAATATCCTAGGGATCCTAACCTTACTCCAGGAGTAACGTTTGGATTCGCACCAGTATAGGTATTTGCGCCATATTTTATGGTAAATCTTTCTGGTAACAGGCTTCCTAGCCTGGATCAGGGTATCAATAACCGACTCAGAAAAACCACGCTTTGATAAAATCAAGCGTTCAATTTCCAAGCAGTCAGTTTCAGAGAAGTTAGATTTTGATGTTTGAATGGACCCTGTATCAGAAGGTCCTGTCTCAGAGGTAGAGACCAAGGCGGACAGGATGACATGTCCACTAGATCTGCATACCAAGTCCTGCGTGGCCATGCAGGCGCTATTAGAATCACAGATGCTCTCTCTTGTTTGATTTTCGCAATCAATCGAGGAAGCAGCGGGAAGGGTGGAAACACATAAGCCATCCCGAAGTTCCAAGGTGCTGTCAAAGCATCTATCAGAACCGCTTCCGGATCCCTGGATCTGGACCCGTAGTGAGGAAGTTTGGCGTTCTGGCGAGACGCCATGAGATCTATCTCTGGTTTGCCCCAACGTCGAAGTATTTGGGCAAAAATCTCCGGATGAAGTTCCCACTCTCCCGGATGAAAAGTCTGGCGACTCAAGAAATCCGCCTCCCAGTTCTCCACTCCCGGGATGTGGATTGCTGACAGGTGGCAAGAGTGAGACTCTGCCCAGCGAATTATCTTTGATACTTCCATCATTGCTAGGGAGCTTCTTGTCCCTCCCTGATGGTTGATGTAAGCTACAGTCGTGATATTGTCCGACTGAAACCTGATGAACCCCTGAGTTGTTAATTGGGGCCAAGCTAGAAGGGCATTGAGAACTGCCCTCAATTCCAGAATGTTTATTGGAAGGAGACTCTCCTCCTGATTCCATAATCCCTGAGTCTTCAGAGAATTCCAGACAGCGCCCCAACCTAGTAGGCTGGCGTCTGTTGTTACGATTGTCCAGTCTGGCCTGCTGAATGGCATCCCCCTGGACAGGTGTGGCCGATAAAGCCACCATAGAAGAGAATTTCTGGTCTCTTGATTCAGATTCAGGGTAGGGGACAAATCTGAGTAATCCCCATTCCACTGACTTAGCATGCACAATTGCAGCGGTCTGAGGTGTAGGCGTGCAAAAGGTACTATGTCCATTGCCGCTACCATTAAGCCGATCACCTCCATGCATTGAGCCACTGACGGGTGTTGAATGGAATGAAGGACACGGCATGCATCCTGAAGCCTTGTTAACCTGTCTTCTGTCAGGAAAATCTTCATTTCTACAGAATCTATAAGAGTCCCCAAGAATGGAACTCTTGTGAGAGGAAAAAGAGAACTTTTCTTTTCGTTCACTTTCCATCCATGCGACCTTAGAAATGCCAGAACTAACTCTGTATGAGACTTGGCAGTTTGAAAGCTTGAAGCTTGTATTAGAATGTCGTCTAGGTACGGAGCTACCGAAATCCCTCGCGGTCTTAGTACCGCCAGAAGGGCGCCCAGAACCTTTGTGAAGATTCTTGGGGCCGTAGCCAATCCGAATGGAAGAGCTACAAACTGGTAGTGCCTGTCTAGGAAGGCAAACCGTAGATACCGTTGATGATCTTTGTGAATCGGTATGTGAAGGTAAGCATCTTTTAAATCCACTGTGGTCATGTACTGACCCTTTTGGATCATAGGTAAGATTGTCCGAATAGTTTCCATTTTGAACGATGGAACTCTTAGGAATTTGTTTAGAATCTTTAAATCTAAGATTGGCCTGAAAGTTCCCTCTTTTTTGGGAACCACAAACAGGTTTGAGTAGAACCCTTGTCCTTGTTCCGACCGCGGAACTGGATGGATCACTCCCATTAATAACAGATCTTGTACACAGCGTAGAAACGCTTCTTTCTTTATCTGGTTTGTTGACAACCTTGACAGATGAAATCTCCCTTTTGGGGGAGATAATTTGAAGTCTAGAAGGTATCCCTGAGATATGATCTCCAGCGCCCAGGGATCCTGAACATCTCTTGCCCAGGCCTGAGCGAAGAGAGAAAGTCTGCCCCCCACTAGATCCGGTCTCGGATCGGGGGCTCTCGGTTCATGCTGTCTTTGGGGCAGCAGCAGGTTTCCTGGTCTGTTTGCCCTTATTCCAGGACTGGTTAGGTTTCCAGCCTTGTCTGTAACGAGCAACAGCTCCTTCCTGTTTTGGTGTAGTGGAGGTTGACGCTGCTCCAGGTTTGAAATTCCGAAAGGAACGAAAATTAGACTGTCTAGCCTTAGCTTTGGCTTTGTCTTGAGGTAGGGCGTGGCCCTTACCTCCTGTAATGTCAGCGATAATTTCTTTCAACCCGGGCCCAAATAAAGACTGCCCCTTGAAAGGTATATTAAGTAATTTAGACTTAGAAGTAACATCAGCTGACCAGGATTTTAGCCACAGTGCTCTACGTGCCTGTATGGCGAATCCAGAGTTCTTAGCCGTAAGTTTAGTTAAATGTACTACGGCCTCCGAAATGAATGAATTGGCTAGTTTAAGGACTCTAAGCCTGTCCATAATGTCGTCTAGCGTAGACGAACTAAGGTTCTCTTCCAGAGACTCAATCCAAAATGCTGCCGCAGCCGTAATCGGCGCGATACATGCAAGGGGTTGCAATATAAAACCTTGTTGAACAAACATTTTCTTAAGGTAACCCTCTAATTTTTTATCCATTGGATCTGAAAAAGCACAGCTATCCTCCACCGGGATAGTGGTACGCTTAGCTAAAGTAGAAACTGCTCCCTCCACCTTAGGGACCGTTTGCCATAAGTCCCGAGTAGTGGCGTCTATTGGAAACATCTTTCTAAATATTGGAGGGGGTGAGAACGGCACACCGGGTCTATCCCACTCCTTAGTAACAATTTCAGTTAATCTCTTAGGTATAGGAAAAACGTCAGTACTCGCCGGTACCCGCAAAGTATTTATCCAACCTACACATTTTCTCTGGTATTGCAACGGTGTTACAATCATTGAGAGCTGCTAAGACCTCCCCTAGTAATGCACGGAGGTTCTCCAATTTAAATTTAAAATTTGAAATATCTGAATCCAATCTGTTTGGATCAGAACCGTCACCCACAGAATGAAGCTCTCCGTCCTCATGCTCTGCAAGCTGTGACGCAGTATCAGACATGGCCCTAGTATTGTCAGCGCACTCTGTTCTCACCCCAGAGTGATCACGCTTGCCTCTTAGTTCTGGTAATTTAGACAAAACTTCAGTCATAACAGTAGCCATATCATGTAATGTTATCTGTAATGGCCGCCCAGATGTATTAGGCGCCATAATATCACTCACCTCCCGGGCGGGAGATGCAGGTACTGCCGCGTGAGGCGAGTTAGTCGGCATAACTCTTCCCTCGCAGTTTGGTGAAATTTGTTCACATTGTACAAATTGACTTTTATTTAAAGTAGCATCAATACAGTTAGTACATAAATTTCTATTGGGCTCCACCTTGGCATTGGAACAAATGACACAGATATTCTCTGAGTCAGACATGTTTAACACACTAGCAATAACTTGCAACCTGGTTATAATCTTTTTTATCAAAAACGTACTGTGCCTCAAAGAGGTACTTTAACGATTAAATGACAGTTGAGATAATGAACTGAAACAGTTATAGCATCAAGTTTAAAATAACACAACTTTTAGCAAAGGTTTGTTCCCATTAGTAAATAACTAAATTTGACATAAAAAATTATAGAGTAACGTTTTTATTCACAGTCAATAACAATTCTCACAGCTCTGCTGAGAGAATGTACCTCCCTTCAAAGAAGTTTGAAGACCCCTGAGATCTGTCAGTGAACCGGATCATGCAGGAAATATAATAGTAGCTGACTGGAATTTTTTGATGCGTAGCAAAAGAGCGCCAAAACGGCCCCTCCCTCTCACACACAGCAGTGAGGAGAAACGAAACTGTCACAATTTAAAGCAGACAACTGCCAAGTGGAAAATAATGCCCAAACATTTATTTACTCAGTACCTCAGCAAAGTAAACGATTCTACATTCCAGCAAAAACGTTTAACATGACAATATTTATTAAAAGGATTAGTGACCTTTAACAGAGTAGTTCCGGTGAAAAACCATTCCCAGAATACTGAAGTGTATACATACATGTCATTATAACGGTATAGCAGGATTTTTTCATCAATTCCATTCAGAAAATAAAAACTGCTACATACCTCAATGCAGATTCATCTGCCCGCTGTCCCCTGATCTGAAGCCTTTACCTCCCTCAGATGGCCGAGAACAGCAATATGATCTTAACTACTCCGGTTAAAATCATAGTAATAAACTCTGGTAGATTCTTCTTCAAACTCTGCCAGAGAAGTAATAACACGCTCCGGTGCTATTGTAAAATAACAAACTTTTGATTGAAGTCATAAAAACTAAGTATAATCACCATAGTCCTCTCACACATCCTATCTAGTCGTTGGGTGCAAGAGAATGACTGGGACTGACGTAGAGGGGAGGAGCTATATCAGCTCTGCTGGGTGAATCCTCTTGCATTTCCTGTTGGGGAGGAGTTATATCCCAGAAGTAATGATGACCCGTGGACTGATCGCACATAACAGAAGAAAAACTCTGGTAGATTCTTCTTCAAACTCTGCCAGAGAAGTAATAACACGCTCCGGTGCTATTGTAAAATAACAAACTTTTGATTGAAGTCATAAAAACTAAGTATAATCACCATAGTCCTCTCACACATCCTATCTAGTCGTTGGGTGCAAGAGAATGACTGGGACTGACGTAGAGGGGAGGAGCTATATCAGCTCTGCTGGGTGAATCCTCTTGCATTTCCTGTTGGGGAGGAGTTATATCCCAGAAGTAATGATGACCCGTGGACTGATCGCACATAACAGAAGAAAAGGAGGCCTCCAGCTATTCTCAGGCACCTAGATACGTGGAGGATATCGGCCCGCAGCATGCAGCGGAGTGAATACAAGATGAGATTACAGTCACACGAGCGGTTACAGATTTGGCTCGTTATGTCTCTTACCGGGGACTTTGTATCAGGCTGGATTATATTTCAAATTGAGTATAATTTATATCCCAAGCGCTACACAAAAGTAGGAGTGGGTTAATGCTCTCCCATTCCCGCATCAGGCTTCTAGATATTTGAGACTTGTAGATACTATAATGAGACTTATGCTTTCAGATATATAGATCCCTTTAGCTACACACATAGTCATATTATTTTTTTATTGCCTTTACACAACTCTATGTTTGGTACTTATACAAGTACTGGGTAATTCTTAATATTGGTCCCCTTAACTGTACAAATAGCTAAGTCACTTGTTATTCTATACGTAACCTTATATTTAGTGTCTACTGGTTGCAAGCAAGGGGCAACATTGTGTATGGGACTGGGTTTGCCTTTAATAATGTATACAGATTTTCCTTAGCTATAGAACATGTACTTTTATGTATAAGTGTAATCGCGGAGCCAGACTGCATTTCTTGGCCCCTGGGAGTAGGTGGTCTGCCTCTCAGATCTAAGAACTACACAGCATCTATTTAAAGTATACTAAGCCTCTATAGTCGTTCTCTTTGTAATATATATAACTAAAGATGTATAATTAGTCAGTCACAAAATAAGTGTCAGTCTGTTTAGAAAGAGATATAGGGACGCTATTTCATTTTATATCATAATATTTCAGGCTTGCCTAATGTTTACCGTATATTTGATATAGGGATCCTAAAATAATTTTGTGTATATATGATAGCTCCCTAATAAACTCCCATATGGTGACGTGCCATAAATAGTTAGTGTTAACATGGCGCAAGTAATGAGTGACATTATATATGAGGCCAGAATTGGCATTAATGTGGCATGCAGACCCTACCTAGCATGCTGAAGGGGTATTTTTATGATTTATTGGGATCACGGAGACAGACTGCAGTTACTAGTCTCTGGTGATAAATAGATTAACCACCTTTATGTTTGATATCTTGCCATGGGGATACTAGTCTTGTTTACTTTTATGTTACCCTAGTTGGAGCTTGCTTGTTCCCAGTTATTCCTATACAAGGTATCCTGTATGTTCATTTTAAATTTACCAAATATTAGGTTACCACCTAGGCATATTGATACTGCGTAAAACCCCCAACGTCATCTGTGTATTCTGGTAGTTCCTCCTCACATCTATGAACAGAAATGATTCTGAGTATTTTTTTTATGTACATGTAGTATCATCAGTTAATTGTAATAATTATACAAACATTGTTTGGGTCCAAGAGAGACCATGTATGTTAGTTGAGACCCTCCTCAGTTTAAGATTTTATTATCAGGGTACAAAAGTGACCCAATTTAGGTTGGGAGGTGTTACATTACATTTTAGTCCTCTTTTTTGTGTTAAAAATGTACCTCTCATCTCTAATTATATGGTATTATGCTAAATATTTTAATTGTAAATATCATTCTAGGGGACAGCTTAACTAAATAAAGAGGTACCACGGTTATCTCAATACATAAAAGAAAATCTAAGGTATCATGAAAATAGTTGGAATAGATAATATGTGTAACATAATTGAATTGTGGACATGTCATGTTACAACCCTCAGCAGTTTTATACATGTATTTACACATATTAGCTACGAGGGGGTTCTTGTAGGGTACTTTTTCATCTACTACATAGGCAGGTTATGTTACGGAGTTGAGTTACACGATGTTATGTTTTACATTATCTATTGCCAAATACCTTAATAAAAAACTTTGATTTAAAAAAAAAAAAAAAAAAAAGTGCACATTCTGTAAATGACAACCAGAGGGCAACATTTTCCTGCTGGTCTTTCCTTCATGCCACATTGCAGGAGACTATGACCTAGATTTGGAGTTTGGCGTTAGCCGTGAAAACCAGCGTTAGAGGCTCCTAACGCTGGTTTTAGGCTACCGCCAGTATTTGGAGTCACTCAAAATAGGTGCTAACGCTCACTTTTCAGCCGCGACTTTTCCATACCGCAGATCCCCTTACGTAAATTGCGTATCCTATCTTTTCAATGGGATCTTTCTAACTCCGGTATTTAGAGTCGTTTCTGAAGTGAGCGTTAGACATCTAACGACAAAACTCCAGCCGCAGGAAAAAAGTCAGTAGTTAAGAGCTTTCTGGGCTAACGCCGGTTCATAAAGCTCTTAACTACTGTGCTCTAAAGTACACTAACACCCATAAACTACCTATGTAGCCCTAAACCGAGGTCCCCCCACATCGCCGACACTCGAATAATTTTTTTAACCCCTAATCTGCCGACCGCCACCTACGTTATACTTATGTACCCCTAATCTGCTGCCCCTAACACCGCCGACCCCTGTATTATATTTATTAACCCCTAATCTGCCCCCCACAACGTCGCCGCCAGCTACCTACAATAATTAACCCCTAATCTGCCAACCGCAAAGCGCCGCCACCTACATTATAGCTATGTACCCCTAATCTGCTGCCCCTAACACCGCCGACCCCTATATTATATTTATTAACCCCTAATCTGCCCCCCTCAACGTCGCCTCCACCTGCCTACACTTATTAACCCCTAATCTGCCGAGCGGACCTGAGCGCTACTATAATAAAGTTATTAACCCCTAATCCGCCTCACTAACCCTATAATAAATAGTATTAACCCCTAATCTGCCCTTCCTAACATCGCCGACACCTAACTTCAATTATTAACCCCTAATCTGCCGACCGGAGCTCACCGCTATTCTAATAAATGTATTAACCCCTAAAGCTAAGTCTAACCCTAACACTAACACCCCCCTAAGTTAAATATAATTTAAATCTAACAAAATTAATTAACTCTTATTAAATAACTTATTCCTATTTAAAGCTAAATACTTACCTGTAAAATAAACCCTAATATAGCTACAATATAAATTATAATTATATTGTAGCTATTTTAGGATTTATATTTATTTTACAGGTAACTTTGTATTTATTTTAACCAGGTACAATAGCTATTAAATAGTTAAGAACTATTTAATAGTTACCTAGTTAAAATAATAACAAAATTACCTGTAAAATAAATCCTAACCTAAGTTACAATTAAACCTAACACTACACTATCATTAAATTAATTAAATAAACTACCTACAATTACCTACAATTAACCTAACACTACACTATCAATAAATTAATTAAATACAATTCCTACAAATAAATACAATTAAATAAACTAGCTAAAGTACAAAAAATAAAAAAAGAACTAAGTTACAAAAAATAAAAAAATATTTACAAACATAAGAAAAATATTACAACAATTTTAAACTAATTACACCTACTCTAAGCCCCCTAATAAAATAACAAAGACCCTCAAAATAACAAAATGCCCTACCCTATTCTAAATTACTACATTTCAAAGCTCTTTTACCTTACCAGCCCTGAACAGGGCCCTTTGCGGGGCATGCCCCAAGAAATTCAGCTCTTTTGCCTGTAAAAAAAACCATACAATACCCCCCCCCAACATTACAACCCACCACCCACATACCCCTAATCTAACCCAAACCCCCCTTAAATAAACCTAACACTAAGCCCCTGAAGATCTTCCTACCTTGTCTTCACCCTACCAGGTTCACCGATCCGTCCTGAAGAGCTCCTCCGATGTCCTAATCCAAGCCCAAGCGGGGGGCTGAAGAGGTCCATGATCTGGCTGAAGTCTTCATCCAAGCGGGAGCTGAAGAGGTCCATGATCCGGCTGAAGTCTTCATCCAAGCGGGAGCTGAAGAGGTCCATGATCCGGATGATATCAACGGCATCTTCAATCTTCTTTCTTCCGGATCCATCTTGCAGACCTCCGACGCGGAACATCCTCTTCTCCCGACGCCTACTAGCCGAATGACGGTTCCTTTAAGGGACATCATCCAAGATGGCGTCCCTCGAATTCCGATTGGCTGATAGGATTCTAATTCCAATCAGATTGAGCTCGCATTCTATTGGCTGATCGGAACAGCCAATAGAATGCAAGCTCAATCTGGCTGATCGAATCAGCCAATTGGATTGAACTTGATTCTGATTGGCTGATTCCATCAGCAAATCAGAATATTCCTACCTTAATTCCGATTGGCTGATAGAATCCTATCAGCCAATCGGAATTCGAGGGACGCCATCTTGGATGACGTCCCTTAAAGGAACCGTCATTCGGCTAGTAGGCGTTGGGAGAAGAGGATGTTCCGCGTTGGAGGTCTGCAAGATGGATCCGGAAGAAAGAAGATTGAAGATGCAGTTGATATCATCCGGATCATGGACCTCTTCAGCTCCCGCTTGGATGAAGACTTCAGCCGGATCATGGACCTCTTCAGCTCCCGCTTGGATGAAGACTTCAGCCGGATCATGGACCTCTTCAGCCCCCCGCTTGGGCTTGGATTAGGACATCGGAGGAGCTCTTCAGGACGGATCGGTGAACCTGGTAGGGTGAAGACAAGGTAGGAAGATCTTCAGGGGCTTAGTGTTAGGTTTATTTAAGGGGGGTTTGGGTTAGATTAGGGGTATGTGGGTGGTGGGTTGTAATGTTGGGGGGGGGGGTATTGTATGTTTTTTTTTACAGGCAAAAGAGCTGAATTTCTTGGGGGTATGCCCCGCAAAGGGCCCTGTTCAGGGCTGGTAAGGTAAAAGAGCTTTGAAATGTAGTAATTTAGAATAGGGTAGGGCATTTTGTTATTTTGGGGGTCTTTGTTATTTTATTAGGGGGCTTAGAGTAGGTGTAATTAGTTTAACATTGTTGTAATATTTTTCTTATGTTTGTAAATATTTTTTTATTTTTTGTTACTTAGTTCTTTTTTATTTTTTGTACTTTAGCTAGTTTATTTAATTGTATTTATTTGTAGGAATTGTATTTAATTAATTTATTGATAGTGTAGTGTTAGGTTAATTGTAGGTAATTGTAGGTAGTTTATTTAATTAATTTATTGATAGTGTAGTGTTAGGTTTAATTGTAACTTAGGTTAGGATTTATTTTACAGGTAAATTTGTAATTATTTTAACTATTTTAGCTATTAAATAGTTCTTAACTATTTAATAGCTATTGTACCGGATTAAAATAAATACAAAGTTACCTGTAAAATAAATATAAATCCTAAAATAGCTATAATATAATTATAATTTATATTGTAGCTATATTAGGATTTATTTTACAGGTAAGTATTTAGATTTAAATAGGAATAATTTATTTAATAAGAGTTAATTAATTTTGTTAGATTTAAATTATATTTAATTTAGGGGGGTGTTAGTGTTAGGGTTAGACTTAGCTTTAGGGGTTAATACATTTATTAGAATAGCAGTGAGCTCCGGTCGGCAGATTAGGGGTTAATACTATTTATTATAGGGTTAGTGAGGCGGATTAGGGGTTAATAACTTTATTATAGTAGCGCTCAGGTCTGGTCGGCAGATTAGGGGTTAATAAGTGTAGGCAGCTGGAGGCGACGTTGTGGGGGGCAGATTAGGGGTTAATAAATATAATATAGGGGTCGGTGATGTTGGGGCAGCAGATTAGGGGTACATAGGGATAATGTAAGTAGCGGCGGTTTACGGAGCGGCAGATTAGGGGTTAATAATAATATACAGGGGTCAGCGATAGCGGGGGCGGCAGATTAGGGGTTAATAAGTGTAAGGTTAGGGGTGTTTAGACTCGGGGTACATGTTAGAGTGTTAGGTGCAGACGTAGGAAGGGTTACCGCATAGCAAACAATGGGGCTGCGTTAGGAGCTGAACGCGGCTTTTTTGCAGCTCAAACAGCCTCATTGTTTCCTATGGGAGAATCGTGCACGAGCACGTTTTTGAGGCTGGCCGCGTCCGTAAGCAACTCTGGTATCGAGAGTTGAAGTTGCGTTAAATATGCTCTACGCTCCTTTTTTGGAGCCTAACGCAGCCTTTATGTGGACTCTCAATACCAGAGTTATTTTTATGGTGCGGCCAGAAAAAAGCCGGCATTAGTTTTTCGGGTCGTTACCGACAAAACTCCAAATCTAGCCGTATATTTCTTTTATGTAAGTGGCAAGAGTCCATGAGCTAGTGACGTATGGGATATACATTCCTACCAGGAGGGGGCAAAGTTTCCCAAACCTCAAAATGCCTATAAATACACCTCTCACCGGTTCTAAGCATTTTGAAGCCCAATTCCTCTCAGAGTACATTGTTTGTCAGAGGGATGTGAAGGGAGTATTGCCTGTTGATTCAGTGGTTTCACCCATGGTAAATCCTTTCAAAGGCTCTCTGTAATCGGTCGCAGGTATTCATTCCTTGCCTCCCTTTTTAGATCAATGTTATACTCCTATACCATTACCTCTGCTGATATTTTTCAGTACTGGTTTGGCTATCTGCTATATGTAGATGGGTGTCTTCCGGTAAGTATGTATCATTATTTTAAGACACTCTCAGCAATGTTTGGCGCTTTATGTTATAAAGTTTTAAATATATGTATTGCTTATATAAAGAGTCAGGTCTATGAGGCCTATTTATTAAAACTGTATGTCGGACCTGATCCGACAGTGCGAATCAGGTCCGACAGACATTGCTGAATGCGGAGAGCAATATGCTCTCCGTATTCAGCATTGCACCAGCAGCTCTTGTGAGCTTCTGGTGCCAAGACTCGCCAGAAACACGGGCCCACAAGCTCCATACGGAGCTTGATAAATGGGCCTCTAAGTATATTTCCATTTTCTGCAGACTATCAGTTTCAGTATGGAATTTATGTTTGGGAAGATTATTTTTCATTTTTTTTCTTACCTGGGGGTTTGAATTTGACTTTGTTTTCTAAATTTTTGCATGCAAACTAGACTCGCGGGGACGCAAAATGACGTTTTTTTATGGTGTCAAAAGTGCGTCTAAGGTGACGTAAGTTTTGTCATTTCCTGAGTCTTTGTTGACTCGTGGTGTTTGACTGCGCAGTCGTGCTTGTGATGACGCGAGTTGCGTCATTTCCTGATGTTAGCTTTGGCGCCATTTTTTTTTTTAAACTTCATTTTTGCGCCTTGCATCATACTTGGCATCAGAGAATTACAGCTCATTCTACCAGATCAGTTGCCACTTCCTGGGCTTTCAAGAATGGAGCTTCAGTTGATCAGATTTGCAAAGCAGCAACTTGGTCTTTGCATACATTTACAAAATTTTACCATTTTGATGATTTGCTTCTTCAGAAGCAGTCTTTGGTAGAAAAGTTCTTTAGGCAGCTGTCTCAGTTTGATTCTTTTTGCCTATGATTTAAGTTTTTTTGAAATTTAAGAGAACTTTATTATTATTTGGATTTAATTTTATTCAGTGGAAGTGTCTCTTTATTTTTTTTGTATCCCTCCCTCTCTAGTGACTCTGTGGATTTCCACATCTGGGTATTGTATCCCATACGTCACTAGCTCATGGACTTTTGCCACTTACATGAAAGAAAACATAATTTATGTAAGATAAATTAATTTCTTTCATAGTGGCAAGAGTCCATAAGGCCCACCCTATTTTTTGGTGGTTATGATTTTTTTGTATAAAAGCACATTGTTTTTTCCAGTTCCTCTTTTTGTATACTTTTTTACACCTCACTACTTGTCTATACGTTAAATTGAAGTATGTGTGTGGTGGGAGATGTATTTATAGGCATTTTTAAGTTTGGGAAACTGTCCCCTCCTGGTAGGAATGTATATCCCATACGTCACTAGCTCATGGACTCTTGCCACTATAAAAGAAATGAATTTATCATGTAAGTTCTTACATAAATTATGTTATGCTGTACAGGGGGGTAAACGGGAGCAGCTGGCTCTTCATCTGTAATCTAACCTCAAGATAATGCACAGCCTGTAAGTGACCAGGAGGAAAAAAACGTACATGCAAACTTCGGGAAGGGATGCATCAAGCTAGTCCTAGCTGCACAGGAAACATCTGGACACTGCAGCTCCACCACACACAATGAGGAGATCAATTGCAATAACTATACCATTATCAAGCCCAGAAAATAATCAAAACGTCTTGTTAGTAATGTCACCAATCTGCCATTACACCAAACATATGTGTCCTAACTCTCTGCAAACAAACAAACAATTATTATTTAACTACTATTATGTACTTACCCCACAGATCTTCTGACTTTAATATTTTTCAAAGCTCTTGTTGCTCTTCCCACTCTCTTCCTGCAGTGCTGGTTTATCATCCTTCTTCCTCTCTGGTCCTGTTTCTGATGCTGTGATTATAAGGAACGTGACCAGGGCTGAACTTGTGATATGGTGACAGTGTAGCAGCATAGCACAGGGATTGGGGAGGCAGCTGGGGGGCTTGACTATTGCCCTAGGCATAAAAGGCAAGGGTGGGCACAGCGGTTATAAAATGTGAATAAAAATTCACCATGATGCTTCAACACCTGCTCTAAGTTTGCGCCCCCTGCTGTGATGCCCTAAGGCAGCTGCCTAGACGGCTTTTATGGAAGCATCAGCCCTGTATAGGGGACAGTATCAAACATGCTCCAAAATTGAATGGACACACAGACAAATAAATACACGACCACCAAAGCAACTTACTGTGCACAGTTAAATATGTACAACAGTAATACATATATTTGCAATATGTATCTTAGACAATGTGCATAAAACCCTTTCTGTAAACAAGAGAATGTACATAAATAACTGTACCGTAAAGTAAAACAGTATTATACATCCAGAACTAATGGAATAAAGTCCAGGAAAGCCCATACATTTTAATATAGCAAATTTGAGACTGACAATTTAAAACCTTACTGTGTAAGAACAAATGTCCAGGAAAAGGCAACCTTAACAATTCCCTAGCTTCAATAAAGTGGGAAAAAACTTACCGCCTCAGAATCTCATCTTCTTAATAATAGTGCAGCTAAACAGATAAAGTTGGCCACTGCTATGAGGAGAAGAAGCATGGAGAGAGGAAATTAGTGGCAGAAAAAAAATTAACGGTTAAAGTTCTGAAACAATGCCCTATTTCCCCACATTAAACATAAGAAAACTGGGTGCGCTCTCCAGATAAGCAAAAGTGCAAACAGAGGATAGAGAGTACAGGAGCGTGCTCTATACCGCTGAATAAAAGCACTAATGCAAAACGCTATAAGAAAATCAGCTGTGCAAACCCCAGAAAATTATAAGTATAAAAACAGAGCAAATAGCCTTCTTGATCCCGGTTAAGAAAAAATAAAATATACATATGGTCAAACACAGTGGTGCTGTCAGAAATCATAAATATTATATGTCCCACAATATACTGTATGTTATAGAAAATACCAGTAATAACAGTCTGTGTGCATTGTATACATATATATCCCCTGGCTTTGATGTACATAGAGGTGTACTTACTAATTGCCTGTGGGCTATGTGAGTGCACATACTACTTACCTGAGCAGCACCCACTCTACTGAGATATATAGCTGCAGGAAAAAACTGCTACCAACAGAGCCCATGCAGTGCTGTGCAGGCAACAGTAGAGGATTTCAGACAGGAGAATGACGACAACTCAACAGGAGATGGCTAAGGGACAAGTCCCTGCGACACCTGTGTCAGGCTTGTGACTAATTTACAGAGGCTGTTATTCTGTCACTGCCCAGTACTCCATGTTCCCCTCTCTTCTGTTCCTGGCTCTGTGAGGTGAAATCGGGTCTCACATAGGTCTGAGAACCATTTTCAACAAAGAATCTGGAGCACCTTTATTCTTCTGCCCTCTTGTGTGAGATTAAGACTGGGATACCATATAGGTGAGAGGGATTAAAAGTTTATGTGGTATTTTCAGGCACCTCTAGAACTACAATTGGTATATGGGTTTATAAAAGGAGCGCAAAGAGGAAGTAGGTGTAACATCCAATTATTGAGCTCCTAGAGGAATACAAAATAAAACTTGAGTAAGATTTAGCTTTTCTTTCATTAAAGAAATGTCTAAGGGTTCTCTCTTGTCTGAGTTAATGTTGTACCCTTAGATACTAACAGAAGTGCAGAGTGTCCGTAATATTTGATAAACAAATATAGATAACAAGTAAATACTACATCATTGGCAAACAGAATAATTTTATTTATCAACTTTTAAAACTGAAAAAAAGCGAAGAGCAATGACATTAGTGTATAGAAACCTAACTGTTCATGCAACAATATTAACCCCAAAATGGTCTTTAACAAGTGCTTTTAGCACAAACACCCAAAACAACCAACTATAGGTATAGCATAGAGAGGGTGATCCAATTGCCCCAACAACCTTTTAATATCAAAATTTAAACAAAACTTGGTCCCTAGAGTAGATGTAAATTAAAGAAAACTTATTTTGCTTTAACAAAAATCCCTTTAGCTAATGCAGCTGTGGATTGTTTTAAGGTAACCTTAAAACCTAAACCTCCTATTACAATCCTTTAACTTAAAAAAAACAGATGACATGATTAGGTGGATTCATGTCCTAATCAAAGCATGTATGTCCCAATCTAGGATAGGAATAGTGGTTGAGACATGGATAATAAAACAGAAATAAAGGCCTTGTGGAACACCAGCTAAACTAGACCTTGCCACATAATTAAAGACTGAACGTGCAATCAACTTAAATGAGAAATTGTTAGGGTTATATAGAAATGGATACTTTCTTTTACAGAAGCAAGGAATATAATAATCCAATTTTAATTAATGGATCTTATGGCTCCTCCAGCACACTGCTATATGAAGGGTTTATAATTTGTAAATGAATAAAGTTATCCATAGTGTTTTATAGCCGCATGAGACAACCTAGACCCCTAAGAAGTGATAGTGATAAACTATCAGATACAATTTCTAATGCTGGAGGCTGTGTGACCCCCTAGATAGAACAACTGTAAATTAAATGAAACAAGGTCTTAAGCCCCGTCACCAGACTCTAAAGCCCCCTCACAACCTTATCACAACCATTAGTATATAGTAGTAGTTAAAGGGACACTAAACACAATTTTTTCTTTCATGATTCAGGTAGAGCAGGCAATTTTAAGCAACTTTCTAATTTACTCCTATTATTAATTTTCATTTGTTCTATTGCCATTTCTATTTGAAAAAGCAGGAATCTAAACTAAGGAGCCATACCATTTTTCATTCAACACCCTGGATAGTGCTTGCTAATTGGTGGCTACATAATACATTTATCCACCAATTAGCAAGCGCAACCCAGGTGCTGAACCAAAAATGGGCCGGCTCCTAAGCTTACATTCTTGATTTTCAAATAATGGTGACAGCGTTAACGTCTCCCCATAGACTTCAATGGAGCACACTTTCAAATAGAAAAAAACAAAACAACTAACACTTAAATGCTTTTGAACTAACGCGACACAGCGCTAGACCTACAGCGCAGCATAAGCTAGTTATGAATTTTTGTTGTTCACATGAAATTTATTTTTTTTAATTTTTTTATTTTGTTATGAAATATTTGTCTATATGAATATATACAAGTATAAATATATAGAGACATATATATAGGAATATATATTTAAAAATACAAAGAACATTTTCTACTATGTGAAGAACACTGGAATGTAAAATATCTATATTAAATACACAATAAAAAATATAAAAAAAATTATTTTTACAGTTTTATACACATATATATATATATATATATATAAATATACATATATATATATATATATAAAAATATACATACATATACATCTATCTATACATATACATCTATCTATCTATCTATCTATATATATACATATATATATATATATATATATATATATACACATACATACATACATATATATATATATATATATATATATATATATATATATATATATATATATATATATATATACACACACACACACACACAGTATATACACATATACACACACACACATATATGGAAGAAGGGCATACAAGTCAGGGCCTGAGGCAGATGTTGGTGGTAGGAGACTATTATTAGGAAGGTTGATAAGGTAATTTGTCATCCAGATCCTTTAAATAGAACAGTTTGCTGTCTTCCAGGGGCTCATTTTAGGCATATTGTGGAGCATATTGATAGATTGTAAGAGGGATATGGGTCTGATCCTACAGTCATGGTACATATTGGTACTAATGAAGGAATCAGCGGGGGATTGAGAGTCCAAAAAAATGACTTCAGGGAGTTAGGTAGCAAGCTTAAAGCAAGGACCTCCAAAGTAATATTTTCGGAGATATTACCAGTGCCGTGTGCTAACTCAGTAAGGCAGAAGGAGCTAAGGTCTGTCAATTCATGGTTAAAAACATGGTGTAAACATAAGGGGTTTGACTTTTTAGAGCACTGGGCTGACTTTTCACTTGGGTACAATTTGTACAGTAAGGATGGATTGCACATGAATGACATGGGTGCAGGTGTGTTGGGGGAAAGGATGGTAGCACGTTTAGAGAATCTTTTAAACTAGGCAAAGGGGGGGAGGGTCAGTTAGAAGACAATAGAACAGAGAGATCAGTCTGTGAATATGTCACTCCTATAGTATCTCAAGGAAAGGTTGACTTAAGAAATGTCCCATTAGAAAGTATGGAGGAAAGCACACCAAGTAGCAGAAAAAAGCACATGAAAATTAAATGTATGACAACAAATGCAAGAAGCATGACAGGTAAAATGGGGGAGCTGACGCTCTTAGTTGCAGAAGAGGACTATGACATTATCAGTATAACTGAAACTTGGTGGGATGATTCACATGACTGGGCAGTTAACTTAGAGGGGTATACTTTATTTAGGAGGGACAGGAATAATAAAAGGGGTGGAGGAATCTGCATGTATATTAAACCTAACCTTAAACCTACAATAAGGGAAGGTATTTATGATACAGGTGACAATGTAGAGACCCTGTGGGTTGAAATAAAGAGTGGGGGGAAAATCCTAAAGAAATATTACTTGGAACATGCTACAAGCCCCCCCCCCCCACATAGTGACCTGGAGGAAACTCAACTACTAATGCAAATAGGTAAGTCTACTAATAACAGTGCTGTAATTATGGGAGATTTTAACTACCCTGATATAAACTGGGCCAACGAAACTAGTAATTCAGCTAAGGGGGATAGATTTTTAAATGTTCTCAGGGATAACTTCTTGTCACAATTAATAGAGGAGCCAACTAGAAGTAAAGCTATATTGGATTTAGTGCTTTCAAACAATACAGATATAATATCAAAAATAGAAGTCAAAGAACATTTGGGTAACAGTGATCATAACATGGTCACATTTGAAATCTCTTTTCATAAGCAGTGTCTTAAAGGTTTAATTAAGACTTAATTTTAAGAAAGCAAAATGCAACGATTTAAGGAAATCATTAAATAACATAAATTGGGACAAAGTATTCTCTAATAAAAATACAGAGGCTAAATGTATAACATTTAAAACGTTGTTAAATAAATATGCATATCAACAAATACCACATGGTTATAAAACTAAAAATAAAAAATCCTAACAAATGTGGCTAAATAAAAATGTGTTAAGAGAAATTGGGAAAAAACATAGGGCATTTAAATTATGCAAAGAAAATAGTACAGACTCAACATACCATATTTATAAGGAATGCATGCATGCAAAAAAGCAATCAAATTAGCCAAAATTGAAAATGAAAAATGAATTGCAAAGGATTCTAAGTCTAACCCTAAATGGTTTGTTAAGTACATAAATAGCAAAAAATCTAAGGACAATATAGGTACATAAAAAAGTGTGGAGGGTAGCATGATTAATAGTGACAGGGAGAAGGCTGAGGTACAAAACCAGTATTTTTTCCAGTATACATAAGAGAGGAACCAATGAAGAATACTTTGGATCAAACTAGAACATGCCAGCATATACCATTAACTGGGTTATGTATAGAGGATATCAGAAAAAGACTGGATAATATTAAGGTAAATAAAACTCCAGGCCCACATAAGAGGAGGTGAGAGGTGAGCAGGGACCCAATTTTTAACTATTTTTTTTTTTTTCTCTTGAAACATTATATTATTAAAGGGGAGACAGCGATTCAAGGTGTTGTGAATCAGTGTTTATTTATAGATTATGGATTAATCCAATGAGAGAATGTTATGATTTACATAATTATTAATGTGTTGGTTATATATATTTAGCATAGTACATAATAGTATGATGCTAGTTGAATATCCTTAGGTTTAAGTATTTATGCTATAAAAAAGCAAGAGATGTTTTCTAGTCTCATATTTGTAATTCACTGGATGTGTGCTAGGACTGTTTTTTTTTCTTCTTTCTCCTTTTATTTTTGTTTTGTTTAAGATAAAATACAAAACTCCAGCAATGTGATGTAATACTACAAATACATGCCTGCCTTACTTTTTCTGTTAAAAAAAAAAAAAACTCCTGGCCCAGATGGAATTCACCCAAGGGTGTTAAGGGAATTTAGCACTGTGACAAACCTCTACTCTTAATTTTTCAAGACTCATTATCCTCAGGCATGGTCCCCAGGATTGGTGAAAAGCTGATGTGGTGCGACTCTTCAAAAAGGGAAGCAGGGATGATCCAGGAAGCTATAGACCAGTTAGTCTGACATCAATAGTGGGGGAGATATTTGAAGGGATTATAATGGATTATATTGATGAGCATATTCGTGTAAACAAGATTATGAGTTCAAATCAGCATGTAAAAATATAGATAAAGAGGAATCAGTTGATGTGATATACTTAGATTTTGCAAAGGTGTTTGATACAGTGCCACATGAGAGATTAAGGCACAAAATTAAGGGACTAGGGATAGCTGAAAATGTTAGTTCTTGGATAAATAACTGGATAAAAGATAGGGAGCAACGAGTAGTAGTGAATGGATCATACTCAGATTGGACAAAGGTAATCAGTGTAGTCCCCCAGGGATCAGTACTGGACCCTGTTCTTTTTAATATTTTTATAAATGACTTGGAGCAAGGATTAAATAGGGACATCTCTATTTTTACAGATGATACTAAGTTAAGTAAGGTCATTAGGTCAGAGCAGGATGAACTTTCGTTACAAAGGGATCTGCAAAAATTAGAAGTATGGGCAAGTAAATGGAAAATGAGATTTAATATGGGAAAATGCAAGGTTCTACTTTTTGGAGTAAAAATAAGCAGGCAATTTATTATTTAAATGGGACAAGACTTAGCCAAACAGAGGAGGAAAGAAATTTGGGAGAAGTAATAGATAATAAGCTAAAGATGGGTGCACAATGCATGGCAGCAGCTTCAAAGGCTAATAAGATACTAGCATGTATCGCAGTTTCAGGGTCTTGGCAATCTTCTTATAGCCTAGACCATCTTTATGTAGAGCAACATTTTTTTTTTAAGATCCTCAGAGAGTTCTTTGCCATGAGGTGCCATGTTGAACTTCCAGTGACCAGTATGAGAGAGTGCGAGAGCGATAACACCAAATTTAACACTCCTGCTCCCTATTTACACTTGAGACCTTGTAACACTAATGAGTCACATGCTACCGGGGAGGGAAAATGGCTAATTGGACCCAATTTGGACATTTCCACTTAGGGGTGTACTCACTTTTGTTGCCAACAGTTTAGACATTAATGGCTGTGTTTTGAGTTATTTTGAGGGGACAGCAAATGTACACAGTTATACAGGCTTTACACTCACTACTTTACATTGTAGCAAAGTGTCATTTCTTCAGTGTTGTCACATGAAAAGATATAATAAAATATTTACAAAAATGTGAGGGGTGTACTCACTTTTGTGAGATACTGTATATACACAAATACACACACACACATACATATATATATATATATATATATATATATATATATATATATATATATATATATATATATATATATACAGGGAGTGCAGAATTATTAGGCAAGTTGTATTTTTGAGGATTAATTTTATTATTGAACAACAACCATGTTCTCAATGAACCCAAAAAACTCATTAATATCAAAGCTGAATAGTTTTGGAAGTAGTTTTTAGTTTGTTTTTAGTTATAGCTATTTTAGGGGGATATCTGTGTGTGCAGGTGACTATTACTGTGCATAATTATTAGGCAACTTAACAAAAAACAAATATATACCCATTTCAATTATTTATTTTTACCAGTGAAACCAATATAACATCTCAACATTCACAAATATACATTTCTGACATTCAAAAACAAAACAAAAACAAATCAGTGACCAATATAGCCACCTTTCTTTGCAAGGACACTCAAAAGCCTGCCATCCATGGATTCTGTCAGTGTTTTGATCTGTTCACCATCAACATTGCGTGCAGCAGCAACCACAGCCTCCCAGACACTGTTCAGAGAGGTGTACTGTTTTCCCTCCTTGTAAATCTCACATTTGATGATGGACCACAGGTTCTCAATGGGGTTCAGATCAGGTGAACAAGGAGGCCATGTCATTAGATTTTCTTCTTTTATACCCTTTCTTGCCAGCCACGCTGTGGAGTACTTGGACGCGTGTGATGGAGCATTGTCCTGCATGAAAATCATGTTTTTCTTGAAGGATGCAGACTTCTTCCTGTACCACTGCTTGAAGAAGGTGTCTTCCAGAAACTGGCAGTAGGACTGGGAGTTGAGCTTGACTCCATCCTCAACCCGAAAAGGCCCCACAAGCTCATCTTTGATGATACCAGCCCAAACCAGTACTCCACCTCCACCTTGCTGGTGTCTGAGTCGGACTGGAGCTCTCTGCCCTTTACCAATTGTTAGGGGTAATATGAACCTGATGGCAGCCATCTTGTTCTTCGCAGCCATCTTGTTCCTCGCAGCCATTTTGTAATGAATAGACTTTATTATACTGGGGTATTATGCAGTGAGAACTATATGCATATTATGATAGTTTCCTTAGCTGTTCGGCCTTGCCAATGTACCCTGGCCCGACGCCCAGAAATAAGATAGAATAAGATAATGTAAACAAGATGGTTCAGAAACCTTGTTGTCTCCGCAGTATTGTTATGAGAAACTCATATTCCAGTTTTTCCTTGTACTTTGCTCTGTATAATTGTGTAAGATGACGCGGTCCTAACGTGTCATCCCCTTAACCCTGTATGTCACTATAAGAAAGGCTTGCACTGTGCAATAAACAGAATTGGCTTTCGATCATAATGCTGCGTGGTCTGAGTCATTCTAAGGGGCCCTTATCAGATAATCGACATATGCCTCAGGTGGTACACTAGGCCCCAGGCTTTGGCCTGCACTGACACTTACCCCCTGGGGGGACACCTTTTTTGGTGTCAGAAGTGGGATTCGCAGGGAGTAAGTATGAGTGCTTCTACCATGCTTTCCTTCTGTGAATTTGAACCTAAATTTAGTCTGGTAATAGGTGTTGATAATATATGATAAAGGGTTAAAGGGGTTCCTGTGGTTGAAGCACAGGTTTGCGGAGGTTATAGTCCTGCCGGCAGTTGTGATACCCCTCCAGACAGGTGTAGAGTCCTGTGCTGGGATACGACAGGTATTGTGAGTCCTGTCTGTGATAAGCGCGCAAGAAATATATGAATGCCAGTTGACGGGAGGATTTTTTTAAGATAAAACTCCCCCGGGCAAGGTGGCAGTGAGTGAGTGAGTCTCACGTCTGTTAAAGTTTCCCATATTCATTCCCATAATAGAGTTTTGCTACCCACCTGAAGCTCATGTTGATATCTGATGCTTGCTTTGCTTTGATTTGTTTGTGTTTTTTGATGCTGTGCGTAGAAAATATTAAGTGGCTATGCATGTTATTATTGTGGCTATTATTGTATTGAGAAAGGGGAACTGCTTATAGATAAGAATGCACAGAGAAAATTACATGTATAAGGTAAAAGAAAAAGAGAGTTAATAGTTTCTGCAAAAGACAGAAATATTTTTTAAAACACTGTCAGTAAGTACTGCTGTGTGATAAATAGAGGAATCTCTGTGTTTAAAAATGTAGCAGGCAAAGAAGGGGGGCCACCACTGAGCGCGCACATAGATCAGAAAAAAAAAAAAGAGAGAAGAAACTGTTACAGCAGCTCTGTTTGTGAGACTTTTTGTATTTGCAGTAAGGAAATGTAGGAAATTTTGTCTGTCGGTTCTCACTGTGGTATGCGTGTGACAGATTTGCTTTAAACCAAAAAACAGAATGTATTATTTGAAAATGATTATCCCAATCCAGGCAAAAAAATAGCCATTTTGCGTGGAATCGGAAAGAAAAATACATTTTGAACTTGGTGACAAGTTAATCTGGTAAATTTTATATGTATGTCGTACGCTATAAATTAGATGTTTTTCTGAGAAAGGAAAAAAGGGAGTGAATCTTTGGCATGCGAGATGAAATGAGCTTGTGTGTGTCTGTATCGTTGTAATAATGTTTCTTTCTGTTTCTCTGCTGGGAAATCAGACGTTTTTAGAAGATATTTGGTAATGTTATTTTATGTAACTGTATTTCAAAGTCACCAGCATGTTTTAAGTATGTGGTATTCATATGCAGTTTTAGTTTTAAGTGATACTTGTTTTTCGGCATGTAAAGATATGATATTGTTTTTGCAAGTGAAGTAACGGCTTTGAAAGTGGCTTTGAAAGTGCGATGGTGTGTGTGATTTTTTTGTCACGCTCTGGTAAATATGAAACTGTTTCTGGTATGATTAATGGGTTAACATATGTTGTATTTGTAAGGTCTGTGCACGGCGTGGGTGCACACAATGACATATAGTTTTAAGCTGTAATTGAAAGTTTATTTAAAAGTGCGTCCGTTTTTGTTGCAAGTAAATTAATCTGCAGGTCATGCTACAGTACAGAGGTGAAATTTGTGTGGTAAATCATACAAGCAGCCTAAATTATGGTTAGGATATACATATGTAATTTACGTGATGAATGGTTAGTCCTTAAAGGGACAGTCCACTGTAACAAGGTGTTGCTATTAATGTATTGTCCATGACTTGTGATACAAGCTGCATAGTATAACATATAGGAGAGATTGCATTTGCAAGTTTATTTGTATATATATGAAGTAGCTGGTCTTATGCTTTCAAAACACAGTTGATTGCAATGGGTTGCATTTTAGATAATAAGAATATCTCATTATCTTATATTTGTCTGTAAAATCAGAGCTCAGTGCGTAGACGGAGCAATAGAAAATTGTCATTTTATTATTTAAAGAACCAGTGCAATAACACTGTATAAGTAGTTTGCTAAATATATTTTAAGAGACCTTTCTTTGTATATATTTATTTTAAATCTGCCGTTTAGATAGCAGATATTTCTTTTTGCAGCATAACTTAATTCTCTCTGTAATGCAAACTGAAGTGATAAGTTGTCTACAATTTTAGTGTAGGGATCCGGGAGACTAGTGGACAGAAAAAGAAAAAAAAAAAAAAACGAGAAAAAACAGAGGAATGAAAATATTTAAAGGGATACAGGAAAAATTGATATAACATTTGAGAATTTAAGGGAATATTTACATAAAAGACGATGAGGTTTACTGTAAGCCTAACACTAGTATATTTCACTGTGTTAGCAGTTTCAATTAAAGATTATTTTTAGTTTGGTTGAAATGTCCCTTTAATTAGCCTGCATCCCACTGTGAGTGCGTTCTTATGCTGCTTATGCTTGTTTAGGCTATTTAATGAACGTCAGTATGCATTTTTTATTATAAGGATCATTGGGAATAATTTAAAGGGGAAATTGTATTAGTATTCTTTTTCAGAAAGCTTATTTTTTGTGTTTTATACGGTTGTTATATTTGGCTGGACAACTGCAGAATGGTGAATATCAAATTATACATAATATTAAATCCAATAACTTTGTTGTGGTTAAACTAATTAGCATTTATCAAGTTTTAGTGTGAATTTTATATTTTTAAGCAGTAAACAGTGTTTCTCCTTTAAGTAGAAATTAAACTTTGAGCTTGCCTCACTATCCTTGAGAAGAATGATAACACTGTGCATGTTTTGCTTTTCTTTTAAAAAAAAAAAGTTTCTCTGTTTGGCTTTGTTGCAGAGAGAACATTTTGTACTTTACATTTAAAGAGGCAGTACTGGTGTTCTATGTTATAAAAAATGATAAATATAAATTGCTCACTACAAAGAAACCAGTATTTATATTATATTCTTTCACAGAATATAGCTTAAAAAAAAATGATAATTTTATTTCTGTGGCTGTCAAACTGTATGTCAAAGATATTACAGAACTCTTTATTATTAAAATAACCCCCACTGTGTTCAATAAATAAATGAGATATTATTTACTGAAGTGATTTCAGTGACACTTTAAAATATATATAGTTATTCGGTTATTAACTAGTCTACCACTATTATTGCAATGACTTTGATTGCTGCTTAACAGTTAAGCCGTGGTCTATAAGGTGTCTACAAATAAACACCCCTAAAACAAATGATGCACATTTTATCCGATTCTACTGCATTTATATAACTTGCTAATTTATCTTATTTTTTAAGATCCTCAGAGAGTTCTTTGCCATGAGGTGCCATGTTGAACTTCCAGTGACCAGTATGAGAGAGTGCGAGAGCGATAACACCAAATTTAACACTCCTGCTCCCTATTTACACTTGAGACCTTGTAACACTAATGAGTCACATGCTACCGGGGAGGGAAAATGGCTAATTGGACCCAATTTGGACATTTCCACTTAGGGGTGTACTCACTTTTGTTGCCAACAGTTTAGACATTAATGGCTGTGTTTTGAGTTATTTTGAGGGGACAGCAAATGTACACAGTTATACAGGCTTTACACTCACTACTTTACATTGTAGCAAAGTGTCATTTCTTCAGTGTTGTCACATGAAAAGATATAATAAAATATTTACAAAAATGTGAGGGGTGTACTCACTTTTGTGAGATACTGTATATACACAAATACACACACACACATACATATATATATATATATATACATACAGGGAGTGCAGAATTATTAGGCAAGTTGTATTTTTGAGGATTAATTTTATTATTGAACAACAACCATGTTCTCAATGAACCCAAAAAACTCATTAATATCAAAGCTGAATAGTTTTGGAAGTAGTTTTTAGTTTGTTTTTAGTTATAGCTATTTTAGGGGGATATCTGTGTGTGCAGGTGACTATTACTGTGCATAATTATTAGGCAACTTAACAAAAAACAAATATATACCCATTTCAATTATTTATTTTTACCAGTGAAACCAATATAACATCTCAACATTCACAAATATACATTTCTGACATTCAAAAACAAAACAAAAACAAATCAGTGACCAATATAGCCACCTTTCTTTGCAAGGACACTCAAAAGCCTGACATCCATGGATTCTGTCAGTGTTTTGATCTGTTCACCATCAACATTGCGTGCAGCAGCAACCACAGCCTCCCAGACACTGTTCAGAGAGGTGTACTGTTTTCCCTCCTTGTAAATCTCACATTTGATGATGGACCACAGGTTCTCAATGGGGTTCAGATCAGGTGAACAAGGAGGCCATGTCATTAGATTTTCTTCTTTTATACCCTTTCTTGCCAGCCACGCTGTGGAGTACTTGGACGCGTGTGATGGAGCATTGTCCTGCATGAAAATCATGTTTTTCTTGAAGGATGCAGACTTCTTCCTGTACCACTGCTTGAAGAAGGTGTCTTCCAGAAACTGGCAGTAGGACTGGGAGTTGAGCTTGACTCCATCCTCAACCCGAAAAGGCCCCACAAGCTCATCTTTGATGATACCAGCCCAAACCAGTACTCCACCTCCACCTTGCTGGTGTCTGAGTCGGACTGGAGCTCTCTGCCCTTTACCAATTGTTAGGGGTAATATGAACCTGATGGCAGCCATCTTGTTCTTCGCAGCCATCTTGTTCCTCGCAGCCATTTTGTAATGAATAGACTTTATTATACTGGGGTATTATGCAGTGAGAACTATATGCATATTATGATAGTTTCCTTAGCTGTTCGGCCTTGCCAATGTACCCTGGCCCGACGCCCAGAAATAAGATAATGTAAACAAGATGGTTCAGAAACCTTGTTGTCTCCGCAGTATTGTTATGAGAAACTCATATTCCAGTTTTTCCTTGTACTTTGCTCTGTATAATTGTGTAAGATGACGCGGTCCTAACGTGTCATCCCCTTAACCCTGTATGTCACTATAAGAAAGGCTTGCACTGTGCAATAAACAGAATTGGCTTTCGATCATAATGCTGCGTGGTCTGAGTCATTCTAAGGGGCCCTTATCAGATAATCGACATATGCCTCAGGTGGTACACTAGGCCCCAGGCTTTGGCCTGCACTGACACTTACCCCCTGGGGGGGACACCTTTTTTGGTGTCAGAAGTGGGATTCGCAGGGAGTAAGTATGAGTGCTTCTACCATGCTTTCCTTCTGTGAATTTGAACCTAAATTTAGTCTGGTAATAGGTGTTGATAATATATGATAAAGGGTTAAAGGGGTTCCTGTGGTTGAAGCACAGGTTTGCGGAGGTTATAGTCCTGCCGGCAGTTGTGATACCCCTCCAGACAGGTGTAGAGTCCTGTGCTGGGATACGACAGGTATTGTGAGTCCTGTCTGTGATAAGCGCGCAAGAAATATATGAATGCCAGTTGACGGGAGGATTTTTTTAAGATAAAACTCCCCCGGGCAAGGTGGCAGTGAGTGAGTGAGTCTCACGTCTGTTAAAGTTTCCCATATTCATTCCCATAATAGAGTTTTGCTACCCACCTGAAGCTCATGTTGATATCTGATGCTTGCTTTGCTTTGATTTGTTTGTGTTTTTTGATGCTGTGCGTAGAAAATATTAAGTGGCTATGCATGTTATTATTGTGGCTATTATTGTATTGAGAAAGGGGAACTGCTTATAGATAAGAATGCACAGAGAAAATTACATGTATAAGGTAAAAGAAAAAGAGAGTTAATAGTTTCTGCAAAAGACAGAAATATTTTTTAAAACACTGTCAGTAAGTACTGCTGTGTGATAAATAGAGGAATCTCTGTGTTTAAAAATGTAGCAGGCAAAGAAGGGGGGCCACCACTGAGCGCGCACATAGATCAGAAAAAAAAAAAAGAGAGAAGAAACTGTTACAGCAGCTCCGTTTGTGAGACTTTTTGTATTTGCAGTAAGGAAATGTAGGAAATTTTGTCTGTCGGTTCTCACTGTGGTATGCGTGTGACAGATTTGCTTTAAACCAAAAAACAGAATGTATTATTTGAAAATGATTATCCCAATCCAGGCAAAAAAATAGCCATTTTGCGTGGAATCGGAAAGAAAAATACATTTTGAACTTGGTGACAAGTTAATCTGGTAAATTTTATATGTATGTCGTACGCTATAAATTAGATGTTTTTCTGAGAAAGGAAAAAAGGGAGTGAATCTTTGGCATGCGAGATGAAATGAGCTTGTGTGTGTCTGTATCGTTGTAATAATGTTTCTTTCTGTTTCTCTGCTGGGAAATCAGACGTTTTTAGAAGATATTTGGTAATGTTATTTTATGTAACTGTATTTCAAAGTCACCAGCATGTTTTAAGTATGTGGTATTCATATGCAGTTTTAGTTTTAAGTGATACTTGTTTTTCGGCATGTAAAGATATGATATTGTTTTTGCAAGTGAAGTAACGGCTTTGAAAGTGGCTTTGAAAGTGCGATGGTGTGTGTGATTTTTTTGTCACGCTCTGGTAAATATGAAACTGTTTCTGGTATGATTAATGGGTTAACATATGTTGTATTTGTAAGGTCTGTGCACGGCGTGGGTGCACACAATGACATATAGTTTTAAGCTGTAATTGAAAGTTTATTTAAAAGTGCGTCCGTTTTTGTTGCAAGTAAATTAATCTGCAGGTCATGCTACAGTACAGAGGTGAAATTTGTGTGGTAAATCATACAAGCAGCCTAAATTATGGTTAGGATATACATATGTAATTTACGTGATGAATGGTTAGTCCTTAAAGGGACAGTCCACTGTAACAAGGTGTTGCTATTAATGTATTGTCCATGACTTGTGATACAAGCTGCATAGTATAACATATAGGAGAGATTGCATTTGCAAGTTTATTTGTATATATATGAAGTAGCTGGTCTTATGCTTTCAAAACACAGTTGATTGCAATGGGTTGCATTTTAGATAATAAGAATATCTCATTATCTTATATTTGTCTGTAAAATCAGAGCTCAGTGCGTAGACGGAGCAATAGAAAATTGTCATTTTATTATTTAAAGAACCAGTGCAATAACACTGTATAAGTAGTTTGCTAAATATATTTTAAGAGACCTTTCTTTGTATATATTTATTTTAAATCTGCCGTTTAGATAGCAGATATTTCTTTTTGCAGCATAACTTAATTCTCTCTGTAATGCAAACTGAAGTGATAAGTTGTCTACAATTTTAGTGTAGGGATCCGGGAGACTAGTGGACAGAAAAAGAAAAAAAAAAAAAAACGAGAAAAAACAGAGGAATGAAAATATTTAAAGGGATACAGGAAAAATTGATATAACATTTGAGAATTTAAGGGAATATTTACATAAAAGACGATGAGGTTTACTGTAAGCCTAACACTAGTATATTTCACTGTGTTAGCAGTTTCAATTAAAGATTATTTTTAGTTTGGTTGAAATGTCCCTTTAATTAGCCTGCATCCCACTGTGAGTGCGTTCTTATGCTGCTTATGCTTGTTTAGGCTATTTAATGAACGTCAGTATGCATTTTTTATTATAAGGATCATTGGGAATAATTTAAAGGGGAAATTGTATTAGTATTCTTTTTCAGAAAGCTTATTTTTTGTGTTTTATACGGTTGTTATATTTGGCTGGACAACTGCAGAATGGTGAATATCAAATTATACATAATATTAAATCCAATAACTTTGTTGTGGTTAAACTAATTAGCATTTATCAAGTTTTAGTGTGAATTTTATATTTTTAAGCAGTAAACAGTGTTTCTCCTTTAAGTAGAAATTAAACTTTGAGCTTGCCTCACTATCCTTGAGAAGAATGATAACACTGTGCATGTTTTGCTTTTCTTTTAAAAAAAAAAGTTTCTCTGTTTGGCTTTGTTGCAGAGAGAACATTTTGTACTTTACATTTAAAGAGGCAGTACTGGTGTTCTATGTTATAAAAAATGATAAATATAAATTGCTCACTACAAAGAAACCAGTATTTATATTATATTCTTTCACAGAATATAGCTTAAAAAAAAAATGATAATTTTATTTCTGTGGCTGTCAAACTGTATGTCAAAGATATTACAGAACTCTTTATTATTAAAATAACCCCCACTGTGTTCAATAAATAAATGAGATATTATTTACTGAAGTGATTTCAGTGACACTTTAAAATATATATAGTTATTCGGTTATTAACTAGTCTACCACTATTATTGCAATGACTTTGATTGCTGCTTAACAGTTAAGCCGTGGTCTATAAGGTGTCTACAAATAAACACCCCTAAAACAAATGATGCACATTTTATCCGATTCTACTGCATTTATATAACTTGCTAATTTATCTGATCCCAGTTTTAGTTTTATTTATATGGCTTACGTGTATTTTGTCTCTTGATGTTGTAATGAGATTTATACAGCCTGTGATAAGAGGCAGTCCTCAAAGGCTTAAAAATTAGCATATGAGCCTACCTATGTTTGGTTTAATCTAGGAAGGCTGGTTAAAATTAAAAGTCCTATCTGAATAATGAAATTTTCATTTATCCTAGAATGTCCCTTTAACAGTGGCTACCGTGGTTATCTGATCGTTCCCAAATAAGCGCAATTTTATTTGTATAATCTGCAACTGAAGTTTCTTGGGCATCTGCTGTGATTGTTTTCTTTGTGTGATATCAAAGTTTTGTACATAGTGGATGTTTTTAATTGTTTGTAGTGTTCTGAGAGTGTTGCATTTCAGTGAATGTCAGAATATGTGTTGCATTCTAAGTTAATTGTGGTTGTTTGAAATTTGTGTCAGCAGCTAATGTTTTGTGTTGTGAAAGACGAGAACGATTGGTTTTCACTGTTTGTTTGTTATGTTTTTCTCTTTTGTGACTATGTGTGGAAGCGTGCTGTATGGACAGCATATTGAATTGTGAAGTGTATTTCATTTTGCTTGCTATTGAGAATTGTCTCTGCATGAGTGGAGTGCATGATTTGCCATTTAGTTTCTTGTTATCTTGTGTTTGCGTGTCACATGAGATGTTTCACGCAAACATGGGGGAAGTATTGATGAGTATTGATGAATATCTTTATGTAATGGGGGTGATTGCTTTTAGGAGGTGAACCTAAAACGTTTTGAATCTCCTTGTACAATGTTATTGTCTAACCACCAGCTGTGCCCTAAAATTTCCTTGTCTTACCCCTATGCAGGATGCACTACGTCCCTAGGATTGTCTAGAACTTTCCTTCATTGGGAATCTGGCCACGGAAAAGCATCTACCTTGCTGGCCACCCCGGTCGTAGCCTGTACACCCACACCCCACTCTTTTTTTCCCTCCCTGGTGGATTAGATCTTTTTATTGTCTTTCTGTGTTTTATTTTGCTCTCATATTTCAGATGCCTAAAATGTTTTATTTTTCTATTTGGTTCTTAACATATTTGTATTTGCAGGATGAGAGTATGCTGTCTTCAGAGATTGAAACACACTAACTGAATTATTTTTGAGTTTCCATATTTAGGTAAAATTTGTACAGGCAAAATTCCATAAGTGCACTCTTCAAAAGATTAAAGATTGAAAGCAAGTAAACCTTTAAAGAAAGAAAAGAAGAAGATGAAAGACCTTTTGTCAAGCTTGTTTTAACCACCATACTGCAGTAAAAAAAAGTTACTGAACTATCTTTGGATCCATTCTTTGCTTTGCATGCTGGTACCAGCCCCAGAACTGGACTCTGGGTAATCCATGACTGTTTCCTCTGACGTGTGTCTTCAGGACATAAAGACTATCCTTCTCTGGACTGTGCCTTACCGCTCGATATGGAGGTCTTGTTATGCTGTTACAGGGTCAACCAATTAAATTAGGGGAGTATTGTTTTAACTCAATTCCTTATATTGCTTGTTTTGTATTCTCTTGTATTTGTATTATTTTTATTGATCATATTGGGTATAAGACATCATATGCTTCATTGGTATTAGTGCACATGGTAGTTTATGTGCTTAACAAAGTAACCCTTTAGATAAAGGTAACTGTGAACTTCGCAGTATTGTACCCTATTGAATGGCCCACTGAGTATAAAAGATATGTTTAAGGAAGATGCTGCAATATATCATAATATCTTAGACCCTTCACCCTTTAGAACATAAGGAGGACACGTCTAAGCTAGAAGTTTATAGTAAATATACAGAGAAATGTTTGTTCAGGGAATAGCATAATTATAGGTTATGAAAGCAAATGTATTTTTCCCTTTTATTAATTAGTATGGTATCTGCAAAGTGAATTTGGTCATTCCTGATGTTTGTCAAAGAGAGTAATTCTTACCATAAAAGTTGTGTTTACCTTTAAAAGAACTTGTAGTTTTAAATGATGTTCTGTTTGTATGCTTTCCTCATACAGGAGTGTGAGGCAATGGAGGTTGCATAAAATAATTAATAAACTAGTAGTGTTTATATCAGATGAGATTGTTGAATATTAGGATCATGGTTGGAGAATTATAAACATTATAGATAGCAGCCATCCAGAATAAAGCAACACAAGGTTCTTTTATTTTTTTAGAAGTTCAAAGTGACAGTGTAAAGAAATCCATTTATTTTCATTGACTGTTTTCTTTTTTCCATTCTTACTACAGGGCTGGCCTTAGCATAAGTTTTAGCATAACCATTCAGGCCCTTGATGAAGTCTGACAGGTTTTCACTTGCGTAGTATTCATGAAGTATCATTTAAAAGTGTATAGAGAAGTTGTAAATTATTCTCTGAGAAATGTCAATGTATTTAGTTTGTATTATATATCAACAATGTTTTGTTTGATTTTAAATGACATAGGATCAAAGTGACGTTTTATTTGGACATAATTGTGATTGTATTGC